>NC_140033.1:50772527-51225808 GCF_963513975.1 Fringilla coelebs | reverse complement strand
AGCTAGATTGTTTTTATGGAATTATTTCCACATGGCAGGAGCCCAAGGGACTATGTAATATGATGGAGAGGTAGGGAAGAAAGAAGGAGAGAAGTGGGAGGCTGGTTTTCATGTCTGCATGTTGACAGCCAACATCTTGGAAGCTTCATAGAGAAGTCTTCTCTAAATGTTGGCTTAAGAAGAGGTGACACGTGGTAGGTAGAAATGGCGTGGAGCTGCAAAGGACTCACCTGGAATTTCTCCAAAGCTTGAGCATGCCTGGGAATTGGAGCTGTGTTCACATCCTGTGAAGGGTTAATTTGGATGTTATGGAGTTGAAAGGGGTGTTGGAAGGTCCTAAATTTTTTCTGGCTGCAAACAAAGAACAGGAATCATACCTCAGACTGGGGTGTGACAGAAATATCTGTGTTGCATAGTGGCTATTCAGTGCATTTGGAGGCAGGACTTGTCTGGAGTGGGACAGAGATTTACCTGTATGGCATGGGTCCCACCTTCTGCAAAACTAAGCTGTTAATATTGCTGAAATAGGTACTGTGAGGCTTAGGAATGCTTGTAAAAGGGTCCAGGGGAGCCCTAATACCCCAAAGTCAAACAACAATGAGCACCCACCACTTCCACTGATGGCAGTGAGATTTGAGTGGAGGAAGGGAGTACGGGAGATTTGCACTGGGTTGGACTGGGCTTTTAAAAGAGCCATATCATTGGAGTGTTATGAGCTTTGACATCTGTGGGATGGGGAGTTCGGGACAGGTACATTTTGATGTGAGAAAGGAAGCCTTAAGGGAAGAGGATGTAAAAGGCAATGGAAGGCTGGGAGAGAGCTCTTAAGGGTAGGGACAGATCCTCCTGCAGTCATTCACAGGAAAGAGAGTACTCAGAGAAGTAGCTGCACATCCCAGCATTAGCCATCAGCCCCCAGGCAGAGTGTGTCAGGCACCCCAGCAAGCTTCAACAGCCCTGGCAGAAGCAGGGCTGCCCTGTGCCTGTCCTGCCTACACCCAGACCCACCTCCTCTGGCTTTTCATGAAAGCAACAGATCCTGGACTAACCTGGCACATGGACTTCCACCCCCCTCTTGGGCCACTAACTACAACCCACAAAGCCACCAGCACTATTAAAAGGCCATTATCTGAATACATACAATTAGGGATTACAGCACAGCTTGATTCTGCACCCTCTGACACTGCCAACAAAGCCCTGCTTGGGCAGCAGTCCTTTTCAAGGCATGGATGGGGTTCTCCACATGACGTTCACACTTTCAGGAACTGATCATTTCACTGCCAAACAAAAGCCATACAGCTGGATTCCATGCACAAATTACTCCATCTAGAAATAGATGGCCAATTAAGGAAAAGATGCTTCCAAAAATCATTTTGTTTCCTACTGTTTAGAAGCTTTCGTGGTTTTTTTTTTTAATTGACTTTTCATGTTAATCAGTTTGGGGTTGGTTTATTTTTAACTGAGTTTGTAAATTCCTACACACTAAGCCCCCAATACAGAAAGAACAGAATCTGCTATTTATTTTTGTTTTTTTAATTGTAGAACAGCTATCACATTTTCCACTCCATCTTTTGTATCAGACTTTCATGCCATTGTAATTCAATAGACCTAAGGTCTGTTTTTAAGAGAAGCTGCAGAGCTCAGACGATCCAGCACCAAGCAGGCCCTGTGAGTTTTTGAGTGCTCTTAAGGACAATCAAGAGAGGTAAAAAGTTTTAAGATGAGGTTAGTGCAATGATCTAGCTTACACCCCTGATGAAGTACATCCAACAGTCAAACAAATTACCTGTAATAGGGAAAAAAGAATGAGAGTTCACAGAAGAGATCGTTCTGCCCAGCAGAGATCCCTACAGCCTCATGGAAAATCATTCCTTGGAATTGATGAAGACAACAGGACACATGGAGAAAGGAAGGGGAAGCTGCTTACAGCAGGTTCGTGCCAGGCAGGTGTGATTTCTTGGTCTGTTTTGGTGCCACATCTTTCTTCTGGGCTTATCCATGTTAATGGCTCAGGATTACCACTCTTCAGTAAATGCTGGGGTTTGATGGAGAGGAGGGTCCCTATCCTTCCCAGGCCTCCAGGAACCAAAAAGCCTCCTGGAAAAGCATGCTTTGCCAGAGTTTTAGGCTGGAATTGCCCCGCTGGTTTGGCACTGGGTTTCATCAGGATTTCCACCCTCTTGCATTTCGTTGTCCCTCACCTGCAAACACCTGAGCCTTTGGACAGGGCAACCAAAAAACACAGGTGAGGCCAGTGGGGCAGGTTGGAGGTGTGAGTGCCAGAGGATGGAAGGAGGAGACGGGAGATTGAATTCTCCTGCACCACGCTCAATATGGATTTGAGCCACGCTGCGTGTCAGCGCGCTGACCCTCTCTTGCGGGTGAGGAGAGGGGCTGGGGATGTGTGCGGGGGAGGCAAAGGGATGGGCCAGCACGCCTTCCCTGCCGGGGGCTATGCAGGGAGCACCCTCACACTCCCGGCCGGGGGCTATCCAGGGAGCCACCCTCACACTCCCTGCCGGGGGCTCTCCGGGGAGCCACCCTCACACTCCCGGCCGGGGGCTATCCGGGGAGCCACCCTCACACTCCCGGCCGGGGGCTATCCAGGGAGCCACCCTCACACTCCCTGCCGGGGGCTCTCCTGGGAGCCACCCTCACACTCCCCCCGCCAGGGCCGGCAGCCGGGATCCCGCCGTGCCCTGCGCTGCAGAGCCGCCGCCGCCCTCACCCACAGCTCTGCACAGCGCCCCGGGCTGTCTGTGGGAGACGATGGGGAAGGGGGTTCAAGAAGCCAAATAAAAAACAGGTAAAAAAAAAAGAAAAGGAAAAAAAAAAAAAAAAAAGGAGGAAAAATCATCAAAAATCATCCTTCCCCCTCGGCGGGGGCGCGAGGCGCTAGGGCGCCATCTCGTGGCGGCTCCCCCTCAGTGACGGCCCCGCGCCATGTCAGCGCCAGGGCCCCCGCCTGTGCCCAGAACTGGCTCCATCCCCCCCGGGCTGCCACCAAAATGCGAGCTCCTGCACAAAAGGAAGAATTCTGAGGAAGTGGATTGTTCGGAGGGTGGGGGACTTGAAACGCCGGGAAAGCGCGTCCCACTATTGCAGCGGCAGTCGTGACCCCGAGCAGCGGGTTGAGAGCGTCCCCCGCAGAGCTCCCACCCCTCACACGGCCCGAGCCAGCGCTGCAGCTGTGCAAACACGGCGGCTCCCGGGGCAGCCCTTCGGCCACAGGGCTCCGAATGCTGCTGCGGCTCCCGGCGGCCCAGCCTTCCCACTGGGCCGCGGAGGAATTTTCTGACAAAACACACTTCAAATCAACAAATGTCATTTTGTTAAACATCGTGCTATAACCGCTGTGAAGTCCGGTGGTGTGCTGGTAACTAAAAGCCTGAGTAACCATTCATTCCTTTGCTGCACATGCCAGGTGGGAAAATTGTCAGCCGGGGAATTGGATATCACTAAGGGCTTCATCTATGAGCAGCTTGCTTTGGCAGTGTTGCAGGAAGGTTTCCATGACCAATCATGGAAATTCTGGTCAAAGGAAGAGGGAAGGCAAAATATAAGTCCTTGTGAGCAGCTGTCAGGCAGCTACTGTCCTCTGTAGCTCACCTCAGAGTGCTTGGCGCACATTCAGGGAAACAATGACCCCAGAGCTCAGGAAGAGAAGACGATGAAATGAGTTCTCAAGTTTTATTCCAAGCATGGTTCTGAAGTGCAGCAGCAGAACTGAAAGCTCTGGTGTCTTCATCTCTGAATTAATTGTTCTTGACCTTCTTAGTCATTGGACTTGATACAATGAGTCACAGCTGACAGAGTATGACCATTTGCATTTAAACTTTTCACAGGGAATGGTTTGATGCTGTTTGGCTTGACTGGAAATCTGGCAATCCAACCCATTATGTCTACCAAAACGAGGGAAGTCTGTTGTGACAGTATCAATCACTACATCTTATGTATAACTAAGTGCTCCTCAGATGACATTAGAAAAATAGATTTGGGGTTTTTTTCTTTAGAATGTAGTAGAGATCATCTGTATCATTTGAGGTAATTTTTTCTGTCCTTCAATACAGCATGGCTAAAGAATTTCTCTCCATAAACTTCAAGTTGAGCTCACAATGAAGCTAAAGTCAAGTGTGTCATTTGGGGTTATTTTCTGCAACTGAATCCAGTTTTGTTGCAGTGCTCATCTCCTTTCTCTGACTGTTTTGTAAGCCAAGCCACCTCCTATCTTGACACCTTCTACTTGCTAGAATCACTCTTTGAAGTCCTTTGTGTCATGGTGCCTACTCCTACAGACTGAGCACGCTGTCTTTCACAATTACCCAAAGGAGGTATGTGAAGAACAAGTAGATCCATTTTGGTGTATTTTGTGTCTCACAGTTTAAAGTCGTGTTGACTATAAGAGGCCATGTAATGAAATCGTGTCACATTACCTTTTGCAGCAGGATGGAGCATCTGGAAGCAAATGAGCAAAGTCTGTCCTTGATTGAAGTGACTGTCCCTTTCTGGAGCAGGTTAAGCCTACAAGAGAAAGAGCAGGAGTCAACAGCTGCATGTCAGGCAGGCTGTGCTTACACCCAGCTTTTTCAGAGGAACTTTAGAAGCTGCTGGATGTGGTCTTCTGTAACAGTTATGTCAAGGCAAAGGTGAACCTCCAGCAGCAGACAGTCAGGTGACTTAAGAAATGATGTCCATGTTCTTATTTTTTTACATTCATGGGGAGTGAAACAGATTAATTAAACAGCAATCCTTACTGGCAAACAATGTCAGCTCAGTGAGGTTGTCTACAGAGCACAGACTATTTATCTTTGGTCTCTTGTTCTTTGTCTAAACACTCAGCCATTCCTCCACCAGTTATAATAAAGGTAATGCCTCAAATGCATCAAAAGGTTTTCATTGAGGAAGTTATGTTTTTTGGCAGGTTGTTTCTTCAGGGTTTTTTTAGATACATTATGTCCTGTGGAATGCTGGGGAAGATGCTCTACAATGAAACTCTGAAACCAGTCACCTGAATGTGGAATGGCATAGCCCACCACCATGTCTGTAATAAAGAAGCATGTTGAATCTGAAGATATAAATGTCTGTTCCCTGGTTCCAGTTCTCATTTCAGTATCTAATCAGTATCTCCAACATCTGGCTAGATGCTGCTGTGTGAGCAGCTGTTTCACATCTGGGGCATTGGACAGTAACAATGAACTGAATGGAAGAAAGAGTCTGAGCCAGGAATCCCATCTTTATAGTAATCTTGGTTTGAAAAGAACTTTAGGATTTACTGAAGAGTTGGGAGGAAGAAATCCCATGTACTTGGGCCTAACAATATCTCTTCCAGTAATGCATGTGACAACATCCCAAGGAAATGATGACAAGAAAGAAGAACTAGTCAGTGCCTGTTAAAGTGCTTTTCTTTTCCTTTCCCATTTTTCCTTGGTCAGTTTCCCACAGGATTCCTTCTTGACCCTTGTGCTGCGGTACCAAACATGCTCAAACTTCTGCTTGACTAATGTCACCATTTACAGTCTTTCTCTGCAGCCTTGGTGGGCAATATGCTTCCCATTTCTGTCTCTGTCACAGGCCAAATCCCAATTACTCAGGGAAACATAAGCAAATGAGCAAGTGATGACATGACAACTAGTTTAGGCTGTACTGGAAGTTGCATTAATTCCTCCACAGAATAGTCTTCTCAGTACACAACAGTATACAGCTTAAGAGTGGAGCAGAACTTGGTATCATCCCTTGCCACTACTACATTAACTGCATCACTCAGCTTGGTGTCATCTGCAAAATTGCTGAGGATGCACTTGATCCCACTGCCTGGGCCATTACTATTAAATTGTACTAATTGTACAGTTAAATTATACTAATATTGAACAGTTTTGGTCCTCATATGGATTTGTGAGGGTTTTCTATGGACTTTTGACCACTCCTGCAAGGGTCAGTACACAATGCAAGGACACCACTCTGCCTTCTTAGGCATATCTAGTGCATCTTTTGCTCTTTTCTCAGTTTGTTCCGGTCCCACTCCAATAAGAACAACCTAACAGGGAACAACTCCTGTTGTAAATATGAGCCTTGGTTTACACAGTAATTTGTACCAAAATATTTCCTATCCAGAATTCTTAATAGCCATCTATGGCATTCTACTAGGCAGAGAAACCCTGTACTTGGCCAGCTCTGACACCAGTCAGCCAAGTGCAGCGGATGAGATTTAAATAAAACAGTTCATTAAGGGGGGAAAAAAACCCCAAAAAACCAAAACCAAAAACAAAAACAAAAAACAAAACAAAACAAAATCCACCACCAAAGAAAAAAGAAAAAACCAAAACAAAAAACCCACAAACAAAGCAAAGCATTTCAACAGTTTCCCAAATAAAAGTATCTGGCTGGTCCCCCCTGGTTTCCTGCAACACTTAACCCACCTATGCAGCTTCATAGTTCTTGTTTAAGGATCACTTGCTGAGATGAGAATGAGTTTGCTGCTGTTAACAGGGAATCATGGCTGGCAGTCATACCACATGGATTTAGCCGTGACATCTTTAAGGATGCAGAGCTAAGCCACAAGAAGAGCAGTGTCTCCTCCTTGAATGCCCCGTAAGGGGGAGAAATGAAAGAGAGTGAATATGAAGCAGGGTCTGTAAATGGCAGCAAAACTTCCCCAGGAGACCTAGCACCAAGCCCCAAAGCACTGAAGAAAGAGATAAAGCCCATGTGGCAGGAATTCAGTAACTGTTGCTGAGCAGAACAGAACCCACCCTTTGCACAGCAACACAAGCTCATTTTGACTGATTTCCATGGATATCTGCTACCACTACATCTGCTGTGGGGAATTGCAGTTTGAAGGCTTTAAATAGATCACAGTTATTGCCACAAAAGGCACTAATAAAAGGGGCTCATACTTCAGCTGATGAATAGATGCAGAACTGATTTCCAAGTTTGTACTGCATCATGAGCAGAAAAAAATCACTAATCCTAAGCCTGTGGCAAAGAATTTACTGCATGAATCCAGGTCTTTGAAAGCTCACACCCACTGATATTGATGAGTATTGAGAGTCCGTGTATGTTTGGGACTCCGGAATGAAACATTTAGTTCTGTGTTAGCTATAGTATTAACTATAGCCTTTGTGCTGTACATACACACACGTACACCCACGCACATGAGCTCTCATCACAGACTTAATTGTAGGGAACTGTAGGTAAGCACTTCCAACAGGAGGGAAATTAAATGCCCAAAGAAAGGTTGTTCTTTAAATTTATTTCTAAGATGCTCTGCCCTCAAGATACAAGTGATGTGTCACTCCTCTCTCTCAATAGACACTCTCTAGTATGTATTATCTCTTATCTCACCAACACCAGTACTCTAAACGATGCAGTACTCTGCAGCACTTACTCTGTTTTGGTCTATTTCTAACGTTGAGATGCTCTAGCACACTTTTCTCCATAATTAACCCTTTTACTGAGGATGATGCAGTGTTGGCCATCTACAACCTGACCATAGATGGAAAGAAAAAGCATTGCCTTCCTTTCTATTGCTTCCGTACTGTATGTTGCCGTAAGAATTGTAACGGAAGACTTCCCAGTTATGAGCCACTGTGTGTATGAACAGGGATGTAATGCAGTTGGGAAAGGAAATGTTTCTTGACCATCCTCCATGAAATCTGTACATTCCTTCCAGCCAGGCACAGCTGCAAGCTATCCTCAAAACAGAGCAATACGGAAAGAAAACCCTTTTTCTCTTGTTGCACTCACTGAAGAGAACTGTGAGTGCGGGTAGATCCAGATGTTACTGCCAATGAGGTGGGAGGAGAGGTTGGAAGCATAGCTCGCAGGAAAAACAACCCCAGACTCTCTGAACACCACACAGCAGGCTGTCACATAGGCTGTTGTTCTCAAGCAGCCTCATGCTTTGCAATATGTCACTTAATGCTAGGCACAGAAATATCTTCTCCCTCCTCTCTCAATTTTTCTTCTCAAAGAGAATGCCCTTGGGAAGGAGTGGTCCCACTAGGACAGTAACAGCCTCAAAGGTGTATGAAGGCTTTTAGACAGCCCTGGTTAGAAATACTCTAGACTAGAGCCTAGAAATATTCTAGGCTGAGCCACTTGCCCAGGACTCCAGCACACCAATAGAGAGTTTAGTGGTTTAAAAGGATTCAGCCAGCCATGTGTTGAGTGGGGAGGGCTAGCTAAATACAGTCAGTATGAAAACCAGCGCTGGGTTTTTTGTTGTGGTTTTTTTTTTTTAAAGCCTACTCCTTTAGAGCCTAGGCACATGAGCTAGGCAGGGGTCCCTCACTGGAACCTGGTCTCTTGAAGGCAAGCCCTTTCCAAAATGGAAAGACACAGCTCATTTTTAAAAGACCAAAGGATTATGAGCTGTCTATGTGATAACAGGCATGCACCTGAACCTTGTTCACTAATCACACTATTGGATAGAGGTAGCTGGAAC
Organism: Fringilla coelebs; assembly: GCF_963513975.1. Lineage (NCBI taxonomy): Eukaryota > Metazoa > Chordata > Aves > Passeriformes > Fringillidae > Fringilla > Fringilla coelebs. Next base: position 51,217,365 of record NC_140033.1, on the reverse strand, counting down.
AGCATTTTTTGGAGGCTGGATTAGGCAAAATATGACTGGATCTGCCAAAGTAGGCAGAAGGAGGTCACTTCCTTGGGCTATAAATTAAGTTAGGTAAATGAAACCTGGATGGCTTAGACCCACCCAAGAGGGTGGCAAAATATTAGAAATAAAGGAGGGGATTACAGATGAAATTGTAAGCATGTGCACAATTACACAGGAAGATTTGAGGTTCATACACTAGGATTTAGAGACCTGTCTTCTGCTGGTGACGTATTTAGATACCCATGTCCTTTATTATCTCAGGCTGGGAGTCTTCTCATCTTTGGAAGTGAGAAGGTTAGCAATTTCCCAAGTGCCACCATTGTGAATACTTCATCTCCAGAGAACTTAGTTTCAAATTCAGCCCCAAAGTCTTTAGACTGCTTCATTTTGCATGCAGCAGCTGTAATCTGTTGGGTATTTACACTGCACCCACATTGTGACTGCACGTCTATACACAGGATGTCCTTTGGCAACAGCTAAAACTCAACCACTTCAAAGCAAGAACTGCTCACTGGCAGATGGCACAACTTCACATGTCTTCCTACACAAAAAGATCACAGGCATCCACTGCCCTGCAGCCAGCAGCCTGACCTAGTGGACAGCTGAATGAAAAAAGCCTGAAAACAATGTGCTCATGCCTCTCTGCCTCAGTTTACCCTCTCTAAAATGGGCTTAACTGCACAGTACTGTGGATGGAAAGCATAGATAGGCCTTTAATTAAGTCTAGTTAAAGACTAAGAACAGTAGAGCAAATAACTCAGGCACATTGTAAGAGGAGTGTTGTTTCAGTATTTTATAGACTGAGAGTTTTAAACTGAATGAAACTGAGTTCTTAATTACCATTAGAAATTAGAACAGAGATTGTCCCTGATGACACTTACAGTCAACAAGTTTCTGATGTAAAACAGATAAGGAAGCTATGACTCTGCTCAACTAGAAGAACCATAGTAGGAAATATGTTAAAAATTATATTCTAATTACTCTTCTTGTTATGACCTAGCAATTTGTGACTGCTATGAAGAACTCCATTTCATGACAGAGGATTTTGACTAAAAATGAAAAAAAAAATTGATGACTTTATGCACTGAGGGATCATTTCTCATCTGTAGAGGGAACATAGCAAAAGGCACAGGGATGCCAGCTTAAACGTGACATGCTAAAATTAGCTGTTGAGCTAGCAATACATGCTATTATCATGGCAAAAACAAAATGTACGAAAAGTTTCTTTCTCATGGTTTATGGGCCAGCTTTGTGAAAGAGTCACATCTGTAATCTTAGCTCCATGAGAAAACTCCATCTTTCTTCCCATACTAAAGCATACCAATTTGCAGCTTGAGTTAGGAAACTCCCTCCATTGCATTACAGCAGAAGGGTTGTCAGAATGATGCTACTGCTCTTCAGGAGGCACTAAGAGAGTAAAAGCCTCGGGGGGAGGCAGTTGCGTCTCCATTTCCCACCTGTATTTTATTTTTCTTTTCTCCTTAGGAGCCCCATAGATTCATTTGCCCACAGAGCGGGAGCTGAGGGCTGCAAGTGAGGCACTTGGTGTGCTCTGCCTCCTTTTCCACCATCTCTGGACAGCTTGTCTGGGCGTGACTGGCGCAAACCCTTTGCTCAGCCACAGACTCTGCAGGGACACCATATGGCTGGTTTAGACAAAACTCTGTGGTATTTTTACTCCTTTATACCAAATCAACTCACAGTTAATCCGTGGCATCCCTCAAAGGGCACCAGGCTATTCATCCAGCTGAGTGAAAAAACACAGACTGACTTTGACACTGTATCAGCTAACTCTCCAGATAACCCCAAAGCTTGTCAAGAGGCCAAGCCTGGTGTCATGCAAGCCCTGAGCAGAGCAAGCCCAGATCTTGGTGAGGGTATCAGCTCCAGGAATTTTCCACCCCTCTGGTGAGAGCTTGGATGCTGGAATTTATCTTGAATAAGGAAACATGTTAAGGGAGGACAGAAGATTAAAAAATCTTAATAAAAGCACCATTTATTATATATACTGGGAAGTAATGGAAGATCCAGAAGCGAAGCATACAGACATAGATAATTAAGTGCTAATAATTCAGAAAGTCTTCCACCCAAATCTATTCTGACATTTGAACATTTGAACCTGTTTTAAGGACAATCTAAAATAAGATCGAGCACCCAGCAGCTGCATTCATACTGAGCTTTCCTTGGAGAAGGGAAACAGGAAACAGGCATAATTTCCTTAAAGCCCTCCTCCAGACATAAGGTGCAGCTACAGTACACACCACTATGTATCTCTCCCCATCCCAAAAACACATTGCCTTGTCCATGCAGCTACCAGCTATGCTGGCATGCCCCATGCCAGGGCTTGCCTTGCCCTGCCCAGGAGAGCCCCAGACCTGCCTGTCTGACATGGCTTATCAGGGGTGGTCACTGCCGGGCTGGAGGAGAAGGTGGAGGCAGCCTGCTCTGTTTATTTATTTGCAGGGGATGAAAGCCAAACTAGGAAAGGACTTTGGTAAAGTGCAGTCAAGTGACTATAAAGTACTGCTTTAAAAAGGCACAAGGTCACCTTCGCTGACATTTGGATAAGTATTTTATAGAAGTCACAGGACCGGGAGATGGGCTTGTTGTGGCTATGATCACAGGGGAGGGAGGGATTTATGTTCTGGTTAAGAACGCTGCATTGTTGTGACTCTTTCGTGTTCATAAATGCTCGTTTATTAGGCTGTTGGATAAAAGAGGCTGATGGGGCATTTTCTTCTCACTTACTTAGTTCCAGGTGACTTCCTTGACTCTGTTGGCAGAACTTCATGAAATTTAACAGCCCTACTACCCACCAGTACTCCCCAGGTGCCCTGTCCTTGCATAGTCTGTCTTCTTACTTGGTCAGACCTTAGCTATTTCAAGGCTGTACTTCATTTGAACACAATGTGAGAACTCATATATATCATCCTCTCAGCCAAAGAACTGGTGTACAAGAATGCTGGAATCTGAAGGATTTGGACAGATGGGCTTTGCTATGTTGTATATTTTGAAGCTGGTGCTTGTGTATAGGTATGCGTGTGTATGTGGGTCTGTGTGTCTGTGTGCTCAGTCTGAGAAGCAGACTCTGATTGTTAAGCCCCACACAGCCTGGAAAAGCAGCCTTGAGCAAACTTGAGATGAATGAGTCCAGGAAGAAGGAGGACACGATCTGATGCCATGCACCTTCTGGAAAAAAAATGTTTTGGTCAAGCATATCTACATCACAAAAACACCTGGTTCCACTATTTCTTTTCCTCAGTGGCATAACACACGGGACAGGTTTTGGCCAGGTGGTAGAAACCATAGAGATCATGACAAAAATAATGAAAGTATGTAGTATAGGTGAACATTTGTGTCTTTATTAAATTAATATAATATAGGCATTACATCCTTTAGGCACTGACTGTGCTTTAATTCCCAGAAACCAGACTTATCTGTTCGGTGACTATTACATGGACTAGAAACATCTCTGCCCTTTCCTCCCATTAGCCCTGCAGGGAGATGCAAAGATGAAGAATGTCACAAGCTTCATACTAATGTGCTAAATATTTAACATAATTAGTCATCGGAGCCCTATCCCTTTCTCCCACTGAGGCGACCAAGAGACAGATCACAGGACTAATAGTATGGTCCCCAGCCCTTGTTCTGTGATGCCACTTGACGTTAGCAGGTGTATTGGAGTCAGCAGGATCAGCAGGTAGAGGGAAAGACAAGAGGGACAGGCAGCACAGCCTGCAGTGTTGTTGCACCCTGGCTGGGGCTGACAGCTCATTTGCACAGCGTCTGGGAAGCGAGGGCCTGCTCCCCTCATCTGAGATTCTGATGAGTGGCTGGTGTCTGACACCGAAGCCCAAGAGATCCCAGACAGGTCACTGGCTCAGTGCCATGGTGAGTTCTGCATGCAATGGAAACCGCAGCGGGGAGAGGGGCCGCGAGCCCGACCTGGCTGCAGCCGGTGCGTACGTGCTGGAGCAAGGTGGCTGGCCGCCACACAGTCCACATCTCATCGTGTGACTGGGAATGAGTATGTGACACCACATGGTCCCAGCGGGACAGGGGCTGGGGACAAGTCCCTGGGACCCATCCACCTGATGTAAAGCTATTCCTGGAAAAGAAGGAGGAAAATGTCTGGGCTTGTGCTGATATGGTTTATCTCCACTAAAGGACTTTGTCCTATATATGAACCAGAAAAATTTTATGTGCTAGCAGCAGAGTGAAAGGAGGGCCTCCAACAAAGACTCTGAATCAATATAGCACGGAGCTAAAAAAATCCTTTTCCAACCATCTGCTTTGTTGCAGGAAACTTCCCCTATCCTTAAAGCCAGGGCCATTGCAGGAGTTTTATAGACTCATTCTGTAGGAATTACATATATCCCTGCAGTTATGTCAGGACTCAGCCAAGGGCATACTCTGTGCCTAGAGTAGCAAAGGTGCAGAGAGGTGGATTTCACCACAAGCACCCCAAATCACTGAGCCTGCTGGAGTTACCTTCACTGTTGTTGGTACCTGAATGTGCTGCTTGCACATCTTTATGAGCCATAGGCACAACCAGAAAACCTCTATCAGGCCCCACATCTGACTAGCAGATTTAAGGATGGTTCCTAGTGCACTGACACTGGGGTAAGGCAGGCAGAGAGGAGGTCAGTGCTCCCAATGGGCTGACATTTAGTCCAGGTACCTAATAACCGGTAACTAGGCACAACACACACGCAAACTCTCCCTCCTCCACCACACTGACCTACATAAAAATATCTAGACAACTCCAGTCCCACTCAGACTGACGGAGGCAGCTGCTATAGCAGAGCTTTTAATCCTAAAGCAGAGTCTGTTGTCACTGGCAGGAAATCTTATTGTGTTGGACAAGCAATCCTAGACCTTAATTACATATATTGCCCTACCCACAAAACCAGACAGACTAGACTGGAGTCAGACGAAGCGCACTGCTTAAGCCAGGGACCACCTGGCTGTAACTTCATCTAGGTGACAGCATTTGCCTTTGTGACCCCCTCTGAAAGGTTGAAACACCAAGCAAGCTCCCAGAGGTAAAGTGAGGAATGGTAAACAGCAAGTAATCAGAGATGCACGGTTCTGTGAAGGAATTTATTGTTCCTTCTCCTTTCAGAGACTGAAATTGTTTGGCCTTTACCCTGACCAAAGACCCAGCAGATCATGCTGGTTCAGGATTGATTTTTAAGGGAGCTGGTGGCTCCTTCACTGTCTCCACTGTACACAGTGTAGCAGGGAGTACCTTGAACTAGGACCTGCTAGTAGCTCCTGTTACTGAGCACCTCATTTTTCTTCCTTGTGCTTGCCCTCAGACTGTCTCTCTGAGATAAGGTGCATTACTTTCTTCGCACCAAAAAGAGCAGCTGTGTCACTTCCATGCATTTCCCCTAGCCACAACCCCCTGGTGTTGGGATGGGAAGAGGGCAACAGGCAGAGGGAGGTATCTTGCCATTATGTCTGTCCCTTAAGGTCCCCCACAGGATGTGGGTGTACATCTGTAAACACAGTGCAGCATGCACTGCAGAAGCACCTCAGCAAAAAATCAAAAGGCTGCAAAGACCAGAGTTTGGGTCTTCAGAGCATGTGCTGCCATTGCAGCCCTCCACCTGAGCTGATCATCCCTCCTTTCCAGTGTCTGGAGAGTGCAATGCACTGCATTGCTGCTGGGAGCCAAGGCTGCTTGGACATGCCACCTCCCCATAAATGAGTAAGGGACCTTCCCTCACCACATTCCCCCAGCACAGCAGTAGCCACAGCCTTTAGTCAGGGAGCACTTCTTTCAGCACTGAGGCACTGAGCTGAGGCTGCTGTCTTGTGCCGTGAGGTCCAGTAATCAAGTCATGTCCCCATGGTGACATCTGAGTGCCCCAAGTCCCTGGGTAAGACAGATGCCACATGCTGCTCAGGTCATGGACTGACAGTGCAGGTTACTCTGCAGCCAGATATGTATGCAAAACGCCTTTCCACTTTCTCCTTTTCCCCAGTTCTCAGTGGGGTGTTCGTACAGCCAGGAGCAAACACACAACTCTGGTGCAGGGATTTTTATTTTCTGAGAAACACATATTTCACTTCCCAGGGCAACAGACCTTCAGACGCATAGTGTCGGCTGCTAGAAGCCTGCAGATCACAGGGAGTGCTGCCCTTTATAGTTTTGCTAATGCAAGTTTAACAACTAAACCCTCCAGAGCTGGCAGGCACTGGAGACTGACTGGCTGCATTCACCCCCACAAAGCAAGGCAACACTGTGCAGGACACTCTCCATAGTAACCTGCTAACAGTCTCACCTGTGGGAGCAATGGGATGCTGTGTCCCTGCTTCCCATTCTCACATCTCTCATTTGAGTAATTCCTTCACTCATTCACCACACTCAGCAATTCCCTTGATCCTCCACATCCCTTCATCTTTGGCCATGCCATTTGCCTCTCAGATGAGACTGAGTTTCAGGGAGAAAGAGAGAAAGGGGATAAAATAGCCTGAAGCTCACAGATAACCCCTAATGTTATTTTTCCTAAAAAAGCAGAGTATTTCTTTTGTATACATAAAGCCAGGAAACAACAGTTTATCATGGATATCACTCTGAGTGCCTCTATGCTGCCTGGAGTGACTCTTGGCCTCTCATCAAAGCCTTCCCACACAACAGAGATGGCCAATTGTGAGATGTCCAAAATAGCGCTGGGGAAAGATGCGTGGCCAGGCCCTCCATCGTGGTGTTCCTTTGTGCGTATGTGCTAACCCTGGAAACCGAACTCCTTGTACTTGCTGGCCATATCATTTCGGAACAGCTCCAGAGCCTTCTTCATTGCAGCCTGGGCATCAGCCCCAAAGTCTGCAGCGTGTTTTTCGGCAAGGACCTTGATAATGACTTCAGAAATGAACTGTGAGGAAGGAAAGAGAGAAAGAAAAGCTGAAGGGACACTCAAGGTTATTTTCAGAAAAGCCAGACTAAGAAATAGGTTGCAGAGCCTGGAAATATCTCTGAGCTAATTCAGTAGGCCTTCCTGCAGCCTCTGGAGAGACAGTGAGGTCTAGTATGCAAGGAGTCTGGGCTAGGCAGAAGTCCTGGGCTCTATTCCTAGCTCTGACGCTGATCTGCTTCATGACCTTGAGTAGACCATGGCCCTTTCCACTTTTTGTCAGCCTCATCCATTAAGACTGCAAATTCATGCCCTGTGTTTTTATAACACTTATGTTTTATGGGTCTTGGTCTCCAATGGATCCTCCAGGGCTTACTCTAAAATTGTATGTCCCTTGTGTCCTGTCACTGACAGTCCTTATGTAATACAGTTTCCCAGGCATGCATAGGCTGCATGGGCTGGTTTATTGTTGTCAAGGGTTGGTCAGACTGTGTGTGGTGTTTGGAATGGGAAATCTAAACTTGGATATTCACATACCATTTGCATACCATGAGCCCTTTCTGTGCCTCCTCCTGCTTGTACACACAGACCCTGGACTTGAGGGACAGCTCACTGAGGTCCAACTAGTCATCAATAAATGAAAGCCCAACTCTCACACAGATGTCTTGCACACATTCACTACACATCAGACACTGAGTCTTCCTGCCCTTTTCCATACCTCCAGATATTTGACAGGGATTTTGTGCTTGGTTGCATGGGTCTGAGCCAGGGGCTTCAACTCGGCCTCATGATTACCCTTTGCCTTCAGGATTTTGCCCAGCTGGGTAAGAACAGTAACTCCATGTTTCTTCAGATCTTCAGAGCCCTTCATTGCATCAGGGGTCTTCAGGCCTTTGAACTTTTCAAAGCGATCGAGGGTCTCAGGATGGTCCTGAAAGAGTCTGTGGACAAAAGCAGAGGGATTTTGGAGAGGAGAAGCTCCTGACATACCTCCCTTTGAGTACTCAATCTACTTTAATCCCATCTTCTTACCCATTTCCTAAGATGATCACCACTGTCTATTTCCCTTCCCTCTGGTCATGACAGAGACACTGCCCTAAACATGCCCAACAGAAGAAGAGCAACAGAAGAAGTGTCTGTATTTTTTCCATACAGTTCTGATAACTCTTTGGCACCCATCCCCAGGATTATGTCAACGGTTTTAAGACAGAGACAAGAGCCAAGGCAAGTCATGATACTGAGAGGTGAGTTCTTGTATGTGACGAAAAACCAAAAGTAGACAAAACTGTCTGTCTTCATCAATTTACTGTTGCTGGAGAGCCAACGTATAGACCCCTGCCTCTCACACAAACTCTCTTATCAGCCCATGATTTGTTGGCCAAGAAACGAGAGCTCTACAAGTTTCTCATAGCAAAAAAAAAAAAACCAAAAACAAACAAACAGAAAAAAAAGCCCAACACCCCAAAAAACAACAACAACAACGACAACAAAAACAACAAAAAAACCAAACCAACAAACAAAAGCAACCAACCAAACAAAAACACACAAAAAAAAAACCCAGCCCCCAACCTCAGGTCCCTTATATCTGGACATTGTGTGTTCTTGAACGTCATCTGGATGGGAGAGTTTACTGTGCCCCCAAATCCTGTTATTGCAGACAAGGAGGAATTTGGTTCCTGACCTTTTTTCCCCACCCTCTCTCCCCTTCCTCTTCCCTCTCTTCTCCCTTAGAAACTCCTTGGAGGAGACCTGGGTTGGCAGGGGAGCACAAAGTCACAGGCTAACATCTTTTTATTTAAAGCCATGCTCTACTCTGTGATACTTGTAACTGCTTTTACTAGCATGCAGCAAATTCAGAGCCAAAGTTGCTACCTCAGAGACGAATGGGTGAGAATGGCTCAGGTTCCTGCTACCCCTCCAGCACGCCTGCTCGGACCACAAGAGGGGAAAGCCATCACATTTCCACCCTCTTCATTCCCACTCCATTCCTTTCCCTTCAAATGGCAGCTGATCTGCATCATGATAAAGCAGGTAAGGAAAACAGCCCCCTTCTTTGGCTCATCTTTGAAAACCATTTTTCACAGCTTTGCAGTAGATGTGGAGATGTGGGCTCCTTGCCTTAGCCATGCTTAGGGTAGAAATCCCCTAGGCAGGTGCCAGATCCCCACTACTCTCCTCAGTGTCTGTACCCTTTCATTGGTACAGTGGTACAGTGTCTGTACCACACCCATTTGGGTGTGCACAGGCTGAGAGGACAGCTGAAGAGAATCTCCTCAAAGTCTGCATCCTCTCTGGTCTTAAGGGACAAGCTAGGCTCCAGTGTCTACCTAATGTTCTTTCCCCCTTTGCAGTATCTGGGGTGTTCACCACTCCAAGTGCCAGGATCACAAGGACATGGAGGATGGGATCCTCTCAGTTAGAGACCTCAGCAGCACTTCTGACACTGGAGTAGTGGAGAAGGGAAGCAAGGGGAAGGATGTGCCTCATTTCATACTTAGACCTCAAATTCATCATGAGGTAATGGACAAGTGTTATGGCACAGATTTCTGGCCAAAAAGCAGGATGGGCAGGGCTCTGCCAGGTGAGACTAAAGTGGGGAGAGGGAAACTCTCAGGTACTTTGTAGTTAATTTAACTGAAATAGATCCAAGAAAATTGCCACAGAGGTGATGTTCCTCTCTTTTCATGCCTTCTCTGCCTCCCCACATCCTGCATTCTGCAGAGCATCTGAAGCCCCATGACACACACTTCACTCCAGCATTTCTCACTGTAGTGCTTGGGAAATGAGGATCCAAAGCAGAGCTTGGCCACCAGAGGCAGAGAGACAAAGCACAGCCAAGTGTTAAAAGCAGGACGGGTCTGCTCCTGCACCCACAGAGAGATGCAGAGTCAGAAGCACAACCAATTTACACAGTGAGTAACTTTTAACCCAGAAAATAGCAATGGAAAAGCCACCACCCTACAAGAAAGAAAACACCATGTTGAAATAAACACTGACAAGCATGTCTCCCATCAAAAGCTCTCAGCTTTACTCTTAGAACTGAAGCTCCTTGCCTACCTCATTAAAATTTGATGGCCATGGCCAGCGAGGTCAGACTCCACCTTTCCCCAGACTGTCAGGACTTGCTGCCATTCCTGGTCACTGAGCCCCATGGTTCACCAAAGACAGGTCCCGAGTGCTTCCTGCAGCCGTTTGCCTTTCCCCAAAGGGTAGCTGGAGAGCTCACCCGTGGGATTTATAGCCCCTGCCCACAAACCTACACCTGTCAATCATCAGCTGGACTTCTTGCTCTCTTTCAGGCTTGTCTAACCTAATCAGCCTCCTTGTTTTTTCCTAGGAAGCTATTTTGGGTCAGGTACTATTGTGGGTGCCACTGATGGCATAATTTCTGCTTCTCGTATTGGACTGGCACATGTCCCACTCTCGACAGAAAGGGCACTGCCGGAATGCTGTGCCAGGAGCCTGTCCCAGGTTCCTAAGGACCCAGAGACAGTGTCAAGCATTATGGCAGGAAATTTCTGAAGAGCACAGTCATCTGCAAGGCCACCCTGCCTCCCTGTCCCCTGGCCTGCCAAGGGCAGGCAGGAGAAAAGGCCAGGACAGCCAGTAGCATTGACTCCATCACTCCAAAGGCCTTTCCTTTCCCATAATCATCTCACCATCCTTTTCTCCTGGGGTAACACACCACTTGTGACATGCCCTTAAGAGATAACCATATTCAAAGCAGCCCTGTCATTTCCCCACCTGCTGCAGAAGGAATGAGGGGATAAAAGCTGTATGGGACCCAGTTCTCCCACATCTGCCTGCTAGGATCCTGCTGCCTGCTCTTCTGGGAAACACCTAGGATTAGCTGATGGCTGAGTCTGGATATTGGAGCCAATAGATGTACAACTGAGCCAGGAAGGTAATTTGCAACAGACCAGAGACACGAGGACATAGCAAAGCTACATTCAACACCCACCCAATCAGCAGTTCTGCTCTCTGGCTACTTCTGTCAAGCCAAACAAATTTCAGTATTGGAAGGAAATGCCACTGAGCTGACCATGTGGATACGTTTTGGGAGGGCTCCCAGACTTTCTATCAGGACTGGTAATGGCCAGGCACACCAATGGAGTGACTGGTCCCTTCCTGGGGTGGCTGCAGAGCACAGCCTGATAACAAAGCCCAGCCAGTATTGCTGTCCTGAACCATGCACCTGCCCCTGGATGTTTCCAAGGAGAAGTCAGGCAAGAAATATCAACCAGAGGCTGAGGACACCTGCCTTGGAATTTAGGAGCAGAGCATTCAACCCCACAGTGTCTATCACAGTGCTGCAGGACCTGAGCTTCATCAGTGCCTCTGCATCCTTCCACTTCCTATAGATTCCCTGCTCCAGCCTTGCAAGGGGAGAGAAATGCCCACATACACTGGTAATTGGGCAGCAAGGATGATGGAGGTACAGAGCCTCATATGCCTTAGAAACACAGGTTTAAAGGGAATGCTGTGGGTAAGAAGGGTGGCAAAAGCCCAGTGGAGGTTTCAGCTGGCATTCAAGCCTCGAGGTAAGGAAATTTTCGCTATTACATGTTGCAGGCCTCTGTTAGCCAAGTCAACTTGAGACTCTGAAATCCTCCCCTTCCATCTCCTCTATGCACTAGTTTGCTTCACATCCAAAAATCTACATCCAACACTTCAATTTCAAGATTTCATCCTGGTGCAAACACCATGTCACTACTAATTAGCCAAACTAAGCTAAACTCATGGAATAGAAGTTAGTACTCCTCCAACTCATTCCCTGTGCAGTTCTCCACAGCACAGGGCTGAGACAGGGGAGATGACATATCTGCAGCCTCACTGCCCATGTCCTCACAGCAGTAATGAAGCATTTGTATCCTTCCAGGCTTGGGCAGGATCCTGAACACTGACCTTACTGGTTTACACACCTTTCAGACACAACAGAAAGGTTCTCCTGGCTGCTACTTATGCACCGAGCTCTCTATATTCCCCAAGCTGGAACTACGCAGTTGCTGTAATAACTCCATTTGAAATTGGTCGACCCTTTGCTCTCTGTAGCTTTCCCCAGGGCTGTGAAGCCAAAACTCCTGGTATGGACATTAACATTAAATTGTCAGAATACTTAAAATGGGCATGAGATTCCATATTGCTTTTTTTCTGCAAGCAAAGTAGTAATGAAATGAAATCATAAGCTCTTCTCCCTAGAGCTTAAATAAATAGTCTACAGAAATACTGTAAGTTTTATAGTGCACCAGACCACCCCTCAACCCCGCAGCCACGAGAGGGACATAACATTTTAGTATCTACAGTCCTCCTGTCTTCCCCTTGGGGCAAAATCTATCACTTGGATTATCATCTGGATAAACACAAACCACAGAGAGCCAGCACACGGGCTGCCTCCTTTAAAACGCACCAGGTGACTGAATAGCCTGTTTTAAGCAGCTCTGCCTACACCGGGGCCGTGCCGGCACATGTGGCTGCGTCTCTGCACCCACACCTGAAGCACTGTCACTAAAGCAGAGAAATGGACCTCGGATGCTTTTGGCCAGGCTTTGGGGTGCCTCGCTGCCGCAGTGCGGCCGCTTTCACCCCACTGCAAAGCCCCTCGGATGGACGTGCTCGAGCAGCCCCTGCTGGAGCAGGGTGGGGTGCCCTGGGTGACTCGGGGACCTTCCCCAGCCCGGCCGCTCCGTGGCTCGGTGTCCGGCGCGGGTCCGCAGCGCTGCCCGGCCCGGCCCGGCGGTGCCGCGGCTCCGGCCCCGTGGGCCAGGGCTTGCTGCCACCTCGTGGCCACGGGAGACCGAGCCGCGGGCACCGGGGGCGCGTCCCAGCCCTGCCGCGATTGGAGGCTCGGGGAGCCGGCCGGCGGGCAGAGCTCTCCTTTCGGAGGTACGGAGGTGACCCCGGGGCAGGCAGGGCTGCAGTGCTGGGTGCAGAACTTTTGTAAGGGGCTCATTTGCAGTGCGGGATGTAGAGACATCGTTATTCCTTGGTCACTTGGGGTGCTGTGCCTTCCCCCTTGTCCCCCAGCCTTGATATTGAAGAGGGCTGGAGTGGCGGCGTGGGGACAGAGGACGATCCCATGGGACAGCAGTAGAGCTATAGCTGAGACTCGGGGTACTGCCGCGAGGAGAAATATTGTTCTAGAGACTTCATGGGGTTTGTTTCTACCCAAAAGTGCTACCCAAAGGTGCTTAGGAAAGGTCCCCCCACCTAACAGGCTCAGCAGGCAGGTGAAGAGCAGTCTCTGGCAAAACAGTGGATGCAATCCCACCTCTGCCTTGCTCCATCCTCTACAGCTGGCAAACCTTTCTACAGGTATTAAATAATTTAGAACATGCCACAATTCCATGGACAGAAATGCCACTTGGCCTCCCATTTGATGAGGAATTCTATGACTTGCTTGAGCCCACAGACTCACCAGTGAAAGAGCGGGGATTGGCTCTTGGGTATAGTTTCAGAAACACCAGCTGTTTTGGGGTTATTCCTTTGGGGCTCAGCCGCCCAGGTAGAGCTGGGGAACACAGAGGAACACATACCAGCCACAGGGATGGACCAGATCCAAGTGTGTTTGGCCATATTTTTTTTTTTTTTTCCTAGAGCATCACTGTTGTGAAGAGAGAAATCCAACCCTGGGCAGGAAAGTGAATGTTGGAGAGCCCAGCAGTCCCCCACACTGCCTTGGTGGTTAAGAGAACAAATTTCTAGCTCTGTTTCCTCTGCAGCCAGACCTGCTGCAAGTAGGGAAATGGGCACCCAAGAGAGAGGCACTGGCAGAAATCACAGATTTCTTTTTCATTTGAAGTAAGTTTGTGAAATAAATGTTCCAGAAAGAGATAGACAGAGAAGTTCCGAAGTCCAGTCCTTCCTCAAGAAACAAACCAAACCATCTTGTGTGCTTACACAGCAAAATGTCTCAGAGGAACAAACAGACACTTTGATCAAATATTTTTTTTCTTTTCAATGAGCTACATTTTCCCCACAGCATAATTTTTAAAAAGCCCTGAGAGCAGCCGAGGGTCCCATGGCTGGGAGCGGTGATGACAGCAGCCCCAGCTCTGCTGTGAGCCTGGGTTGTATAAAGAGTAACGTGACGTAAGTAATACACACTGCTGTGGTCAGGGGGAGGCTGGCACTCCGAAAAAGCCAGGAATATTATATAACAACAACTTACATAATTTCCTCTTGCATAATGCCAGGGAAAAGGCCCTCTGTAGCGCAGCTGTGGTTTCTATGGCATTTTGCTGAAATACAGCTTCTACTAAGAGACTCATTTGTACATTGTTTCAGGAGCCTGCAGCTCAGTCCGTGCAGACAGGTGAGAGTCCTGCACTCACAGCAGCTTTAGCTGGAGAGGTGAGGGATGCATTAATGGGATCTTATAGCAGGGCAGGAGCATTGGCTTTTGGGCAGCCCTGCCATTGACTTCAGTGCTCTGAGAAGCAGAAGACTGTCGCATAAGAGCACCATCCTTAACTGAGTGTTGTGTAGCCTTCACTGCTTGTAGGAAATGAGATGGAGTCTAAATGATGATGGCAGTGGCCAAATCCCATTCCAGGCTCACTCCTCTCTTCCCCTTGTTCTTAGACACTATTCTTAGCAATGCCTCCAGGCTGGGCTCCTGTACACTGATGGATTTCAGCAGCTGAGAGGTCACCTGACCTGCTTGTTTAAAAGGAAGAGGAAGGACTAGGAACAGAAGATTTCAGCATCAGGACAAGATTTGGGCTGTGAGTTTGCAGAACTGTGCTACGCACTTACCATGGATTCTCTCTGGGATCAAGCCCTGTGCCGTAAAGTCAGAGGTAGCTTTACCTTCACTTTGGTGCTCACAGGACCCAGCCTTTGGTGACTATTAGCCATAACACAGGCATGACCCACAGCTCCTGTGCAATTATTGAGGCATCTCACAATGTGTGTTAACTCTGCACAGCACCTGGGAAAAACATTTATCTCGGCTAAACAAGACACTTCTTGCACACCAGTGCTCACATTCAGTGGGAGAACATGCAGGAAAGCAGAAGGGCAATCCAGGACAAGAATATTTAGGCTACAATACAGAAACTGAAGCTGTCTCTGAGGCTGCAGCAGCTCTTTCTGGGGATGCAAACCTTCTCTGAAGGACTGGGAATGCAGAGCACAAAAGGACTGAGAATTTTGTGTGGGAAACTGTGAGTGCGGTTTAAGAAAGGAAGAGTATGGCTAGAGAACAACAGGCAGATTTTAAAGCCTCATCCGCCCAGGAGCAAAAGCAGAAAATTGTTTTTTAGAGGTAAGAACATGGGTTATGCCAGTGCAACCCTGGAGATCTCCGGGAGTCAGTGGGAGATGTGCCAGGCAGCAGTCTCTTCAGGTGGATTAGACTTTGTAACACCATACCGGCACTCAAGAATTTGTGTACTACCCTTTGAAACACTAAAGCAAGAGAGGAATTCCTCCCTCGTCCCTCATCATCAATAAAATATCGTAACTAGAGCCTGCTGAAAGACAACTGAGAAAGGCAGAGCCACAAAAACACATGGGCAGAAAAGGTCAAGCAATCAGCCTGCATTCAGTACTGGGTGTCTGCCTGCCTCCCTGAGCTCTGCAGCTCAGAGCTACCCACAGGAAGCTGCAACAGAGACATTTACAACATGGCTGAGGCTGGGATTTAGTGATAGATTAGATGAAAGCCAGGCAGCTGGAAGGGGTGGCTGCTCCCCAGTTCATGCCTTATGGCAGAGAATGTCCTAATTCTCCTCTTCCCAGTGTCTTGGGTATATGGGTGGTGCCTGGCAAGGTTCCTGGGTGCTGCTGGAGAGGTGCATGCAAAGGCAGCAGCAACTGCAGCATGGCCAAGAGCAGAGCGAGAGCAGCCTCAGCAGTGACAGGGCTGAGCCACTGCGCAAACAAGAGCCCTGTGTGCAGCCCTCCCTTCCCAGGGACACATCTACAGCCACGTCCAGAATTTGAAGGGAGCCAACAACAATAAATAATTCCTCCTGGCTGAGCTGCTCCTTGAGGAAGAGGAGGCACTGGGCCTCAGCACACAGTGTACAGCTTAGCTGTGGGCTCTCAGCCTCCCAAAAAACAAGTGGGAGAGCCCATCACTACATAGTAAAATTGGGTGATACAGCTGCAAATTTCCTTCTCAATCCACTGAGCAGGCAATGGCCCTCAAGCCATCAGCACTTAATATGAGGCTGTGCATGTGTTTAAATTGGATTTGGAGGCAATGATAGCAGATCCTCCCCCACCCCACAATGCCTGTGCAGTTCTTTATGAAGGTTTCAAATGAAGTGGATAAAGGAACTGGTCTGAGTTTGAAGTAACTGTTTATCTTTTGGAGAGTGTATTTTGAAGCCAGATAAGTTCTGTGGTCTGGTTTGTCACACAGCTGGACCAACACATGCTGGCAGGGGGGACGGGGAGGCAGAGCTACTTATGCAGGCATCCTTTGTGGAAGGAACACCCATGGAGCCATCCTCCAAAGCCCCAGGCAGCACTGTCTTAACTCGAGGGACAGCACATAAGGATTAGGGTTTCCCTTTGCCTGAGTTTCCTGGGGTGAAAAGAGAGAAAAAAGACGCATGTGTTTTCATTCCCTTTGCCTGCAAAACAGCCTCTCATCCACAAAGCACGGAGCTTCTGCGAGATAAGAGCCCGTGGGGGAGCCAAGATCTACCCCTCATTTTTATTGATGTTTACACTTGCCTTTTAATGAGCTCCAGCAGGTTCTCACTTCCAGCTGCATCTGGCCCTTTTCAAAGTTCAAGGTCTCATTTTGCATTATCATTCCAATGCCAAGGGCACCCTCAGGGAGGAGAGGAACAACCAGGACTTCTTCTCTCCTGAGAAGCAGCACCAGTTGAAGCAGCCCCTAATCCAGTAGTGCTTTCTGTGTTCTGCTGGTCTTACCGGGAACTCCTGCAGGAAAACTGATCCCTCTGATAAAAAATACTTGGCAAAATAATCACAGTTTGCTTCAAGCCGATCAGCCCCGGGCAGCAGTGAGCACCCTAAGCCTAGCACCTGTGGCCTGGCTGCCTGAACAGAACACTTTACCACTCAGCTGGGGTGGGGTCTCTGCTCTGTATCTCTTCCCTGTTGTTTCCTTTGCTGTGCCTGCAAACAAATCTTTTGCCCTTTCCACTTCAGGGTCCTTCTGGCAAGACAAGCACAGTGGTGGGTCTTGCTGCTGGCTGCAAGATACTGGCACAAAAATTACAAATTCTGGAAGATTTCACCTCTGCTGAGAATCCCAGTGCTGTGGTTCCTCAGGTAGTGGTGCAGGTGTAACATTGCATCCCTGCCAAACAGTCAGTCTGGCCAGCCCTTCCAGCTCTCTGGGGTCTGGGATTGCATATACCCATGTCCCAGGGTGGGCACCTTTGGAAAACTCACTTCTAACCATCTTACACACACAGGATTCATGGACAACTATCTCATCTACCCTCTTCCCCCAACAACACTAGCGGCAGGGGCCCAGAGAAAATGTAAGAAGCAGGAACAGCTCTATTCCATCACAACTACTTGAAGCTAAAGGACTTCCCAAGGTTATATTTGCATACTTGCATTTAACAACCATAGGCAGAATTTTTCATGTGTTCATAATTTTTGTTAATCCTCTTACACATGCTCCCCACAATATACTTCAGACGTGGCTGCAGCCTTACTAGGTCAAACTGTTTAAAACAACCTGCTGACTTGGTGACTTTGCAGAAGATCGGCCAATGCACAAAGACAAAAAATCTGATAATCATTTTCTAACCATTCACAAAGAGCTTTAAGGCGTGCTCATCCAAAAAAAAACCAAACCAACAACAAAAATGAAGCTCCATTACCCTCAAAGATGTCTGCACATGCAGGGCTCCCATCTCTCATGCCTTTTTAATTGTGAGTTCCCCAAACACCACAGTTTTATTTTTTGATCTTCCTCCTCCTGCTAAGTGCTCCAGTGTTGGTGGCACAGCTGGTCGGATCCAGCTGGTCTGTGGCAGCATCTGTCTGGAAATTGCTTATCTTAGCCTGCGGTCCTTTTATTTCCTTCCCCATCAGCTGCAGCAGAGATTTCACTTCACGTGGGGAATTTCACTCTGCTCTAAATGAATTCATGCTCCTTCTCCGTGTTTCTGTGCTAATTTTGTGACTTGTCTATGAGTTTACAGCAAGGGCCAAATTACACTGGATTTATTATCCTCCTGAGAAGAAGGCCAGCATTTATCTGCTGCTCTTGTAGACCTGCAGCTCATGGAACTGAGAGAGGCACACTGGCCCTCACAAAAAGACATACAGGGCCTCACCTGCTTATTGGGGCAGAGAGGGTCCAAATCATAAACAAAAACCAGACAAGGACACGCTGGGACTACAGATCAAAAAGTCAGGAAAAGAAATGGGACTGCAGATAGACCAGACAAAACAGGCAGACCTTTTGAGTCAAAAAAGGTGTAATACAAATGCCTCATCCATGAGCACAGTCTGGGCTGAGAAAGAATCTTTGGGCAGGGAAGGGGTTCAAATGGAAATTCAGATGGGAACGTGATAAGTTTTGACTTGTTTGGTTTTTTAAACAAACTAAAAAGACTGACTTGAACAAAGTGAGAGGAAAGTAAAATCCTGGCCAGTCTTACCTGCAAGGAGTGAGTGTGGGAAGTCATTGATTCCATATCTGCTCCTCCCTTTTAATGGGCGCTGCTTTCAGGGGTTTCATTTTGCAGACAGAGCTGTGCCTCTCACCTGTGAGTGATAAGCACGATGCCAGGGCACTCCAGGCGCTGGCTCTGCAGCTCAGGGCGCCCTCTTGGCCTAATCCACATGAGTATTTAATACAGGAGCTTAATACAACATCCCTCTCATTAGGATGAAGCCAGCAGAGGTTCAGGGCTGCTGGCAGGCCCAGCAGCTGCCAGGCTCTACACAAAGCAGAGGGAAATGCCCACAAGAGGGAGAGTTGGTGCCACTCTCCACAGTGATTCTGTGCAAATGGCACTTCCCAGCCTAGCAACTCTAAGAGCCCATTCCCCTTGCTCCAATTTTCCCAACAGTTTTCCTGTCCTGGAGATTCCTTTTTTCCATGGTATGTCCCCTCCTCCTCTTTCCCCACATGGCTGGTATTTCATCTTCTTTGTGTGGGGTAAGCCCAAAGGCCCCACCGTGTGGGTGGGTGCCCGACGTGCTGCCATTGAAAGGCACCGAGATGGTTTCTCTGCTGTCACTGCTGTTCTGCTCCCCTTTCCTCCCACTCACATTGTGCTGTGCTGTGCTGTGCTGTGCTGTGCTGTGCTGTGAGGGTACCCCTGCATCAGCCTCAGCACAGGGAGCCCCCACCTTGCCCAGCTCATCACTCGGAGGTGGCAGCCCTGGTTGCTACCCTCCATGGGCACGCATGGAAAATACCATTTCTGCTGGGCTCTGCTCAGCCTCAACACTCCAAGCCTAAAACAGGCTCCACTGGGCCATGGGATTTTCAATCCATTTTCAAAAACAGTTGATGGTTACCAGCGGCAGGATCCTAGAAGCCTCTGAGCTTCCGCAGGGCAAAGCTTAATGTGAGGAAGTAGCGGGAAACAGTGGTGATGTGGGAATAGCCACTCTGCCAGCCTCTCTGGCTGGAAGTGCTCCATGGTGCTGGAAAAGCACGAGCACCAGCAGGACTTCTCTTGTGGGATCATCCCACCAGCTCCACAAACAGCATCCCTACACTCCCAAGTTCAAAAACTTCCCAGAAACATTTTTATGCTTTTGGCTGGTGATTAGCAGGAACTGTAACACAGCTCATAGCGTTCCTGGGGCATTTTCCTAACCTGAAACCCCAGAGAAATGCCTTCAGAGGAGATCCATATGAACCACATCACCAAAATCACCACAAGGCCCCCAAGCATGGCATATCTTGGCCACCATGAGCCTCCAGCTGTCAGAACAAAGCAGGCTAACTGGCTCCCTCTGCAGAGAGGGGTTTCCTGCCTGAGGGAAAAAGTCATGGACACTTCTGAAGCGCATTGTGCCTGCTGGTATTAACGTGTCAGGCATTGCAGACAAAGCTGCCCTGGAAAGCAGCATTGACACGATATCACAGGAGCCCCTAAGCCTGATCAGTGGCCAAGGAGCTCACCACAGTGGTGAGCATGGTCCATATCCCAGCTGGGGGCACTGGGCAGGGAGGCCATGGAGATTTATCAGCACACCCACAGGATCTGCCTTGCAGGACATCCACACTGCTGTGCAGGATGGTGCTCATTGACAGCGAGGAATGAAATGCAAAAAAGGAAAGAGAGATGCCCCCAAGATGATCCAAGGGATGGAGCACCTCTCCTGTGAGGAAAGGCTGAGAATAGGGTTTGGTCAGCCTGGAATAGAGGAGGCATAGGGTGACCTAATAACATCCTTCCAGTACCTGAAGGGAGCCTGCCTGAAAGATGGGGAGAAACTTTTTGCAAGGGCTCACAGTGACATGGGGGGAATAGATTCAAACTGAAAGAGAAGGTTTAGATTAGATATCAGAAAAAAATTCCTTACTGTGAGGGAGTGAGGCACTGGAACAGTGCCCAGAGAAGTTGTGGATGCCACAACCCTGAAGTGTTCAAGGCCAGGGTGGGTGAAGCTCCGAGTATCCTGGTCTAGTGGAAAGTATCTCTGCCCATGGCAGGGGAGCTGGAACTCCATGATCTTTAAGGTCCCTTCCAACCCAAACCATTCCTTGACCTTAGAATTCTAAGCCAGCTTATTGTAAGTAGAAAATTTAATCACTCACTTCCAAATTATAGCTCTAGGATGAGGCTCATGAGCTCATGTACCCAGTTAACTTTTTAGAGAAGCTTATGAGGATCCAGTGTGTGCAGAAATGCACAGTGTGAAGAGCCAACACCTAATCCCAGCTCCTGCTGTGGATCAGAGAATCTCGTTCAGCACTCCCTGCTTGGAGAGGACTACGTGAGCAGATACAATGAGGCAACAGAGTAAGCAGCGGCTTAGAAAATACGAGGGACTACTGCAAGCAGCATGTTTTTACTTGGCTTTGGGTATGCTGACAGGAGATAACATAGCCAAAAGGCATCAGAGGTGAGAAGGCGAAGCTGAAAGAGAAGGGCCACCCCTTTGCAGGGGTGAGGCAGTGAGGTTATGTACACAACAGCCAGTGGATGTGTGGCTTATTTGTACAGGATGAGAAGAACGAAAATAGAGTTATCTTATGTTGAGTGAGATCGTTTAATAGTACACAATTACTTCATACAGATTTAGCTAGAAGTAAATAAAAGTAAGGTTGTGCTCTGAGGCAGAGTTTCCCTGCCACTGAATTCAGGTCCAGCAGGAAGTTTGCACTTGCTGCCACTCACAAAATCAAATCCCTAAACCTCAGATATTCCCCCCAGCAGCTTAACTGTTGTGTCCTTTGAAGTTACATTTCAGGTTTAAATTTCAATCTTTCTCCTTCTTTCTTACCTTTCTTTCTAGTTTGAAATCCAGAGGCAGCGTCCATCTGCTGATCTGAGTGCCCTGGTGCAGGAGAGCAGGATCCCGTGCTCCCCCAGCTGGGCAGGCCGGGGCAGCATGGGATCCAGGATGCAGCCGTGCCACTGGCCAGGGTCTTGCTCCAGGCCCTCATGCAGGGGTTCAGAAGTATTCTGCAGATAGGAGGGAGATCTGCCTTGGGAGTGGAGCTTGGAAATGTTATGTTTTCATCTGAAGGCAAAATCAAACCGTGTAGACCCCTGATGCAACACAGTGCCAGGGTGTCAGGAGGTTTTTGGCTTGCCAAGAACCTAAAGGAAATATTTTCAGCTTGAGTGAGGTTGACGTAAATATTTTCCTTCTTTTTTTTTCCCTCTGAACTCACAGGTGAACCAGAAGTCACAGGTTTGGGCACCTTGGAAATAAATTTACAACATCAGCAAATGCTTTTTGAGTGCCCCAGTGAAGTAAGCAACTTGCTCCTTCCTTTCTGTCTTCGCCCACATATGAGTGGAAGAGCCCTCTGTCTCTGCAAGAGCACGACTTCTACTGCTCTGGCAGCAGAAAAACATGAAAGCACATCTGCTCCAGTTCTCCATCATTTTTCATCCCTGCACAGCACACATGGGGTGTGCCTTGGACCGGGGGGCTGTGTCAGAGATGCCTACAGAACTGCCACACCACAACAACTGCATTGCACCCACCCGGGAGGACCCAGACCCTGGGGGCAGGGCATTGATGGCTCCAGGGACAAGAGACCAGCTAGGGACACCATCAAGGAGTGCTGTCAGGTGGGGACAGCATGGGCTGAAGACTTTTCCCTCACTTCCACGCACACAGCTGCAATATCCCCAGCATATCCTGGCACAGAAACCAATAGAGCAGATTTTCACAGTGATGAACACAGGGGAAAAGAGAAACAGAGGGACATTTTGTGAAGGCTAAACACCCACACCAGCTTTGCAGAAGTTGTTTTGCTTTCCACCTGCTTATTCCCACCCACTTAGGACACTTAATACTACTGACTTTTCATTCATATTAAAAAAAAAAAAAAAAAGGCATTTGAAACAAAATGAGCTAATTACAGAGTAAATATTTAGCTTGAAATGAGCAGACAGATATTCAAAGCCATTTTCTGACATGACAGATGATCTGAAAGGAGCTATGCTGCAGGCATTGTGTGCCGATCAAACCCAATTTAAAAATACAAGGCATAGAAGCAAAAATAGACATGACCCCAAGCACAAACATCCCCACACAGGCAAATGTCTCCTGTAAAATGCCATGGGTGATTTCATGGCAGCCGAACCTGGCGGCACTGGAGCTGCAGCACCACCTCTGAGGGTGCTGCCGTGGTAAATCCGTGCGAACAGCATTGAGGCAACACACAAACATTGCCCGGGCAGGGCTCATCCTGCTGCTCCCGTTTTGGGACCCCAGCATGGGCCCATACATTTCTTGAAGACCTGAGGGAAATTCCTGTCTCCTTATGCACATGACCCAACTTCTAGCTCTTGGTATGCTGAGTGGAGCCTAAGTGACTCTTGCTACCTTTGCCACACCTGAATTATTGTGACATTCAGCTGACAGGTGGGAGCCAGGTAATGTGGGGAAAGTAACCTTTTCACCCTGAAGTGCTGAGGAGCTCATATCCAAGCAGTCACACCCCAGCCATGCTGAGGAGCAGAGAGACACAGGAGGAGCTGCATCTGCTTAGCATCTCCAGCTCCAAGCCCACAGAGTATGCTTGGAGATCAACCTTTTCCCAAAGCTTGGCTCATACCCTGGTGCTCCTGAAGCAGCTCTGAGCTTGCAGCAGAAGTGGATGGAGACCTGAGTCCAAGTTTGGTGAGCAGGATTGAGAAACAGGAGCTCTAGAGCCACACACCACCCACACAATGGAACAATCACCTCTGAACGGCTGGAGCGTGTGCTGGGTCCCTAAAGGAGTGAAGGGATATGACCAGATGTGGGTATGGCCCCACATGGGAGATGCAGCTACGGGCGGGACTTGGGGCAGCCTAGAGAGGAGAGGTATGAGAGACCTCACTACCCACACCTGACATGTGGGAAACCAGCAGGGCATTTGTGGGATTAGATGCAGAAGGAGAATCCTCAAGGCAGTAGCTCTGGGACAGGAAAAAGTGAGGAAATTCCCACAGTATCCCTGGGTCACTGTGCCCACATCCTGGGGGATGCATTAGCTAAGGAAGCAGGGTCTCTACCAGGACGTCCCGATGTCTAATGACCCAGATATTTTGAAATCAGAAACACAAGCAGCTGCAGTGATGGCAATGAAAACACGTGGCTCCTGGCAGAACGGTTCCCTAGTGCACAAATACTCATGAAGACAACTTCAAGCATGACGTGCTAGTCTGGTTCTTCAAACTGAAGGCTGAGCAGAAGGCACCAAGTGGTCTTGTGGGCAGAAGGAGGTGATGTCCCTGCCCAGAGGACACAGCCCATCAATCCTTCCACACCAGCCTCCAGACTCTTCCCCTTGGTTGTCACTGAGGCAAACAGCCATCCCTGCTATTCTGTGCCTGAAGTTTGGGACGAAACTTCACAGAACTCCTTCCTCCTGTTCCCTCCAGAAGGCCCCAGTGCCAGAGCTACTCCATCACCCTTGCCTGTCTATGTGGTCCCTTCACCTTTTGGTCAACCCTTTGACCCAATTTTTAGCATTAGCACCATGAAGACAATCCTTTGGTCGTCCAGACTTCCCACCCAGGGGCTTGGTTTTTTTGCAGGAAGCAGCTGTAAAATCAGACCCATCAGGTCGGGTCTGAGACTGGGTCCTGGGTTTTCTGCTCTTCACTGGTCAGTGATTCCTGCTAGGTGAAAGAGAAGAAGCCAGTCCTGTCCCTGGTGTGGCCACAGACCCTCAGCACTGCAGCACAGCCCTGGCACTGAAAATGGCCTTCCTGCGCACGAAGAGCCAGGAGATGCCTGGGATATCACAGACCCAGGCGCCTCGCTGGGGCTTTGGGAGGTGAGGGCTGGTAACTTCCAAGCTCTGAAGCCTCTCCAGGTTGTTTGTGGAAAGACTAGTCAAAGAAAAGAGATGTTAAAAAATAAATTGTAAAATGAAGTAGAGTAATAACTGTCGTGGGTAGAGGAGTCTCAGAAATGCCACGGCCTTGACTGCCCTGGTGGGTAAGACAGCTCTGGACATTCACAGTCCTGCTGAGTCCTGCAGTGAGTCCTGGGAGGCCGGCTAGACCTGGCTTTATAGGTCCTGGTTCTTCTTTTAATTTTATCCAAATGGCCAGACTACTAAAGTACCATTCAAAATGTGCCTTTCTGCTTCTGCTTTTTCTGCCTTGCATCGTCCTGTGTGCTCAAGCCCTGTTGTTCCCGTGGGTCATTCCTTTGGGCACATTCATGGCTCTTGGTTTCTCTGACTTTGATGATGAGATGGCAGCCTTTAAAAGCATTTGTATTTTCCCCAATGCCTGGAGAGAAACTGAGGCCAGAAACATTCTGGGCATGAAACGTGCCTCTGAGCATGTTAGGATTTTGTTCCATGAGGACTTCTTGGCTGCCAGAGGGCAGAAGCAAAGGATTTGGAAAAAGATAACTTCTGTTCTGCAGCACTCCCTGAGCAGCCACCTACCACCAAGCCAATCAGTCAGGGCAGCATAGCAGAGCTCAAAGCTTGGGACTTGATTGTTTGCAAAGCAGAACAGACAAGATTCATCCACTGCCTCTTCTCTCCTCCTGGCAACTCTCATTGTATTTTGGGCACAGATGCTCAGACTCAGTGCTGGTAACTGTTCTAGAAACATGCAGCCCCAGGAGACCGATGGAGCAGCAGTGGCAGAGAGGGAATGACGTGGATACACATGGTGAGCAAAATCTCCAGGGGTCACATCAGAGATGTACCGTACCCAGACCCAGCTCTTATTCAGGACACACTTCCTGTACACGCAGGATTGCTGGGATCTCAGCCTTGGCAGTGCCTATAAGGGTGTTCCGGCTCCTCTAGAGCCTCTTAGCTGTGAGGATCCCCTGCATGGGGACAGGAAGTCATAAAAAGGCACAAGATGATCCATATTTCACATTTTTCCAAAGGAAACCAAAGTTAAAATCCACCACGCATCTGTGCAGCTCCAGGTAGAGCTGGACACTGCTACATCACAGGGACAAAGTGGCTCCTGGCTTTGCACCACGGCCACACAGTACAGGTCCCTGGTGCCATCAGTCACCAGCAGGGAGAGGGATGCTCAGCCAAGGTGTTTCTCAAAGGACCCCTTTGTTTTTGCCAAGATGTTTCATTTCTAGTGGAGGTCATGGGGAAAGGCAGCTTCCAGGGACTTGCAAGCAGGATAAGGGCATGCCAGAGACAGGCAGGACTCCAGAGTATTTCGTTTTCTAAATGCAGAGAACTCCCCAGTTCCCCCCTCAGTGCCAGATCACACCTGGCCTGCAAATCACAGTGAGTTTTGTGCAGGATGTCCCACCTGAGACACCTCTCAGGGTGCTGCCACGGCTCTAAGCACCCCAGGCCACTGCTGGGAGCCCTTGATGGTCACCACTCCCACAATTTGAGCAGCTCTGGCCAGGCGCAAATGTGTTCAGCCCCTGGAGGAATATTTGGCTTCAGTTTCATTTCCTTCATTTTGAGGGCACCATTCTTCAGTGGAATGCAACATACTTGAGAGCTTGAAGGCTCCAGGATCAGCCAGAGGAAAATCAGGAGGTCTGGCATCCCATCCCTGGGGTTATTTATGACCCTCCTTACTACCAGGGATGCCTTACAGCTGCTGCCTGCATGCTGGTCTTTGGGGGGACAACCAGAGCAAGCTCCCTTAGCTCTGTGCCCAGGGTTTCTGCTCAGTTTTGGTGTGAGGACTCTGGCTGATGGTTAGGAGGCCTTTCATGGTCCCCCACAGTCCATGGATAATGCTGGGGGCCAGTGACTTGCCAGCACAGGCCCCAGTACTCACTCATGCTGCTGCTGACAGGTACCAAATCCATAGTGAAAGAGGTATTTGATGTAAGGAGCCTGTGGGAATGGGGTTCTTCCCTCAGCCCTGCGGTAACTCCAGGTATTTGCTCTTTTCAAGTCAAAGCTCTCTGAGAGCCCAGGGCTGAAGAGATATTTTGCACAGCCGCCCAGTGACCCGAATTCTGAGCCGGGCCCTGCCTGCCTCCCCTCCAGAGCTAATGACCCTCTCAACCACAGCAGGACCTGGATCTCAACCAGGGATGAGTCGGCTTCACCACAGCTGTCATCTCCAATGCTTCAAGCCGTCTCACCCAATCTGACCCCGTGAAGTGTGTCACACTCACCTCTCTGGACCCCTGCATGCACCAGCTCTCAGCTCAGCGTTCTCACATCACACTGTAAGTGGGGAGCAAGCGAGTCATTTCTGTTCCTTTACCACACACCCCAATGCAGGTCCCCAGAGAAGAAATAAGAGTGTTATCCCTGGGTCACAGCTCTGCAGCCAGCTCAGCCCTCACCCTCAAGGCTGCTGTGCAAGTTCAGCACACACCAGCTTTTCCCCAATTCTGACTTTTTCATTTTGTCCCCAAACTTTTCAATCAACCCTCCACAACAGCCCTTTGCAAAGCTTTGCACAGATGGCACCGATTCTCCCTTTTCCTTTCTCACCTTCAAGCCCTGCACCCGAGTGGGACCAGCAGAGCAGGCAGCACACCCACACTGACCCTGGGGTGAGCCAAAACCCCTCCCCAGCCCCTTGTGCTGCAGGCACAGGCATCTGCAGCTGCCCTGCACTGGGGGAGAGCGCGGGGACAGCCGGCGGCACCGTGCCCACGTGAGCCGCGCTCGGCCAGGAGCAAGGAGCTATTTCTGGAGAACCGCTTCTCCTGGAGCAGAAGCAGCAGAACTCAGAAGCACTGACCGAAAAAGAAAGGCCCTGGTGTTTTGAACGGGAAGCGAGGTTTCCCAGCCTCCCGCCGGGAAGGACGGGAGACATCCTTGCAAAAATAAGAGAGGGCTGCAGTGCTCTGTGGCAGCAGGGCTCCAGAGGAGCTCAAAGGTTACTTCAGTAAGACTGTAAACACGCCAGATCTGCTGTTGTTGCAGAGCTCTGTGAAATCGGTGATGTCTGAGTGGAGTTCAGCTGGAGAGCGCTGGTGCTATAAAAAACAAAGTGACTTTGGGCTTTGACGCTTCCTCCTGACACACAAAAAGGTGATTTGTGATTCAAAAGACAAGGAATTTATCATCAAAAGGAGCTGGGACAGAGCTCAGTGTTTACACATGGAAGAACAAGACAGGCACCAAGAGCAGATATATTTATACTCATCCATTAATAAAGGAAGCCAAGTCAACCATACCTTTGTGCTAAAGTTAGAGCACAGCACTCTGCATGTCCTTAAAAAGGCAAGAAAGTTTCCACAAACTGGGACAGCTGCTCCCAGTGCCGGCTCTGTGCATCTCCTCCTTGGCACTCCGGCATCGGTGCGCTGCAGCAGGAAAGGGGCCAAGCGTGGCGAGGCTTCTCCAAGTGGGAAGGCTGACTCCTAGAGTCTGCTCATGGGCTGCTGGCCACTGCATCTCAGGAGCCAAACAGTCCCTGCTGCACTGTCAGAGACCTGCGAGAGACGACTGCCTCTTGCCAGAAACAAAAATCCCCCAGTATACTTTCAGCTCCAGCATTCTCATTGCTTCCCTGGTCATGGGGCTCACAGAAGCCAGGAGCTTTCTCCTCTGCTGCAGGTGACACAGGGGAATGCTGGGCTTGGCACATTCGGGCTGGCTCTGTGGGCAAGGACTTGGCTTGTGGGGAAAAGCAAAGGGAAGAGAAGCAGCACTCAAGGGTTCCAGGTTGGGTCAAAGGGTCAGTGCAAAGCTAAGGTGGACAGAGAGCACCCAGGACAGAGGATGGTCCATCTCCAGTGAGGTCAGCAATAGGGCTGAATGGTGCAAGTACTGGAAGGTCCTGGATTAGTAACTGGCATTTAGAAATGTTTAGAAATCACTAATTGCAGCAAGTTCCTTAACCCACAGCTACAGCTGGAGTTGCCTGGCTTCACCTGCTGTGTGCTGGGGAATGTTACACCAATTGGCAGGAAAGACACAGAAAAGTCAGCTCTCTGTTCCTTGGGAGGTGCTTCTAGAAAGCAATCAATTATCCTTCCTGACAAATAACAGATGAGCTCTCACCGTTGTTTTCCTGTTTCCCTTCTCTTCCCCCACCCAGTTCCAGCCCTCAAACCATGCTGGAAGCAGCAGGAGCCAGCACTGGGCATGCTATGCCAGAAATGATCGCGTTTCAGGCAAACTGAGAGCAATCACAAAAAATACATCTTGTCTAAATCAAAGTTAAGCACATTGCAGTTTTTCTTCTCCACGCCCCAGCGAAACAGCTGCAAGCAACAACCAAGCCCAGCTGCACAGGGAAGGAAACAGCTGCAGGCACACAGTGGAGCAGGGGTCACCTCTCACCTCCCAGGACACGATGAAGTTGTTGGCACTGCAGAATGCATTTCCCCTCCTGAGCTCACGCAGAAGATGCTACAGTTACGTGAACTTGACTGACCTTTGAGCGAGACATAGCACTAGATGGCCTCCACAGATCTCTTCCAACCCAAATTATTCTACAACTTTGCAATTTTCTGCATAAAGACAGAAAGAGGGCATGCAAATAACTCTTCCTCCCACACCAGCTACTAAGCTAAGCTCTCCTATCAAAGGGATGCTCAGACTGCTATCTCTGAGCCAGTACAGTCAATAGAAGTCCAGCGGCAAAATCCTGACAAGAAGTCAGCTTTGCTACTGGCACAGGGATCAGGACTTCTTCCTGAGCTTTTGGGTCAAATCTCCTGATGCAGCTTGTCAGTGCCAGCCTAAGATGGAGCCTTAGCAGTCACACTAACCTCACCCTTGAGCTCTTCTGCAAGTTCAGTTTGAATTCATAAATCATTTCAGTATGACCCAAATGCTTTCCAGCAAATGTTACCATTTATTTTGACTCCATGCCACCCTGCAGCAGACAGGCACAGCCATGTGGCACCGAGATTCTTACTTGGCAGCCACACTGGTGGACCTGTACCAAGCCCCCTGGTACAGAGTCCATGCCAGGGCCATTGCCAAACCTCCTCCCCATGTCCCTTCCTGATGACAGTGGCACTGTCACTCTCAGGTGATGCTACCTACACACAAAGAAACAAGCACCATGGCCCATGATCTGCTGTGACTAATGTGATTTGTCTATTCCTTACTACAATTATTTACAGCTTATAGAAAGGGGGGGACGCATTAAATCAGCCGTGTTTGCTTCCTCAGCAAGCTTGCAGTGCATTTAAAGAACCTCTGCTTCCTTTGGTGAGCTCTACTTTTGATAAAGCACATTGAACAACACTTTTACTGATTAATTAGTGAATTCCAGGATTAGCCATTTTACAGCTTTGCCTTGAAACAAGGGGAGGCTGGAAGACCTAGAGCTCCTTTGCTGTGCCTCTGAAGCCTGCCTCTGTAATACCTTTCTCCCAGCACAGCAGAGCTTCAGGACCTTTCCCAGTTCCACTGATGCAGAATCCCTTAACCAGCTTTTCTTCAACCATTATTCAGCCCTGATTTCCAAGCATCTAATTTTAGCAGTCGCTGTTGAACATCCTCTTGAGTTATTGTTAGAATGAAATGAGGATCATCTGACAGGAACATATCCCTGGTAAATACTGGGAAGGAATGCTTAAGGAGCTAGCATACCTTCCTGCATCATAATCGACAATCCTACTGCCCAGGGACACACCTTATCCAACCCTTTTTGTTCCTGGTACCTTGCATTTCCAAAAGCAATTAAAACACCAGCCTCAACTGTACTAGGCATATTAGGCTGTATCATTTTGCTCAGTTATTGTCTCAATAATCACTTTCAATTAGCCACAGAGATTTATTATTTGCTATTTTTAGGATCATTTCAGTTTTAAAGTCACCTGATTACACAGATCTATATTTGCATGACATCTTTCACTGGAGGATTTGTAAGCGCTACATAGAATGTGAATGAATTTCTGCTTGTCTGCAGCAATACTTTTTTTACAGATAGGATAACAGGGGCAGTGATTAAGGGACATGTCCAAACTCCCAGAGGAAATTTACACTGACACAGGAACCCAGCTTCCAGTTGTGTGTGTTAACTATTCCACCTGTGCTAACACAGACACAGTGAGGTTGGCCACACAGGCACTGAAGGAGATGCAGATACCGTAATTCGAAATAGCTGTCTCTCCTTCCACATTAACAGGCTCAAACACCAAATAGGCTTGGAGAGAAAAAAAAAATTAAAAAAAGCTTCTTCTCAAATACCAAACAATTGGCCCTTCTCTGCTAATAAGAAGCAATGGGAAAGAATGGCAGGGAAAGGTGTGGATTTTCTGAGAGGTCAGTATAGGAACAGATGGGGCTGGGATTTTGCCAGCGTGAGTTGCCAAGGCCCTTTATCACTGCTTGGAAGATTCAATCTCCCAGCCCGTTCTTCACACCAGCTTCCCTTCTTTGCATTTTACCTGCCAGGGCAATGCACCAGCGAAATTCATCCAGATGTGCTGAAAAACAAACAACACAGGGGAGCCAGCAGACTGGTGTTTCTCTCTTTTATTTAAAAACAGTGCTTCATTACCATTTGCAAAGGGTTAGGAAGGGTTTCCCCCCTTGCTTAGAGTTTATAAAAGCCAGCAACATGATCAATAATTTATACACATGGATAGTAATACAAAAAAAAGGAATAAAAGCTAAAGATCTAACTACTCCAACCTTCACAATTCCAGCTACTTGATAATAATAGGAATAACCCAATGAATACTGTATGGTCTGAAAGCTACTATACAATATGATACTTAACGAGGGAGGGCGGGAAGTTAAAGGCTGTCACAAAGCCCTGGGATGCAGATACTGCTTCTCCAGAGTCAGCAGGGAAATGGGACCCTGGGCAAGCGGCTCGGGCGTCCTAGGAAATGATCCAGGGGAAGGGAACGCATCCCCCTCGGGACACGTCCTGCTCCCTGGTGGTACCTGGAATGGGAGGTGCTGGGGAGACTGCGAGAAGGGGCAAGTCTGTTGCTGCCATTGGAGGTGCTGTGGCATCTCAGCCTTGCACTGAAAATCTCCAAGTCTCAAAGAGATCAGCCTGTGAGGTCAGTAAAATACTCCACGAGCTCTGTATCACTCTACAGCCCTGGTTCTCATTTGCTATCAGCCCCCGGTTTTAGCTCCAGCTATTTACAAGCAGGATTTATCATATTAAAAAAACCCAAAAAAACAAACCAAAAACCAAACAAAGCCTAACAAAAACCCCAAACAAACAAACAAAAAAAAAACCCCCAAACCAAATCATATCCCCTGGGGTAAAAGAGGATGATTTTGTCACTTGATAATGCAGCCAAATTGAGTTGCCAAAACTACAACACTTGCACACACAAAATACTGTGAACAGAAAAAACAGAAAAATATGACCAGAACTGAGACTACTAATATGGGAGGCCTGATTTCTGTAAGGAATTTACTCCTCAGGGAAGCAACAAGCCCCTTCACCAGCACAGAACTGGGAATCTGGCAAAAGATTTACTGACCCACTTCAGAACATCAACAAAAATTTAAAAAAGAAAAAACATTCCTAAGATCAACGGGCATTTTGCTGACTCTGACTGCCAGCCAAATGAGGATCTTGATGGACGGCTTTAGACACCAGCAATCTCCTGGTGAAATCAGGCAAGGTTTTTGGCTGATGCATTCCTGCTCTATCACAAGTTGAGAGGCAGCATGGGAAGCTGGTCACCTGCACAAGCCTGGGCCAGCTGTAGCCCACGGCCCCAACAGGACAACCACAGGCAGAACTGGCAGCCCCAGCAAGAAGCTGTCTTCCAGGGTCAGCAGTGGCAGCAGAGACGGGACTTGGCCATGCCGAGTCCCGTTTAGGCTGCCATGGCTGCAGGCACTGCAGAGGGATGGGGGCTCTCCTGACAGCTCCTGGCTGGAGCAAAGCATACCAGGCAGAAACCCCACAGCCTACTTGCAAAGGGCCCCATTTCACACTCTGGCTATCAGACTCCGGCTTGCCTTGTTGACTGGAGTTTTCATTGTAGAAGAGAATTTTACTGGGGTTGGAGGGTGGAGAGGGCAATCAGTAAGGTGGGGATGTAGGGAACGGGCTTTTCAGACATTAACATCACCAAAAATAGTGTTTTATGCAACAAAGAATCAAGTCTCACTGGTGTATACTACAAAATGTTTGACATTATCCAAGAGCATGTCGAAAATAAAAACACAAAGAAGTTTACATTGGATGTTCATCTTGTTCACTAGGTTGGTTTTTTCCCCCCCCTCCTATTTTAAAACAGTGCAAACAGGTAAAACACTTTAAAAATCACCCCTCTACACCAAGGACAGCATTCCCCCACCCTGCCAGGCTGGAGGGTCACAGGCAGCAGGTCCTCTGCCAGGCTGCCTGTGTGCTTTCCCTTTGGAGCAAGATTCAGCAAAAGCACTCCCCAGAGCTGCTGTTTGGATTTCCCTTTATTAAATTCCTAAGTGCTCCCCAAACCTGTTTTCCACTTGCCTCCATCTTTGTAGCTAGGATGGGAAGATACAGATAGGGATGGGCTGGGGAAAAACATGGGTAGAACTGGGAGGCTCTGCTTTGTATTCCCCACTGATAGAGCTCTGGGTGCTGGAACTGAAAGCCCAGTAGCCAGTGTCTCTTTTCAGACAGGGAAATGGCTTCATTAACCGTTCCACAACCAGCACTCAAGCCAGCTGCTCAGAAAACCCTCCTCAGCTCTCGCTGTACACTTCACATCCATGGATCTCAAAACAGGTAACAACAGGGATAAACTTCAACTTCACTTTAGGGACAGGGAAGCAAAGTCTAAAGTAGCAACATGACTGCCCCACAGGGATCCTTGAGGGGTCACTGACAGAGCCCTGTCTGAAACACAGGTGTCAGACTCCAGAGCCAGTGCTCCTCGCTGGGCAAATCCGCTCCCTCTCAGGCACTGGAACAGCCAAGCCACAGCTATCTTTAAACATGGCTTTGTCTATCTGAACTCATGACACAGGACCCACCTAACTGCTTAACCTGGGAAAAGCTGGCTATAGTAGGCTCATACCGAGCTCCCCATTGCCTCCAGGTCCTGTCATGGCTTTTCTTAGAAAAGCTAACTCACCTACAACAGTGCAGCCTCCCACACATGGGGACCGGGACAACAGTTTGCTAATGTGCTGGGCACCAATACAGCTTATTCTCAGTAGAGAATGTGCTATACCAGTAGCAGTTACTTTATACCAGCACAACTGTAACTGCAAGGAAATACAGACCAGCACATTAAATAAACCAACTCTTCAAACCAAAAGTTCATCTGTATATCATCATGTGCTGGCTGGACCTATTGCAAGACAGCACAAACAGCTACAGTTATACATACTTTTTTTTTCTCTGCATCAAGAGGAATCCCAGATGCCACCAGACTAGAAGGTGACAAACAGCAAGCTATTTGCCAGGCTGCCTGTGCAGTTTCCCTCAGAAAGCCAAACCCTGCTTTGCAAGGGACCTGTGACTGCAGACCCATCACACAGACAAGCACTAGCTGCCATCATTCTAATAAGCCAGGGCCCAGTTCAATTTATTAAACGTAATTAATTTTGCATAGGGAGATATAGGCTTTGTCCTCACTTCTTCAGAAGATGGATATAGCCACACCTTGGCTACTCTGAAAGCATCTCTAGCCAGTTCACAACACATCAGAGTGAAACTGGAGCTGTTGTTCAGCAACAGAGGAGAAAGGCTGGAGAGCTCTCCTGTCACACACAACACTCACTCAAGAAACCTTGCCATGCAAGTTTTTGGGAGGTCTGGTGCTTTAGGCACCTGGAACCAGTGAGCTACCTCTGGCCCCCAGCCATGCAAGTGTCCTGGTGTCCCCTCTACAGCCCAGTGCTGAGAGCAGGAAGCCAGGCTCTCAGCAAGCTCCCTCAGGGGATCTTGCAGCATTAACTATGGAGCCACAGAGACACCGGCTGCTTAATGCACCAGGGAAGCCCGGCAGGGAGGGGCCAGAGCAGGCCAGGCTGGGATACAGGAGGAATCAGGCTGGATGGTCTTAGAACAGGTATTACTCGGAGATGGGGGGACCACGGCCCCCCAAAGGGTGGGTGCTTCTGCACTAAACCCCTCACATTCCTAATATACTTGGGCGGGCTGAAGCTGCCATGCATAGACTCTGCCAGGAGGCAGAAATGGGGCTGGCCTCCCTACTCCCAGGGAGGCCAAGTGGCAGGGGGGGATTGCAGGTGGCACTGCCAGGGCAGGGGAGGGCACTCAGGGTGGGAGAACCTGGCTTTTGGGGAGCCGCAGTCAGAACCAGCTGAACTGAATGTGGGAGAGGGGCAGTGGGGGAGCAGCTGCCCCAGCGGGGCTCTGCAGAGGCTCCTGGGCTCACAGCCTGAGGAACTGCCTGCAGGAAGGGAAGGGATGGCCTCGCTCAGGCCCTCCACCCACAGTGGGGAGAACAAGTCCAGTAGAGGCTTTTGCTGCATCCCAGCTCCACAAGTCCCCTGGCTGCTCTGCAGTGGAAATAACTCCCCATGAATATGACTATTTCTACCACAAGTCCTCCCTCTTCTACCCCCAACTCAGGCAGTAAAAACCCCCAAACACGCCGAGTCTCCCTCATTTCCTAGATTTTGTGAAAGCCCCAACACCCTGTTCTCCCCCTCCCTATTTTCAAGCTAAAGTATTTATATACAAACAACAAAAAAATTGTCATAACAGCAAACCAAACTTTGGCTTGGGAAAAAAAAAAGTAAAAACCAACAATAAAACTAGGAAAAAAAAAAAAAGGTGGCCGACAGGCTGGCAGTTTGGTGTCCCCTTTATCTAGCTATTACTCCAGAAAAATCAATAGCTTCAGGGTCTCTAGCTTAATTAATGGCATCCCCATTCTTCCCATTTGAGGTGCCTTCACTCTGCTGTGCACAGAGAGGCTCCATGTATCACTGGGGAAGAGCAAAAAATGTGTGGTAGTGTGTGGCTGGACCAGGACACTCCCCCAGGAGCGAGACCTCTGCTTGCTGATGTTGCTTAGTGTTAAATGCAGGAATTTTCCTATTCTGTATCAGCGGTGGATGGAAAAGCAGGTGTTCAACAGGAGCTGGAGAGGCTCCGCCAACAAATCCATACTCTGAGCTGCCCTTCTGAGGGCAGGGGCTCACCCCAGCACCAATCCATGGAGTCGAGGCAGCACGGTACAATTACACTTCTGCATCTCTCCAGCATGCGATTAGAGCCTGCCTCTGACCACTGGGTTTACTGGGAGCACTCTAGGAGCCAGCAGCTGAACAGGGAGGTCTGGAGAGCAGCAACTCCGCATCACATCACAGCTCACAGTCATCTAATCGTGCTGTCTTTGAAACACAGCAAATTCTGTCTGAGAGCAGAAGGGAGATGGTCTTGGGAGTTGTGGACCCCTCAGCTAAATAGTTTCTATCCTTCCAAGTCTTCTAATATGTAGTGTCTATATGGACTCAGCAGACCAGGTGCACAACTTTGTGAGAAGCTGGGCAAAACAAACCCAGGGGCTCCAATGCAGCTATGGAAGGGCCCGAAATACCTTGTGGTAAGAAGTTCCTATGAATTCAGAGCTTGCAGGAACTGCTTCTGCAATACAAAACTACTTCAGGATCACATTAAGATAGAAAAGATCCTCTTCCCCCACACAAACCCACAAGCTTGTCCTTCACCTTGAGCAGCTTATGCGTGACTGGTTTTTCCTCACTCATGTTATTTGAAATAGATCACTTGCAGAAGCACCTAAGCAGCCCAGGATGAACAGGAGCAGAGCCCCTGCACACTGGGCCTCAGAGCGTGTGCCACGCTCGACTCTTCTGCTCGCTTTCTTCCTCTGCAAGGCTGCAGGTGCTTCACCTCCCCAAGTTTAATCACTTGCTGTCCACAACAGAGGTACTCTGTGTGATCCTGCAATGCATCTGCCAGAAATGAAGGGGTGGAAAGGGACAGCAAGAGAGAGAGATTTTCAAAAGGAGGAATGAAAACTATGACAATTACAGCCACTTGCAGCGGACAAAAATCAACAAGTAAAAGTTCTGTGTGTGGGGAAAAGATCATCCTTATCAAAAACTCCTTTCAAAGTCTTGTACCCTATAGAGCAGGTACCAGCTGAAGTCTTTGGGCAGGTTGAGGGACTCTTCTCTCACGAAGTCTAAAGTTCTGACACTGCTGAAACTGTCACAAACCTGTGCGCGTCAGATGGCGATAGAAAGAAAGGAAGTCTCTGCATTTCCCCCATTTCCGAACGTAAATGACTATTTCCCACCAGCATTCAGGTCCCAGCCACAGCAAAGAGTGCTTCCTTCTGCAGACCAGAAACACGGCAGGTGGAGACTTCTCCCTCACGTCCTCCTGTCCCACAGGCACCAAGCACCAGACCCAGGGAAGTAACTCTGTCTGCGTGTTCCTGATTAATTGCATGATATCAGTTTCTAACAGCTTTCCTCATCGCTAATCGCCTTTTCCGTGATTGGTAGGATAAGCTATGCACCAACATACAGACACGGAAATGCATTATTTTTACCACAGTTAAAAAAACCCCAAAAATGAAAACAAAAAACAAACAAACAAACAAAAAAAAGCACAATCTTTGGAACAAAAGAATTAAAGGCAGAAATTTAAAGGAAAAAAAATACATATTCAAAGAACATAGTGAGGTATAAAAAAGTATTTCTCTTTTGTTTTTTTTTTTTTGTTTTTCCTCCTCGACTTGCTATAGAGTTCCTCTACTAGTAAATATTGCAATAGCCAGGCCTCATGAACTGGGGGGGCTGTCCCACTTGCAGGGGGCTCACGTCACTTCAGTAGGGGGCAAATCGGCTGTAGCCACCTCGGTATAAACTCGCCTGCAGAAATGAAATGGGAGAAGAAAAGGTTGTTAGGAAGAGAACTGTGAGGAGATATCCAGGACAGCACCCAAATGCTTCTGGAAGGACCTGTCCTGGCACTGACCCACCACCATGAGCAACTCTAAGAAGCAAGAAAGAATTCTGCCTGCAAAACCAAAGACGTGGCTCAGGAGGGCATGCTCATGGCCAGCCAGCTGGAGGTGAAGTTTGGCAAGTCTTGGTGGAAGGGAATTCAGTACCAGAGTGGGGACTCACCAGTCCTAATCTCAAGCCAGTTGTCCGGGCTGCCTTTAGAGACTGCGGAGACCAGGACTTCTAGGATGCTCTTCACCTCACCTCAAGGTAAAGGTCTAAAATAGATATGATGACTGGGTATCCCAGAACTACCTGGTTTTCCCTCATCAACCCTAAAGAGAATCCACATGATGAGCTGAGGCTGAAATGGAGGTGCTACACTGCAGATATCTATTTTTAGGTGTCTTTTTCTCTGAGCACATTTGTATTCCAGCCTTTGCAACAACACAGATACTGCGCTGGCTAGCAGATGGGCATGCATGTGTTTCCAGCAAGCTGCTCCACTCCCCTCCGATGCCAGCATACCTCATCCTGCCCTTGCGTAACTGCTGCTGGCAGGCAGGACACCGCATCCTTCCACTAGTGCAAGAGGGAACCAAGTGAAGCAGCTTTGCTTCACTTGCAAGATGTCACAAGAACAACTTATTCCCTTGCTTTCCTAGAACTGAAAATGGCAAAAAAGGGTATCTGGAATCTCTAACTATTGCTGATTTTTGCTCTATGTATCGCCTCGATACAGTTCTACTGATCACCAACAGTGTTCTGGCTCCTGGCAGATCTATCAGCTATTCCTTTTCATTTTTCGTTGTACCAGATGATGTACAAGATCGAGTAATAACTGGTCTCCTACAGCCTGGTTCCTTTCTTAGTGTACACATAGACATGAATGCGGAACAACTGGGAACCCAGCACTGCTGCTAAGGACCTCCTCCCTCAACAAAGAAGTTTTTCTGGGTGGGTGAGGTTTCATTGCATGATACCCAGTGGCTGTTCCCCATGCTGGAAATGAGAAACAGCACAAGAAAGAAAATCGCACTTACCACAGCGCCAACTCCGTAGCTAGCGGCAGGGGCAAGGGCATGGTAAGGATCTGCTGTGTACACCCTGCCATAACTGAAGAGAGGGAGAAAAGATATAAGAAGAAAAAAAAAAAAGTCACTTGGGAGGGGTAGAGTAATAGCTGTCTGACCACAGGTAATGGAAGCAGCAGCATGCCCTTGCACACACTTGTATGCATCCATGCACACACAGGTACGCAGGCAGCTCCTCTGCAGAGAGATCCTGTGAGCATGCTGCCATGCATTGTATGAGATGGGCAAGAGAACGGCCTGCCAGGAGGAATGTGGCACAGGCCAGGAGCCTGACCTGCAGGAAAGAGATCAGCACCTTTGAAATGTCAGCTAGTGCACCCCTTACCTTTGGGTAATTGCATGATGCAGTTAGGGACCAGAGTGACTGCTGGCACTAGTGCTACTGGCACAGTAACAGCTGCTAAATGAAAGCAGTGAGGGATTCTCCACTATGAGAGGAGTATAAACTTTAATGTGCTAGGATTAAAACACGGCCTCACTGCACAGGCAATGAAAAATCTTAAGGCAAGCACTCTGACGGAGACAATCCTTTGTATCTATTCAGAGCTGCATGCTAAAGCACCCTAGAGCACTGCATGAGCTGAGTCATTTTTACTTTATGATGGGGAGAGAAGCACACCCAGTGATTTAGTAGTCTGCCCAAAGCCAGATCTCTGACTCTGAGGCTGTAACCACACTGCCTGCTTTGTGCAGAGGAGAATCACAAGGACAGGGAAGAGGCCAGGATTTGTGCCAACTCACATACAATAATGAGAGCAATACTGTCCAGGAGCAGAGACAAACCGTGCACTCAAGTCTTCCGTGTTGGGTGGTGCATGCATGTGTGCACATGCGAGTGCAGGTCAGACAAAGAAATGGGGGAAAGAAGCAGAAGTTCTGTGATGGATCAATGCTCCTTGAATCCCTGAGCACAGCAAGCTAGCCCCCATGGACACCTCTCCTTTACATACCCATCGCTGTAAGCTGCTGCAGCGGCTGCAGCGGCCGTGGCTGCTGTTGCAGTAGCAGGTTGTGCATATCTGTAGGCTGCATATCCACCCTGCAGGAGAGAAGAGAACTGACTTTACAGATACCTGTCCACCCATGGAGAGCATAAAAAAAAATTAAAAAAAAGGTCACACAAGTCACAAGGAAAGGAAGTGTTTCAAACTGCATCAGCTCCCATGTCATGCCTATCACAAGCATCACCCATTAACTCATGTATATGCCTTTCCTTAGAGGGACCAGGGAGGCCCTTCCATTATCCTCTTTAGCAAAAGGAATACACTAAAGGAAGACTGAACATTGTTACAACCCTACAGAAAATGCAATTTGGCACGGACGAAATGGAAACTAGGAAAGACCTGGAATCTTGGATGCAAGGCAATTTTTATGACCCTTTCCTCTTAAGGATGGGAAATCAGAGGTGGACACTTTCTATGAAGTATTTTAGAAAGGGAACCATTCAGAGAAATTCCTACCTTTTTTTTTTTTACCTTCTCTCTTTTACAGCCAGGAAAACCCAAAGGGCTAGAATTTAATTGGGTCCACATGAGCAAAAGTAGACTGTTCGCCCCTCCTCTCCATATAAGAAAGAAACAGGTCAAGAGAATTATGCCAGAACAGTCTGTTCTGCTGCTGTATTTCTGCCCATGCTACACACCTGTAGCAAAGGTGATCAGAGGTAGTTACTAAAAATGTACTTAACAGCTGTGTTGTCAAAATGTGAATTCTGACTCAGAGAAGACCTGTGAGTATCCTCCTGAAACTCCCACAAGGAGCTCTTGGGGCAGAGCAAGGCTTGCAGTACTGGAAGACCAAGCTCAGCCACCTTCAGATCAGGGACCAAGGTGGCATAGCAGGCAGCAAATAGGGCTCTGAAGCCCTGGTTAGATCTTTATTGTATTCCTGAACACTTTTTTTAACTTGGGGGTCAAGGTGTGGTAAATGAATGACAGTTTTGACTTTCTAGAAACACAATGAGCCGTAAAAAACATCAGAAAATTCCAGATTGCTTCTGGCTTTTTTTTTTTTTTCTTCCAATTGACATTTCAGGGTTTGAAGGACCAGAAGGCAGAGTTATGCTCTTCACCTCCAGAATAAGCTCAACATACCTCTACCACTTCTTCCCTCTATATCTTCTGCATACATGTAACTAAGAGTAGAAGATCAGCTCCACTACAGAACTGTGTCTTTGCTCAACAGTGCTCAATCTGGACCTGGGTAGCTTTTAAATTAGAAGTAGTGATTTTAAATGAATATTGGTTTCTTTCATGTGGCCTGCATTAGCCCTGTGAAGGCTGATGTGCTATCACATGTTTGCAGACCCTTTGCTACTCCAGAGAAAAGAGAGTTGCAGCCTCTTCAATCTTCTAGTTAACAGGAGAAACAGCAACACAGATGAAAAAGCAACACCTGTGAAACATCACCACATGGCCTGGAAAAGATGCCATGTTACAGTTTAGTCCTTTTAATCTCACCTGGCTGTTTCAAATCCTGCATTTTGGATTGATGGTTGGGGACACTGAGCTTGGTTTTGCCATGCTATCATTGTACCACCATGTAAAACATGATGGAGGCCAGATGAATGAGGTGCAGCCTTAATCCAAATCCAGCCTTCATTAACTTCACCAAATTAAGACAAAACTTTTTATCAGTGCCATTGCAGTATTCCCCTTAGGCTATATGCTTCCTGAACCCTTGGTTTGTCACTTGGGCACAGTGTAGGAGGCATTTTCCCCAGGCACTACCCTCTGCAGGGCAGCTGGCCTTAGCAGGCACCTTTGATTCCCACTCTGCCCCACACTCCCACACTTGCCAGTCACATTTCAGACCAGAAGCTGCTTCAAATGTGTCTGGCACATACTCTGAACATGACAGCAAGATGCAGTTTGAAACCAAAAAGGCTTATCATATAATTGTCCTTTAACTCATGTCTCTCATAAAGGAAAACAAAACAGAACAAAACCAAACCAAACCAAAACAAAAGAAAAAAAACCAAAAACAACAAACAAAACCAAAAAAAACCCCCAACCAAACAAACAAAAAAAAAAACCAACAAAAATAAAGAAGAAGAAAGAAGGGTTGGAATCAGGTGTGGGAGGGGGAATGGAGTAACATTTATTAATCAAAATTAAAAACTAAGCATGCTGACATCTGGAGCTAGAACAACCAGCAAAGTCACCACGTTCAGACTCATATTGGCTAGTTCTATCCATCCCAGCATTCTCTTGGGACAGCAGTTCGCCCTAGGCTCTACCACAAGCTCAGTGAAGTACACAGCCTCAAGTACTAGAGCGTGCAGCCACAACAACCTGCTATTACGGAAACAGTCAGTCACCACTGGAGTTAACATTCCAACCTCAAGGACTCCCGCAGCACCCCAC
Organism: Fringilla coelebs; assembly: GCF_963513975.1. NCBI lineage: Eukaryota > Metazoa > Chordata > Aves > Passeriformes > Fringillidae > Fringilla > Fringilla coelebs. The sequence goes on along the minus strand of NC_140033.1, from coordinate 51,175,637 downwards.
CCTCGCCCCCCAGAATGGCTCCCACCCTAGCCCTGTCCCACACCACAATGTTAATAATTATAACAAGCAATAACCCATCTGTTATATCAGAGAAGGGAACAGAGACTCCACTGAGAGATTTAGAGCGGGATGTTAACATTTCTTCAGTCAACTGCACAACAAACAAACAAACAAAAAAAAAAACAAAACAAAAAAACAGGAGAAATAATTCATTGGAGAAATGAAGTTAAGAAATAGCTGACGTGTATTGCTTTTTAACCATGCACTGATGCAAAATTGAAGCTACTGGTTATTTTAAAAAGGAAAAAAAAAAATCTTGGGATAGAGGTACACACATACAGGCAGACCTGCTCATTTCAAAGCAATCTGCAAAGTCTACTTATGTGTACTTCAAATAAAACCAAAAATGGGGATCATAATGGCCATGGTGCATTCCTGTCATAGGAGCAATGAGTGTGGACAGCTGGGAGCTTTCTGAGACGGGATGTATTTAGCATGACCGGCAGGTCCAAATACACCAAAATAGGGTGAAGGAAAGAGGAAGAACTCTTTTAACTATAATTTGTTTTTACATAAATCCTTTCAACAAGCTCTGGGACTGTACAGAGCAGGCACTGCACAGGTTGCCTTACCCAGCTGATGCTCCTGTTCTCCATAACCCAGGATCCACCTATATAATTCAATAAATGCATCTAAAGCCTGTTCAGCTTGTCCAAAGCACCAGATATTTTCTCCTGCTATTCCTGTCCACATAAAACTTGTAACTGATATGCAGAGCTCATCTGCAAGGTCCTAGGACCCCTAGTAATTTCTGGCGCCACCCACTTCAGGTACTCCAGTAAATAAAAATTGCAACAGCATAGAGCATCTGCAACCACAGCAACAAAGAGGGAAAAATGTGTTTCCAAATGAAAGAAAGAATTATTTAAAAAAAAAAAAAAAGGAACAAAAAAAGGCCCCTGCCAGCTTCAACACATTCCTTCAGTGCCCCAGCCAAACTGCAACAGAAGAAACCAATGAGTGGCATAGTGCCTGAAACTCAGGACAGCCATGCAAACTCCCACTCCACCTATTTGATTCCACAGGGACAGGTTACCCATACAGGTCCAGTTTTAAAAATTCTTCAGTCTCCTCTCAAAAGTAGTAAGTGTGGCTGAGCTTCTTGTGAAGTAATGTCTGAGACATTTCTATCAATGGGACAGTTGAATTACTGCCTCCATAAGGGAATGGGAACTAGCGGGAAGGCTTATGCATTTTCACTGGGCATTAGAAACAATCAAAAGGACTGAGAAAATTAAGATTAGCCCTTTTTGGTACAGGCTTTTAGATTGTCTGGGGACCATGTGAGAGAAATGAACACCAGCCTAAATGCTGCTTATCTTGATTCAAGTTCTTGTTCTCTGTCTACCTGGCATTCCAGTCTTGCTGGGGCTATGCTGGATCCCTTTCCCCGTGTAGAGCTTGAGCCTACAGACCTGAGCTATCCAACAGCTGTATTGCTTGGGTATGAACAAAAGCTCAAATTTAAAATTACTCTTCTGTGATGTTACTGTCCTTAGCTCATCAACAAAGCAATATTTTACTTTATATTCCTTCTATAACATTAGATGGCAGCTTTTTCAGTATTGTCTTATATTTTCTGAAATAAGACAAACATGGGAAAACAACATCTACAGGAAGCTGCAATCCAACTAAAGCAGCATTCCAATTACTGAGTATGTTAATGAAAATAAATTGGCATTTTATGCAGTTCAGCTCAAGTACATCTTCTCCTCCACTCTTCAAGTCCATATCAGGTAATCAATCCAATGTAAGCAAGAAGAAATCTAAAACTAGAGCTTACTATGCCAGTGTGGTATAAATCTCCCTTTTCTTTTTCCCTGCCTGCCTAAGAAGGGCACATAAAGTAGGTCACTGCCCTCTTTACTCCAAAGACCCTTTCTGCCCCTAGGACACAAGTGTGTCCATAACCCCAGAGAAATATGGAATTCATGGTACCAGTTAGGTACATTTTACTGCTTGCCAGGTTTAGGCAGCGAGCCCAATTTTAGGGTCTTTTATTTGTCATCTCTCAGATGTGTCTTCTCCACCCCCATACTTCCATACAACAGAAGCTAAGAAGCAGAAAGGGCTAGAACCGCTTCTGGTATTTCTGTATTAGAAGGGTGGCACACGTGCACCAGGAATGAGCATGAATGAATTAGAAGAGGTGACAGGACAACAGTGTCCATTGCAGCAGGTGCTTCTACATGGTAATGGGACAAGCATGACCTTGTTAACCTTTCCACTGAATTAAAGTTTTGTTGGTTTTTAGTTTTTGGTTGGTTTTTGTTTGGTTTTTTTATTTTGAGTGAAATGCCACTTGGTATGAAATCTGGACACACGCCACCCTGCTGCAGCGGGGGCTTGGCTCACACGTGAGTCTGCGCTGCTCTAAAAAAGCCTCTGTTCCCATCTCTAATGTGGTGCTGGAATGGTTAGTATAATTCAGTTTTTTCCACTGCAATCCACAATCTGATTGGTTGGCAGGTCACACTGGCACTCCTACCTGAGGTATTTTAGCGCTAATGATTGGTTCCTGTAAGACTATTCTATAACAGAACACAGGAAGAGCAGTTCAAAAAAACACAGCTGTGGAAAGAAACAATCATACAAACAGCCCACAGCGGGGCTCACCAGCCTTTTCTTTCCAGTGGATGCAAGCACGCTTTTCACAGGCAGGAGCAGTCTTCGCACAGGTGGGTTTGTTTGGGTTTCCCCCCCCGCCACCCAGATTGACCCCATTGTAGAAGAAAGATAACCTTTCTTATGATCCGAAATGAAGCCCTCTGCATCCTGGGGCAGGTTGTTTTATCAATTCAGGTGTCTTGCCAGAGTGGGACGCATCCAACAACAGATGGAATGCCTTCTTCACAGAAGAAATGGCTAGCAGGATGGTTGCCCCAGGAAAGAAAAAAGGAGTGAGGAAAAGGAGGAGGAGGAAAATGAGAAATCGGTGCATAGCATTATGCAGAAAAAGCAGCCCAAACTTGGGACAGTTCCCTTTCATCTTGCCTACCATTAACCACTCCCTGCCAGCTCAGCTCCTTTCCACAACCCTATAGACTCAGAAGTCTTAAGAGAGCCTCGATTTAACTTCCCCCCAGTTTTAACTGAAATATCCTCTGCCATACCTTCGGAATCTGGGTAAACCTATCACAGCAACCAGAGGGATAGAAGCACTGCAGTGAAAAGCACAACAAATCGGTGAGACACAGGGACATTGAAGTCATTCCACCTGTGCCAAGCAAACTGTTTGGAAGGGAAACTTCGAGTTTGGAGAATGGTAACTTTTTCCTGAGCTCCATTGGAGGGCTCTGGCCAGCAATAACATAGGAAAAAGCACCACCATCTACTTTGATGCAGTCCTCTCTTCCATCACCCTGCTTTCCTAAAGTGACACCACTGCCACCAACAGCAAAGTCATCAGAAACCCACTTAATGGTTCTAACCTGACCGGGGGGCTTGGCTTTGTGTTACGTGGTGGTACTGCTCTGCAGCACCAAGTGGTTACAGGTGTTCTTCACTGCTGGAGTTTCTGTCCTTACATGTTATATAGGCCTCTCCTCCCCAACAAAAGCTCTGAAGAAGCTTTCTCAAAAGCAGGGAGCAACCCTGGCCAGACTTCCCTTTCAACATGGCAGCCTTTTACACACCACACTCTGTGGGAAGAGGCACTAAGCAGCACTCATTTTCTTGGTTACGTGCCATAGCAAAGTCAGTGTCTGTAAAGGCAGTGTTTTAGGAGTGAGGCAGGAAAATACAGAACCTTCTGTAGTCCTTGACACAGCTTTATAAAGAAACACTTGACTAGGCAGATCAATCTTTAAAGGACTGCACGCATGACAGTATATGGAAGAGTGAAGAAATGCACGCAGTTCTCTCTCTCAGAGAGCACATCTTCCAACTGCTCTACCTGGGTTGGAAAAAGCACCTCTCCAGAACTTGATCCTCCATATAAGCCAACAAAATCCAAAAGCTAGTTCCATCCATTCATTATCCTGAGTCTAACCCCAGGGTCCTCTTTATAAATGGCAGGAATAGCACCTTCAAAAGAGCAGGACTTTGAAATTTGTCCTGACAATTGTGTCACTACCCAAACTATACAAAACTTCCCAGCTCCAGAGAGCTATGACCTACAATGCCACAACTGGGAACTCTGATAAAGCCAGGCAGGCTGTGAGTTGCAACGGCAACTGAACATTTTGGCTTTGAGAGGCAAGTTCCTACCATATTCCTGCTCTGGAACAGCTCTCCCTTGGAAAGGAAAGCACTTTCCTCACTGGCCAGTTCACATACCTCCATCCACAACCCACCTATGTACACACAGACTCCCTGGAGATTTGCAATACAGACTGACTGGGTAAGACAATGACAATGACAGGACAAAGTCTCCTGTGGTATAACAGCTAATTCCCAAACAGGAGGAGGCTGCTGACTCTTGTAACCGAACATCTCCACATATTTGTACTTTACAATTCCCTGAAGAGGGGAGAGAATCTAGCCTATTTAGGTGCCATTCCTACCGGCAAAATGAGATGTCAGTTTTCACTCTAGCATCTCAGCCTCCATTTTTAATCAGTCCCAGTGTCTTCCCCAAAGGGATAATCTCCACATCCCAGTGGCACATGAACATTTTTAAACATACAACTTTTTCAGTGTAGTGTGGGCTACACAAATCAAACCCAAAAGGGCCCCAAGAGGGAAGAGAAAGGGGAGGGAAGAGGGGGTGAAGGAAAGGGAAGGTCTGAGGCTAAACCAGTCCTGTTATTTTTATATCCAAATTATGTAAATGAGAGAAGTGTTGAGAGAAATTTTAATTTGCTAATCATCTCTCAGGTTGATTAGTACCAGTGTGCGTGTGGGGGACAGGACACCCAATAAACTGACCCTGGCAATGATCAGGAAACCCAAAGGCTTAGGTCTTGCACCCAGGGGCAAGCGCAGTGACAGAGAAGCATGCTTGCATTCCTAAATATATAAATATATATATCCACAAGGAAGAAGAAAATTAAAGTAAATGATATTTAAAAAACCAAACCAAACGAACAAACCAAAAGAAAAAGAAAAGAAAACAAAAAAAGGCTGGCTTGTCAGGGGTTGGGGACAAAGAAGGCTCCGGTGTGTGTACTTACATAGAGGTCAGCACCGTAAAATCCGTCCTGGTAAACCACACTGCAGAAAATCCACACAAAAACAAAAAAAAACCAAAACAAAACAAAAAAACAAACAAAAAACAAAAGAACAGAAAACACATTCCGGTTATTGAGGACGGCAGCATGCACATGCGTTTTACACAGGCAGGTGATGTATGAATCCACAACCTGGGCTTTTGGCAGGAGCGAATCAGCAAGAGAGCGTGTGTGCGCACGCACGGCTCCAAGTCATCCTCCACGGCATGCAAAGGGGGAAGGGTGGGCAGAGGGGGAGACAGTATGCAAAGGAGAGACGGAGGGGAACCACCATCTTGTACAGTGAATATTGACTCAAAAAGATCTGACGTCCTGAAGAGAGACACAAGGGTTTAGAAACCTCCACTCTGGTTATTCTCCTGGAATGATTTTAGTTACCCCCTGAGACACATGGAAACATTGGCTTCATGAAGTGGGCTTGTGAAATTGAGGAGCCCTTCACAGAAGGCATCCCACAGGGGCTGGAGTCACCTACATCAGGAAGTGTGGTTCAGAGACTTGGGCCTGATTACATTTTTCAGGCTTCAGAGGGCTGCATGACTTTTGTTTCTGACATCCATACATCACCTGCTTTTACCCTGCACATTAGACATGCGATAAGATTTGGCTGATCACACAAGCATGCAAAGTATTATTATTCAGCATCTTAAAGAACCAATGCAACACCTCAGGAAAACAAGTCAATCAATTCTGATCAAAGTAAACACAGAGAAATGTAATTGAAAAGAAAAAACCAAAAATACCCACAATGCATTGCTTTCACAAGCAGAGATAATGAGCTAAAAAGGTTAGGTGACTGGTCCAAGATCCGAAAATCGAAAGGTGCAGTGGGAGTCCCTGGTAGTAATTACTTATTCCATAGCAGAGAGGAGCAACTGGAAGGGTTTCCATGGGATGGTGCTTTCTCTGCTTTAAGCCATAGTTTTGTTTCTCTCAGAACTTCAAGCACAAAAACTGTTAAACAGAGCCTGGGGTTCCCAAATAGCTGCTCTTACCAGAGCATTCACTAGCATAAGACTACACAGCTCACTCTGGGGACGGGGGTTGGGGAAGGATGAGGAAGGAAGAGAGGGGAAACCCCCCCACCCATTTGAGTTCAGCATGTGCTTCACATACTGAGGAATTTCCTCCAGCTTTGTCCTCTGAAGAGCTCCACACAAACTCGCTCAAGGCTTTAAAAAGCATTAACCCCACCATCTGTGATGTTCATGGATCTGATGTGCATGACTTACCCACAGCGTTAAGAAAAAAGAAGGTATGGAACACTAGCTATTCTTTTGACTATCATTTTTTTACTCATCAGATGGAATGTGAAATGCTGCCAAGAGCCTGCTACCCTCAGACACCCACCTATTGTAAGGCACACACACACAAAAAAAGCCCAGCAGATCTTGCCAAAATTCTGCATGCTATTACTAAAAAAATAAAACAAAATTAAAAAAAAAATCTTGCAGTGTTAGCTACTGCTTGAATAATTTAGTCTTGCTGCCTTCCCCAGGAAAAGTACACTCCATTCCCAATGGACAAAGTTACTGTAGTCTCCAAGAGCGCTGGGAGCAGGTATGAAGATAGAGACCCTTGTTAGAGGAAGAGGGGAGCCACTTCAGCAGGGAGAAGCAGGCCATAAGATCATGTTTGTTGAAGCTAAATTTTTACAACCACATAACAAAGAGTTTGGCTCCTGGGGCAGTGACTTACATTGCTGGGTTCTCTATCTAGGACCAGGAGCGTTTTAGCAGTGATACTCCACCTGCTCCTGCAGGAAAGGCAAACGCACGACAGAGGAAGTGACTTGGTTTATGAACAGGTTAGCAGTTTTAACAGTTATTCCAAACACAGTCAGTTGGATGAACATAAGCATTACCACATTGGATCAGGCCACTATTTCTATCAGCAAGAGATGCTAGCATCAGCTCTCCAGAGAAAACTGCAAGGAACACTAAAGGTAAAGGTAAAAGTAAGACTTCCGGGATCCAAACACCCAAACACATGAATCCTCCATCTCTGCTTTAGTTAGGATTTGACTGACATCAACTTCCAGGGCTGAAATTTAGCAAGGTTTATTTATATGGTAGAATATCCATATTTGTGATTCTTAATGCTAGCAAAACCAGAGAATTCCTTCATCCGAGAACCACATTCCGGTTATGTAGCTTGACCAGAAGTATAAAACAGTCTGGCAGCCAGTCAAATCTTGGTGCAATCTGTGAAAAGCCTACCAGCTGTGCTAAAACACATCCAAGGGAAAAAGAAACAGGCTGGTTTTGTAAAGTAGCCAGCATATCATTTAGGTGTACCAACAGCTGACTGTTGTGTTGGAAAAGGAGCAAAAAAACCACAAAGCTGTCTGCTGCCCTGTATCTAGTCTTCTACCTACTGTGCCTTCAAATCAGTGAACCTCATATATATTTACACTCCTAGACAAAATTACTCTTTACTATGGCAAGTCTATTGCTCATATAGGTACTTAATGACCATGCACAAGTCACTGATTAACCTATAGTTTGAGAAATAAAATTATCAAGCTTATTTAACTTTGAGAGCTTTACAGTAGGTAAGGGTTTTTTTCAGACTGTCTGGATTCTTTCAGCTTTTGGTCTGAAGTGTTATTTGTAAGCATTCACATTTAAAAAGCATGGCTGCTACAAATCAGGGCAATATTCCAGCACAGTTTTTACTTGTGCTTTATATCAGAGGTTATAACGTCTCCTTATTTCTACCAAGTGGTACCTCAGTTAAAACTGAAGGCTTCATTAGTGTTCAAAGTCAGGTTCAGGTGACTATCTAACTCACCTACAATAGTCTACGCAGTTGCTTTCTGAGGTACCAAAACCCTTCTCTGGATAAACAACCATGGCCATGTGTAAGTATGGGCATTCCACATATGCATTAGCAAATCTTGAGTTCTTGAAATAAATATCAAAACTATAAAGAGCTATGATTTCTTGCACCTTCCTCTGGTTTAGCATTTGACACTGTCAAAACTTAACTCTAACCTGGATGGTGCTCAGGTCTGATCCAGTATGGCAATACCAATGAGCTTTTATTAATCTACATTCTGTATTTTTTAAATTCTGCTAAGCTCTCAAATGCAGTGATATCATTAAGTTTTGTAACTTAAACACCACTGAGGTTTGGGAAAAAAAATTCCTTCTATCAGGTTTGAGTTAACCTGCAGCTTACTTTACTGTCTTCTTCCACATTACTCACTATGTCTTGGTCATTCATGTTGCTGCCTGATCTTATGGTGCCATCTTTCCACTGGCCAGGAGGAAAGTAACCGATGGAGGGCAAGACGTCAGGAACGTGTGCCTGTCCCTGACCCCATGGAGGTCAACAGTGCCCACACGGCTGTCCTACAGGTTACTGCAACATGGAATTATACAGCACATTTTGTATTATTCCACTAGGAATCCAATTTGTTCTACAAAGTATCTTGCAGAGACTCAGACTATGATGACAAAAAACACCAGTAGTAGGTAATTACACCCCACTGCTGGGGACTAGGGACAGTTCTGGAACTTTGTGAATCTGCCTTGCTTACTGGTGCCCTGTAAATGTTTGCTAGGTAGCATGCTGCCCATGAAAACATGGGATCAGTCAGCAGGGTCAGAAAAATTCAGTCTAATACCAGTAAACACAGACATGAGACAGTATTTTGAAGGGCTAATCATTGGAGCCTGGCCCATATTTCAAATGAAAATAAACCTTTTACATGGGACTCAGGCTGGATTTACGTCAAAGACAAGGCCTTCCCAGTGCCCCACTCTGGCTAGGAATGCTCTAGCTGTTACTCCCAGGGAGGAAAAGCACATTCCCCCTCCCTGGTGCAAATATTTCATATTCTGCTAGATGGTAGCACTCAGCTCAGCTTTGCTGCTTTGTTTGACTGTGGAGCACTCCCCAGTAAAATTGGACTGGGCCATTTTTAGAGCAATAGACAGACAAGTTGCAGGTCAGAGGCTATGGTTAGAGGATAGAGAATGTAAACTAGGGAATGGTGGCAAAAAAGTGGATTTGAAAACCCAGAAGAAACACTCCGTTCAGAAGGCCAATATTTAGACGAGAGGTTTCATTCTGGTGAATTAAATACAAACATTGCCAAAATTGCCAAAGAGCAAAGCTAGACAGATACACAAGCACTGCAGCTTGCTCCTGGAGCTCCACTTGAAATATCAGACTAGACTCTAAAAGCACCACAGTAGCTCTCATCACTTAATCTGCTACAGAATGTATTGTGAGCTTATCCAGCATAGATCAGGCCAGCTCCCTGCACTGATGTGTACGGATTCCACTTTCCTTCTTAATAAAAGATTTATGATTTTTTTTTCTTCCCTTTTGGACCTAGTGTAAAGGAAAAGAAGGGTCATTCCACATCTCTGCTGGAGGATTCATTTCTACTCCTGTTCTTTCTGAGAATATTGCCTGGAAAACATGGCAAGTAGAACTCGAGACATTATGATTAAAGCATCCTCAAAATCAGAAACAAAACAAACAAAAAAGACAGTTTGGAAGGGATTTGCTGATTTATCTGTCATTCCACCACATTTAAACAAACCAAAAAAACCCAAACCAAAACTCACATACAGACCTAGTTCCCTCTACTTTTAAACAGCAGAATACTCCTTTGTAACAGCCTTTTTTGCACTGCGTTACTAGTGAAAATCTGAGGGCAAAGAATGCTAAGGCCACACATTTGCCATTGCTTCACTGCATTATCATTCTCTCTACATCCCAAACGCTCCCAGCTTTAAATTAATGGACTTGATTAATCTTTGTTTTAAACCTTTTTAAACCGTCTCCAACAAAGAAAGCAAATCCATTGTGGGTAACTGGCTCTTCTGTGTACTACTGCCAGATGGTGAGAAATGAAGGTAATGGATAATATTCCTCATTCCTGAATATGGAAACACAAATGGAGTACAAAGAGCAGAACCTTTTCAGGAATTTTAGATCTTCTCTTTGTGTCCTTCTCAGCAGCACTGTAACATATTGGTTCGATGGATGACAAATACCATATACAGACAAATTGAGAAATCATGAGAAGGAACCCATCAGCACTTTAAGCTGTTGCAAGTACTGAAAATTGTTTCAGTCAAAAACTTAACATAGAAAAATTTAGATCTGCCCCCACTGGGTGCCATCATGTGCAGAATGCTCTGGCACTAGTAAGATCTTGACTCTCACCATCCAGACAATTTTAGGGTTTTTTGTTAACCAATTAGCTACTTGACACGGCTGTGCAGAGCACTCTGCTCTTGTGACCAGTGCTTACCCTGGGTAGGCAGGGATGGCCGTGGGAGGTACTGCCCGCACTGCCCCGTACACTGTCCTTCCTCGGCCCCTCAGATGGGCGCCCCGAAACGCGGCGGCTGTGGTGGCTGCAGTTGGATAGGGGAAGCCTGGAACTGTGAAGATAGACAAGGTGGAAGGTGAAAAGGATACAAGCTCTGCCCCAGAGAATAACCACCTGCTTCAAACAAAGTGACACAACAGCTCCACAGCGGTGGGACATTTGGCATCAATCCTGCAGAAGGACATGCTTATAACCCAGCAAGCATCCCATACATACTTCCTGCTACACCATGGCCTTTGGGGGTAGAAGGGTTGCAGAGAGGTTTGGCATGCAAGAGGTTAATGTTTTGGCATGCCTGACCCACCCCAAACAGGGCCCAAATCCCCCCACCTTTTGATACTGCCATGCAGTCTGGTTAGAGTCTGAGAAGCATGGGGAGTTACTATCAATACAGCACGCAGTTCTTCCAAAACTGCAGAGGCTCTTTAAAATAATTTGTCAAGAGGCCCTTAAAGTCAACCAACTTACATCAGTCTCTTCCCTCCTTTCCCCTCCCACTCTTTGCCACCCAATCCTCTGTATGTTCATTTTAAAGCCTGAAAGACAAGATAGCCCATATAACAGCAGCAGCAATTTCCCATAAAGTGCCAGTTTACTGAGAGCCCACCTTCATTTAACAAGTGTGACCAATAACTGGCACCACATATAGCAATGCCTCTATTATTATGCTTTAAACTGAAGTAAACCGGCTCGTGATGAAACTTTGTAAAACCTCAGAGGCATCTGCACACACATCATAAACAGATACTGAAAGGGAACGAGTCCCAGGGCACAATCCCAACCCAGCATGCATCCAGGTGCATGCCACTAGGGGCCCTGCAGACCCGTGGTTCAGCAGCTTGTATAATATGTACTTTAGGGATTTGTCCGTTTGGTTTCTTCCATTTCAATACAGGGAGGGGAGCGAGGGAATGGCCTATTCCTCGTACACACCCTCCCCTTGTTCTGCAACCTCCTTGTCGTTCAGAAGGACCCATTCAGCAGTACAGCAAGACACTGCAGATGAACAAGTTACAACAACTGCACACTATAGTTTGACTCAAGATAAACTCATTCCCAGCATGACCCATCCTTTCAAGTATATATTATACAGACTGGAGACAAGAAGGGTAACGGGTCATCATTAACTCAAGCACAGTAACAGTACAGGGGCCATCGGGGGCTACTTACTGATTAAAGGAATGTAAGTGTTAATACCCCCCCTTCCTGACAGGGGCACTGCGGCGTCATTGCCCAGCGAGACATCTGCTTGAAAGCTGGATGCTAATTTAATTAAAAAAAGAATAAAAAACAAAAACAAAACCATAAAAACGTTAAAAAGAAACAGCAGATTAAGAACATAAACAAACACCACTGCAGTTAAATGGCAGAAGTGGAAGTGTCTACTTAAGCTCTACCTGCATATAACTCAGGGCCGTACACCGCTCCAACCACAGGACTCAACTTCCAACCTGAAACAACAAAGACTGCAGTGAATGCCAAAATCTACACCAAGAGAAGGAACGGGCAGCATGGGTAGGGGGAATGGTCTCTTGCATGCGCCCCAGCTTCACATGCATAGCTCTTTCCAATTTCTGCTTCGCCTCAATCCCCCTTGGTGTAGATGGAGGCCAACTGCCCTTCCCTAATGTCAAGCTCTAGGTCCAGGTCACTGTATCGGAGGGAACAGCAAAACATCAGCTGATCCACAGCGGGCAGAGGCACTGCTGTGGGAATGCCAACTACCTTATATGCATATTTGCCATGAGCACCGTGAGACCTGGCATTCCCTGCAGGAGCCTTGCTGCCAGCTCCTCCCTACTTTCACTGGGAACACTGCAGATACAAGCCCTTTCTAAGGCCACAGGCCCAGACTATCATCTCAGGCATGTCAAATTATAGCCTTGAATTTTCAAAACACCCTCCTGTCTTGTCTGCTAGAGATCTGCTAAAAAGCAACAGTGTCTGAATTTCCTCATTAACTGCATTACGCAACTATGGTTCATTAAAAAAATCATTCTTTTCATCTCACACTTTCTCCTCACTGTTATTTTAGTATTTCTCTCCTTCTTTATGCTGCTTTTCAGGTGAAAGCCATCACAGAGAAATTATTTCAATATAATCTGGATAATTGGCAAGAACTGCAAATCATCAAGATAAAACCTACAAGAAAATAGGGCTTAAAGAAATATATGGGTATGAGTTGGTACATATTTCCAGTCACATCTAGAAACCTGTCTTTACCCCCTCCATCTCTCTAATGAGGGTGAAAAGAGATATAAAGCTAACAATGTGATCTGGGTTGGCTTCCACAAAGCATTCCTTTCAGGAAAGATCTCAGCTGTTCAGCTAGCAATCACAGAGGCATTTTTATTTAAATAAATCTATATGCTTCCTGTGTCTTGGAGCCCTGATGCACTTGCTGAACTTTTAACACCTCTAACCATTCTAGAAGTTATATGAACAACTCTGTGAACTGCAGCCCATCAACACCACCCCTTCACCTGCTGGCAGAGTATCAATGACAGATACACCGCAGGCTCCCTCTGCAAGTACAGGCACACTGCTGCTGCACTGGTCACCTTCATGGCAAAATACTCCAGTGGTGGCAACAAGAGGACTGACAACTCTTAAATTTAATAACAGTTGTACAACCATACTTGCCAGTACTCCTTAAGCCTGGTCTAATACTAAATTTCTGTGCATAGCTTTAAAGCTGGCTTTAAACTGCTGGCTGCAAAAGCAAAATATTCTTGTATGTTATCACTTTCACAAGTAAGCCAAGTTTCCCTACCAAACAGTCACATGCATGACATTCTATGCCCTTGTTTTCAGGACAATATACCATGGATGCCTTGCCTTTTGCTACAAAATCTCCTAGTTCCTTCCAGGTACTGTGAGACTCAGAATCCAAAGCCTTTTGCTTGGCTGTGTTTCCCCAGCTCTGTACCCAAGGTAAGATTTACTTTGCAAGGGACCACTCAGTAAGTCGGCAGCAGAGCAACAAAAATTTTTTATCTTCTGAGTTTGGAGTCCTACTTTGTAATCAAAACAGATTGTCACACCAGCTGCTACCTTGATGTAGCAGCTTCCTGCCCTGATGAAACTGTTTGGGAACATTTTCACACCGAAAAGAACTTTGCTTCCCGTTTCAGGACAAAGACTCAGATTCAAAATCTTTATCAGAGCAGCATTCAGTTCTGCTCGGAGAATGACTTTTTATGCTATAAATGCCTATGAAGTCAAATGACTTCACAGAGAACCACCAAGATATCCCAATGGAACAGGATTCCTCACTACCCAAACAACTTGGTCTTTGGTCTTTCTCTGTTTAGGTTCACTGGAAAATTCACTGAACACAGGCAGTCTGAAACAAAAAGCAAGCGAACAAGCAATGCAAAGGCTCTGTTCTGCTTGTTGCCTGGGGACAGCTGTACTTTTACAGATAGAACCTAAACTGAGCTATCTTAAGTCATTAAGCTAATTACTTAGATTAAGCATCTGAAGTTATGTTTCTGCATTCATATTTAGATATCTACGTGATGGCAGCGAGACACAGGAGTACTGCACATCCCACCATACAGAATCAGTTTGCAGCAGTAGGGCAGGCAACCCATTAGCCCTTGGCACCTTCACCCATCTTAGCCACATGGGGCATGTCCCTATTTCTTTCTGTCCCCACTTCCCCATCGGGAAGATGGTATTCCTCCACAAACACTTTTGGGTTATACTGAATGGTATAATGATACAAATTGGAGTTTGTGAGGGTTTATTGGTTCCTTTTGGTCCTGAGGAGAGGTCATGACTTTTCCCTTCTGTCTTTCTTCAAACGTTTCAGCTCATCACTAGGACAGTCTCCCTTACCATTTGCATAAGGTGTGACCATCTTCTTATTGGTCATCACTCTCGCAGTGGCATTGTTAACCTAAAAGTAAAAAGGGGAGGGGGAGGAGAGGGAAGGAAGCACAGAACGTTAGGGGAAATGGTGAAAAACTCTCAGATACCACACACACACACACACACACACTATACTTCTCTGAGCAAAAAAAAAAATTAAACAGCTAATTTTACATGAATGCAATCTTTAAATTACTTTTAACAGTTGCCATTTAATTATAAAAGTTACAGCTAAACATGGCATTTTAAAATTATGCATTAAACAAAAGGCCAACGAGAGTAAAGTGCAGATTCTCCACCACCCTGCCATCCCTAGGCACGGGATTATTTACAGCTCAGTGATCAAAAGGGCAAAACCCTAGATGCTTTGTCCAGGTTCTCTTAGAGAGGCAGGAATAATTTCTGCACCCAAGGCAGGGGAACTGAATCAGGTGATGCACAAGCTCACGTGTTTCATAAGCTCACCGCTGGAATTGGGGCCCAGCAGGTCACTTGGGTAGAAAAAGGCATCCCTCAGCAATAGATTTGAACTCCCAAGGCTTGAGGAAATCTCTGGAACATCACCAACTCTTTAGATGATCTACATTCACTGATTTACACCCACCATTTTCAGATCTTTTTCCAGATAATTTTTTTCCTTGTCACAAATCTCATGGGACAAAAAGAATACATAGCAGCAGACCTGGATCATTTTTGGGTTTACTGTGCCCTCCACCCTCTTTACAGAGCTCTGCACAGTTCCAAGTGGTTTGACTGCTCAAGCAAGTGGGGTGTTACCGCAGAGATGGTGCTGATAAAGAAAAGATGGACTAGTTTGGAAGCCAAGTTACTGCAGCCCCGTGTCAGCCTCAAAGCTCTTGCAAGGAGGGTGAAGTCTTTATGGATCATCAATAATTTATCAAAACACACGCCCAATGGGAATGGAGGCCAGGGTGAAGAACAGAAAAAATGGATACAAAAATAGAAGCTGCCTCAGGCCCTTGAGATGTATGGATGGTGGGCGTACACAGGGTGGGGAGTCCAGAGCTACATTTTACTCTTGTTTCAGACCCAAAACAATAGAAACATTACACATTTATAAAAGAAAGAATGGGAAACAACAATGATGAGACTGAGAGCATGCAGTTAAACACACACAGATAAAAAAAAGAAAGAAAAAAAACACACCACAATTGATTCAGAGGGTGGGGAGGGGAGGAGTGAGGGGAGAGGGTCTCACAGACAATCATTAGATGGAGCGAGTGCCTGAAATCAGCTGCTACAGCAAAGTGCAACACAAGCACTTAAAGGAAAAATTGCCAGAACCAATCAGAAACCACCAGTCAGCAAAGAGACCAACAGCTGCATTTAACTTAGTAAAGAAATAAACTGGGGAGGGGGCAGAAAGAAAAAGAGAGAAAAACAATAACAGCTACAAACAGGTCTCAGATAGAAAGAGCAGCAGAAAGAAGGGGCAGGAGAGAGAGAAAAGGATATGGGTGCATTAATAAAAACCAGCCAAACTGGAGTTCAGTAACTCTGAGTAAGATGTGCAAGGGAAAATCACCATGAAGTCAGTAATCAAACAGCTCAGACTGCTACAAAACAATATGTACATCCAAAGTCCAGGCGGCATTACTCAACAGCATTGAAAATAAAAGGGGGAGAAGGGGAAGGAGGTGGGTGGGGACAACAAGTCAAATCACATTTCGTAGTGTTAATGTGAGATGGCAGATGGATTTTTTCTTTCTTAATTTTTTTTGTAATTTTAAGAAAAATTTAAAAAAAAAAAAGAAAAAGCTTCTTCTCTAGCACTTTTGTTTCACTTACCGCCAACTCGTACCATCGCCAGCATTGTGTATAGTTACCATGGAAAGAGTGAGTCAAGTGAAGGGCCCTAAACGCTAAACCATCGGAAAGGGAAATAAAAAACAAAACAAAACAGAAAAAAAAAAAAAAAAGGCAAAATATGCAGACATCTTACTCAAAAACGGCGGCTTTTTTGTTTCAATATCTGTACTTTTTGGTTTGTGTTTGTTTTTAATAAAGAAAGAAGGAGAGAGGGATGATGCCAGTTAGCCTTCAACACAGTGGAACACCAAACTGGTCAACACCAGACATGCCCAACATATGGCCATGATGCCCAGCCAACATTAACCCTTCCCTCCCCGGCGGTGAGAGCTAGCAAACTTTTAGGATTAGCTTCCACCAAACCTATTCTTGACCATGGGCTGATCAAGAAACCAGTAGTGTATATAGCACAGCCCACTTGGGGCTGCTGCCCCACATGTCCCCACCCTCCCACAGGCATCATCTCACACTTGCATGGAGGAGAACTGGCCTCAGAGGAAAGAGAAGATACTGGCTGGCCCCCTGCTTTCTTTTTTGGACACAGTTAGAAGTTGGACAGTACTCTTTCAGTTAGTTTTGTTCAGGCCTGGTAACAGGAAATCAGAGCCTTGCAAACTGAAGCAAAGGAAAAATCAAGACAGCAGAAGGGCAAAAACTTGGAGTGGGTGGGAATAAAACTTAATAAAAGAAGAAAGAAAAGGAAAAAAATACCCAAAACAACAATAAAAATATTCTGTAAAGGGTGTAAACTTCTATATATTTCAGTGCAGGGAGGTGAAGGACACAGACACAAACACACACGCACACACAAGACTGGGATCCAAATGTGAAATAAGTGAGGCAAGACACAAAAAGAAATCAAAAGAATAAATATAAAGAAGAAATTGAATTACTGAAGACATGCACCTCGATTTTACGGCCCTCTACCACGGTGCCGTGTAATTTCTCCCTGGCCCTGTCTGCATCAGCACTATTCTCGAAAGTTACGAACCCGAATCCCTGCATGCAGCGGGAGAAGGGGGGAAAACATGCACATCGTTATATATTGAAATACTGATCTCTAGGTAAATAGAGAAAAAATATCACAGTATGAAATCGACATCAGCACAACTCAGCAATAACCTCCTAGAGTCACATTGTTGGTTCATGCATGTTTCATAAATGAAAGAAATTAAAATCAATAAAAAAGAAACTGTAATCATAATAAGAATAATAAGAGTAATTAAAAAAAAAAAAGAAAACATAAAAGCAATTGAGGCCAGACCAAAAAAGAAGTATGAAGTTACTCGAGACAATTTTTCATTTTGGTTTGGTTCGGTTTTTTGTTCAAAAGCGCTAAACCCTGCTCTGACATAAGCAAGCTGGGTAAGCCCAAGTAGGGCTCCTCTCCCCTCTCAATGAACACACAAATTTTGTAGGACCCCTGTCCACCCCAGATACCGTACAAGACATGGACACTGAGCAGCACCTTGTTCTCTTGAGAAACTGCTATGAGAGTGAGCAGCAATCTGAGTTCGTGCCTGGCACCAGGAATTCTGCAAAGCTTTGGGCAAATTAAACACTGAACCTTACTTTTCCCACCTGTAGAATGGAGACAGTAATAATTACCTACCTTAGAACACTGTTGAAAGGAAGGGCTCTTTGTAAAGCATCCCTTGTAAGCTCTTCAGGGCACAGCTCATGCCTACTCCTAAGCCTCTAACTTCCCCAATGATACATGGGGCCTAAAAGTAAGCAAGGCTTCTAGGTGGCACCATAAAATAAGCATATTTAATGTGAAGATTCAGAGTACCGCACACTGTACCTCCAGAACATTCTTATCTCTGAGTACTGTGGTGGACTTGACTGTAAATCTAAACACCTAAATACTGATGCATTGGTCAAGGCAGGTTATGTATGACACTGCTGACCCTCTGCTACCTCTCCCTGCTACCCATCTTACTCAGCTGTGTTCTGAGATGGCAACCTCTGCGCTGTGGATAGCAACAGATCTCTGCCTAGTTAGAATACAAAATTTCCAGAAAAATCGACATGCCCTGCTTGGAGCAACCACAAAGGCTCAAGGACTGCCAAAACATCACTTTAGTTAGACAAATTCAGGTTTACCACACCCGTGAAGGCACAAGCAACACATGCCTGTCCTACACATGCTCATGCTGCTGCCAGCTCATGCAGTGGTATAACAGGGCAGGGTAAGACACCATGCTTCCTTCCACAAGCTGAGTGCACTGGCATTAAGAGAGAGCCAACATGACAAAATGAATTAGGATTTTAACTAGGAGCAAATGGCATCTTAATACAGACAACTGTGATGAGATACTCTTCATGCCATTAGAGAGAGTGGACCCAAACAAAAAGCATTGTTGCATTCTGCTTTCAGGACATTTTAGCAACAGCAATAACTGGCTCCTGCGGCTTGGTATAAAGCAAATACTGCTTTAATGTACAGAGAGTAATCTCCACTGGCTCCACTACCCTCAGGAGCAGAACAACAAAACTTACATTTGATGCAATGGAAACTCCCTCCCAATGATAATTGAAGAGTGAGGTGATGAGAGTGATCTACAGCTATGCTTGTCAGAGAAGGGGCATGCTAGCCAGGCAAACTCCTTCATGCATCTTGGGATCAGTATGTATTTGCACTGGACAGCCCAAAAAACAGATAGCATCTTGATTTCCAAGCATTGTTAGCAGTAAGACACAAGCATTATTCTTCAAGTGCTTTTTAAAGGTCTTTACAACACTAATCTGAACAGCCCAAGCTGTTTAAGTGACAAGCTGGCCTTTATCATCCACAGCTAGGTTTCCAGCACAAAACTGCCACAAATTTGTAAAACGCAGGGTAGTGGTGGTTGGTTTTTTTTGAGGGGGAAGGTTTACTTTTCTCCCTCCCCCCTGAACAGCAATAATAAAGGATCTTAGCCAGTACCGCAATGCTGAGATCAACAAAAGTGCTCCTTTGGGCTCCAACCCAATAATCTAAAGCTTCAGATAATTTAATTTCTCCAGCTATAAATAAAGAGCTATATAAATAACAAACTGATACCTCTTTCAGAATAGCATAGAAGTTCCCTGTTTAAATGAATTAAAATCAGAGCTACAAGACATAGGGGCTAATAAAACAGCCCAACTGCATATAACTCTCAAATATGTTGCATAGAACTGAGGGGGTGCAGGGGCTGTAATAGCACAGCTGATTATGAAGGAATAGGGCACTGTGCCTGCTTTAAAGAGCCCCTACAGAGAAAGGTAAGCCTGAGAAAAAGAGCAACACTTTTCCCTCTGGTTCTGTATAATGGGGAAAAAAAACATCCTTTAAAGGCCGGGGGAGGAGGGGAGGTAAAGACTGCAACAGGAATCTCTATTTCCCTCTTCTATTTTTGCATTAAAATTTCTGTTTGTTCTAGACAAGCCTGTGGAGAACAAATGAAATTTATGTCTTCAGTGATGATGTGAACTGAAAGCTGGAGTGCAGATGGAAAGTAATTCTTTAGACATTAATCTGTTCAGGCTAGAACTAAACTAAGACCATTTTAATTCACATCTGTTTGCAATTAGTAAAGTCTGTATGGGATTTTTAAAAACTACATTATCATTAAATATCTTTAAACTGAGTAGGAATTTTCAGTATTATTATTAAGTTAACTCAAGGTAGCATACAATCCACATGCAGACTATATGAATATAATTAACAATGTGAATTAAACCAGAATTAATCTGATTCAGAACAACATAACTAATTAACCATATTTTATTGACAGATCAGCCCTTAGCTTGTACCACTCTTTGTTGAGCACCATTTAATGCCAATGCTGAATTAATACTTTACATAGTTGACTATGGCAGTTAGTATTTGTGTCCTCTTGGTTTGTAATATTAATGGATCTCTTAGACATTCAAATTTTCATCAGGAAAAACAGGTGAGCCATACTTGACATTTGTGTTATTTCTAAGTTTAAAAACTAGCAATTAGATATATATACACACACATTTTTGAAGCGGGAGAGAAAAAAGAACATACATATATTTTTTATTCTTTCTCACAGATGACCTGTAAAGAAGATGGATTAATTTGTACCTAAATACATATGCAACAAACAGTTTTCAGTTTTCCCTCAGCAAGGTTGTCTTGACCTTGAAAGAAAAAAAAAGAAACGAAGCAAGAGGAAAAAAAAAGATGGGGCGGGTATCCAATATTTACTAGCTTAGCTTTATAGCAGGTACTGGATTGCTCCACAGTAATAGATATGGAGCCAGAGGAAGGGAAGATCCTAGATTAAAACAATACTTAGGTTTTCTACAATTTAGATTATACACATAGTTTGAGTTTAATAATGTTGTTATGATAACAAGGCTAAAATTTTCAACAATTCCTCCCCACCAGCAACTGCCACGAACTTCTCCCATGCAGAAAATAAGTTTAACCCAGCAAACACTAAATTCCAATAAACATTTTTAGGAGTGGTGAGAAATTTGCAGTACCAGACTAACCCCTTTTTACCCAAAGGTTTACTGAAAGGGCCTGAAGAGACCGAGTAACTGTCACCCTTTTAGTCTGGCCTCAGATTCTGCAATAAATAACAAGCAACATGATGAGCAGTGAAAAAAATAATAAATGTGTATATATATAGTATTTGAACGTTTCCATCTCTGAAGAATGAGAAAGAAAATTTACCATGTAACCGTAAAGGGAGAAATCAAAACCAGACGGTTCTCCTGGGTGTGGCCAGAACACAGAAATTAAACAAAAACAACAACAAAAATAAAATAAAGTAAAATAAAAAAGAAATAAAACCAAAGAAAACTAAACAGAGCCCCTTGAAATCCATGCATTGTTAACCCTTCATTTGTCATGGAGTTTAGACCAGTCACCTCAGCAGCAGCGTCTTTGCCTTGTACCACTGGAACATGCAGCCAGCAACCAGCCTTGCTGTTATCTGCTGCTGTGCTTGTTTCTAACCAAGTTTTTTGTTTGTTTTTTTTTTTCCTTGTTTCAATATTAAACTTTTAGAAACCTGAAAATCTTGCCGAAGAGGCAGCAGTTTAGGCTACCTGTTTCTAAGGCATTTGGAAAGAGTAGGAGGGTTTCAGCTATTATCCACCTGAGATGAGCAGGACTGAATGCACCGACAGCAACACAGCACAAAACCCAGAAACAAATTATTGAAGTCACACACACAAATGCACCCTTCATGTTGGTGAAAACATCTGTGTAAACCAAGCTGCCACCATTTCAGCAGCTCTTCCAGCTCCTCCCAGCCCCCATGCCATGCTTTGCATTAAAGTACATCCAGACGTAGAACCTGTCCGTGTACAATCTGGTGAGTCAGATGCAGAAATTACCCTGACTAAAAAAAAATGCAAGTGTATCTTCAAAAAAAACCTGCAGGGCTCTTTTTAAGTTCTATCATTTCCACAATCCAGCTTGAGCTGCTTCACTGCCAATCCCTGCTGTGAAACAGCAGAGGGGGCAGAGGCCAGCAGCAAGGAGCTGGAGCCCCGTCGGCAGTGCTGGACAGCAAGAGCCTGGGGTTTCAGAGCAGCTCCAGCCAGCTCAGGACAGGGGCTCCACAGCCCCAGTTATTCCCAGGTGTGTGCTGCTCCTCCTCCCTTCAACTGACCCTGGATCTCACTGAGTGGTCCATGAGTTTAACAGGCTGAACTCACTGAAGACAAGCTCATTCCTCTCCCTGTGTGTGTCAGTGTCTTGCTGATTTAGCACCTAGATCCAGCTCCCTACCCAGTGAAATGAGCACTGCTGGAAAAGCACTCCCACAGAAGCAGTAGATCAGCTTGTACTATGAAACCATAAACTTCAGCCTGAAGTGCAAGTTTAAATACATCAGTTTAGTGTATGGACTAATTGATCTCTTTAGTTCAGTATTGCAGACTTCAAGGCATGAAACCACTGAACTAGGATAAAGGGACACTGGTCATGTAACTGGCATCCTAAAGGGATTTGGTGACCTGAGAAAGTGATGCTGGTCACCAGTACTTAAATTGTTTTTAAACCTCACTGCTTTAACAACATTGTTTGTATTTCTGGTTCAACTTGTGAAATCTGAACAAAAAATATATAATGAATTAAAATTAAAACAAGACTTCTAATTCATTTTATGTAATAAGGGGCTTTCCACTGAGCGGAAACTAGGTCCAGAACAAGTGTGCCTCAACTCAAAGCACCTAATCCATTTAAAGTAGAAATAAATGCACATGCAAACTTACAATATTTAAGACACCATTATCAAAACCTAGTCACATTCTTATCTTAACCTACAGTTAACTGCAAACTTAAAAATCCACACAGCTTCCACAGAAGTTTTTAGTTAGCATATGTTTACTTACATAAATCCAAACACCAACAGATGCAACTTCTCTCATAACCCACTACACAACTAATTTTTAAAATAAATATGAAGCCCTTCTAGGCACTATGGTCCTATACAAGAATTTGGAGTTCTGAGTCCCCCAAGTGGAAATCGGTGAGGAACATAAAACTCACAGTATCCTAAAACCATGAGCTCCTCTGCACTAATATGAACTCTTACCATTTAAAAAGCTACAAACAACCCCAAAACCCACTCCTTATTCAGCTAAGATTTTGCTGTGCGCTTACGTACTCCTGGTCTCTGAATGTCATTGAGGGCACATCTTGGAATGCCACACAGTACACAGCTGGTGAGCAAAGAGCTTGGATTCCCTTCCCCTGCAGTTCTACAAATGCCACAGGGTACTCATTACACAGGCAGACTGCATTAATTCTGCAAATAGTCCGCTTGTTCCATTCAGCACAATAGTGCCAAAATACGCATCCAGAGGATGCATCTCCACTAACAAAAGGAGCAGGAATCCTCTTGACTTCCTCTGGAGGTGTTTTATTCTCGGTTCAGTGAAGTGCATGGTAAACTGCAACCATGGGCAGAATGCTTTTTAAAGGCACTTATACCAGTCAGAGCTAGAAATGTAATGGTAAACAGGATAAATGAAACAAACAGCTAGTTTCCTGGAAGCAAGCAAAAAAAGCCAAATACATCAAGGGAAGACTGATGTAATTCTATTAAACAAGAAGAAAACAAAATGTAATTCAAGGAATGTTTAAAGTTTTTATCTTATTTCTCACACAGAGCGAAGCAGTAGCAGTGTGAGGCCTACCAGTGCCCATATATTTCTACTAAACACACTGAATCTGGGAAGAAAACGAGTTACAAAACAAGAATTCACATTGCTTTGAGAGAAGAATCAGCAAAACCCATTAACTGCCTCCTACACTGCTGTGATAAAGTCAACAAACACCATTTCTGAAAGAACCTGAGGTGAGAGGTGGCTGTGATGGACACACCCAGCTCCCTCTTTGCTCACCAAACTCTAAGTACGCAGAGATCCTGAATATGCAGCCAGTTTGATAGATCTTCCCCAGGCTGTCGAGGAAAACTGCCTGGTCATCTCAGGTGGATTCAAAATGAAGAATGCTACCTGAA
The DNA here is from genome assembly GCF_963513975.1 of Fringilla coelebs. Lineage (NCBI taxonomy): Eukaryota > Metazoa > Chordata > Aves > Passeriformes > Fringillidae > Fringilla > Fringilla coelebs. The sequence goes on along the minus strand of NC_140033.1, from coordinate 51,151,866 downwards.
CACTTGCTCCAGTCCCTCCTACTGACCAGCACTGGAGCCATCCCAGTAGAGTTCTGCCACAGCTCGGCAGGGACAAAGCGCTGCTCAAGCCCGTCACACTGGGTGGGGGCAAACCCAGGGTAGTTTGTGATTTACCACTGTACCTTTAAAATATTTACAAAACATATACACAAAACACTACAACCCTTAGGAACCCAGGGGAGGGAAGGGAGCATTGAGAACACAGCACAAGGCAGGCAGCAGGAGCATCTGCTTTCGGATTCCCGAGAGAGGAGGAGGAGAAGAAGAGAGAGAGGTTTCATATCATTAGATTAGAATGGAAACCACAGGGCAGGAAAATGCATTCAGATTTTTTTTCCCTAAGGTGTAGGAAGAACCCAAGAGTGAGTAAGTGGCCTCCAGAAAGATCCATTTCCTTTGCTTCACCATCAGATCACCAAACTGTTGTTTTTCCATTATTATGTGAATACCAGGTGCTTCGTGCAGCTACACCCCACTCAAACACTGGGGCCTCCCATTTTCATGCTAAGCAGAAAGAATCTTGCATTCTTTTTAAAAGAGGAATTATTTTGGGTGAGAAGGATGCAAAGATACCATGAAATAACTCTTCAGCTGCTTTCTCATTCTGTTCAGATTCTGGACATCCCTCAATACAGGCTACTAGTTTTCTAACTGCTTTTTGCTGCGAGACAACAAAAAAGCAGTAGAAAACTGCATTGTTAATAAAGACTAGAAGAACATTTCTTTTTTTTTTCCCCCCCAAATATTTATTAAGGATTCATGGTTAACATTCATCAAGGAACTCTTCAGCAATAATTTTTGTTTTAACTGAAAACCAGAAGCCTTAGGCTTCAGCAACAGCACAAGAAGGTACTTTTCATAGTCATAAATCAAGTCTTCACAGAAAAGCCTTCAATGTCAATGTTGCCTGGAAGGGAAAGGGCAGCCGTGGGCGTTTAATACAGAGGGCTGTATGGATGGGAGAGAGAGAGTGAAGTTCATGTGTGAAGAGGAAAACACTGCTCTGGAAAGCAGAGGCATTGGGATATGAAGAACATTTTGCCAGGCCAGTTATTTTTGTTCTTTCTTTTGCAATTATATCTGAACAAGTATGGATTTGATAGAGGCCAGAGGCTATTCTCAAAACCAAACAATAATGACTAAAATCAAAAGTAATTCACAGGTAGCTTTGGCCTATAAATATCAAAAGAACAGCAGAGAGCAGAATAAATATTTACAAATTCAGCACAGCTGATTGTTTTGGTAAAGCATATAGATTTTTAACCATGCAGGGAAGTAAAACTTTAACAAAACCAGATAGACATTTACTTGTTCAGACTGTCTTGTTAAAAAACAAAACAAGAGAAAACCATGGTATTAAGCAGAAACAGAAGAGGAGGGGAAAGGGCTAAAACTCATGTCTTTTGTATACAGATCAATGGCTTTCTGGTTTCCAGATAATACAGCACTGAAGAATTTCAGAATGCATCTTGGGCAACATGGGTGGAAATTTGCAGAAGGCTCTGAATGTGAACATATCCCAGAATATATGTTGAAGCAAGGAGGCCACCATAAAAACTGTGGACCTCAAATCCAAGCAAAAGACATAGACTCTAAACCAAAACTGCTTAGCTGAATTGCAACTTCAAAACCTTTTGTGTGCATGCACACATGTGCACACACGTGTGTGTGAGGAGGAGGGAAATTTTGTTTTAATTGAAAATGGGAATCTTAGCATTGATTAAGTCAAGCAGAGTATAGACATGCACTGTGCAAGCTTCCCCCATAGAGCTTTGGCAATGCACCTCGCTCCTGACCTGCAAAACTCCCTGCTATTCCAGTGCTGAACCTCCTGGGCAGAGAGAGAATCACAGCAATTTGTCATTGTGGTGATACTGGTTACGTGATGAGAACCCATTGCCAATTAGGACAGAGATCACTGAATCTCTCTGCAGCTGACCTGAGCAACATTTGAAATCTCATCTCCAGAGATATAAATTGCCATTAACCCTCAACAAAACTTGCCTCTTTATATATCAGTAAGAAGACAATAGGAGTGTGAAGCAAATTCTGTGGGGAGGTCCACATGGGGCAGGACAAGTGGAATGAGAATGCTTATATTAAAGCACCAAATATCTCAAACATGAAAGGTCAGTATTTCAGAAGTGCCAAGTAAGTCTGCAAAACAGAGTATATAAAATCCTTTCACAGATGAGATATGACAGTTTTTCTACAGAAGTATTTTAATGCAATGAAAATGGCAGGGATGGGAGTGAGTTTAGCTTTTGTTCTTACAGTCTCCCATCACACAAAGTTGTTTTACCTTATTCTGCCTTCCTCACAGGGCAGCCATTGCCAATGCAATGGGAACGGGTTGGTATGAAGGCTCAGCTGACTGAGACCCTGTTTTTCAAAAGGCTGGAGAACCTGATCCCACAGACAGGAGCGTCTCTGAGCATTTGTACTTGCTGCCCAGAAACAACCATGCTCACAGTCTCAAGTCAGAGGGAACAGGAGACAGTCCCCAAAATAGCTTTTCCCTTCCCCCATCACTCTAATTCCTGCTGATCTCTACAGAATATGTTCTCTAGGCAATGAACTGCCTTTTACTCTGCAATCAAAACAAGAGAAGCAGGTACAGAAACAGGACTTACCTTCGAGCCACGCTCATTAAAGATTATCTCTACATCAAGGATTTTGCCAAATTGCTGCAGAGAGACAAGGAAAAAGAGAGAAAAAAATTATTTTCGGTGGTACATTTTTCCTACCTTTTGCAGGGGCTGGTTTAGAACAAGGTGGGTGAGAATATTTCCATTTCTAGCATACAGGCAAAGGCACAAAATTCCAGTTACATGACCCAGTTCTTCTGGGTTAAGACATGCAGATCCTCATGGTCACAAACTCCAGGTTTTCTCACAGAAGTCTAAAGGAAGAAAAACAATCTCCAGAGGAGTTTTAGGGATTTGAGGAAGCTCATCTTTCCCCCGTTAATCGAAACAATTCTTCTTTCCCTCATTCTACTATTTCACCTAAGATATGGTTCTATGATTTCATCTCAGATATCCAACAACATTTTTCACATATAATTCAATACTTCAGCTTCCTCCTGAAGTGGCTATCACAAAGAGAAACTTAAAAGTGATGTTTCTCTGGAGGGAATAACATAAGACTCCCAGCCTCAGTCAATTCAAACACTAAAGCTTTCTTTCCTTCCCTTTATTTTCCAAGACTCCAAGCTTTCAAAAGAATTTATGGCAGATTCAGAAACCATGAAAATGGGAAATTCCCAACAATTTGTTTTTCAGAAAAAGATCATTCAACTTAAAGCTGTGACATATAGTAGGTGGTCAACAACCTATGCAAGCTTATCACATGTAATAAAATTCTGACCTCTGCCTCAGCCTGGAGACCCCAAGGAGAGCTCTGCACTGAAAAGGTTCCAAAGAGCTCCCTATTTAGCACAGAAGGAAACCTACCACCTCTGTGGAGCCATGTATGGATTACATCTTTCACCTTGCTAGGAACTTATTTTAATATTTTATTGAAGCAGCTAGACTCAAAACAGTAGCCTAGTAGTAAAAGTATCACCACTTCAACAGAGGCTCACAGTGCTCTGTCCTCCAGAAGTGTCAGTGCTCTATTTCCAAACTGGATGCCTGCTCTATAGAAAGACAGAGATGTCGTTTTTAGGAGTGTGTATATGGAGTAGTCTTCATTTTAGAGACACATACATACTGTACTCAAATGCTACATCAGTTTTTCCTATCCCATTATTTAGGAAAGCTTCCATCAACATGGTTTTGATTTAAGTTTGATAGCAAATGAAGGAACACTTAACAAGAAAATAAAGAATGGTTTCACAGTTAAAAAAGATTATGAACACAGTGTCAAGGCACTGGGACACTCTCCCCTTTGCCCAGCATTGTTAAAATAGTATTTGCCTTTTTTTAAAATTCAACAGTTGCATTCAGAGTCAAATGAGTAAAATACTCATTCTGTGGATGCCTCTCTCGAAAGGCTTACGGCCAGATTTGAAAACCTGGAACATTTACAGCAGAGAGCCATGATGGCTGAGGAGAGGCTCTGAATATGTTTAAGCAACAAAAAGTTGCTGAGTCCTTTGAACAAGTATTCCACAACTGTCTGCAAGCAAACAAAACGCTTCCAACAATTTTAGCTATAGTTTCTGTCTGCTTGTCTTCTCCATTCTTAAAAAGGAGATCTTGGTTCACAGATGTTGTTTTTACGGTTCTATTGTTTAAGGACAATACTTGATCCTCTATTCATCCCAAGAACAATTGAATTCACAATATCCTATGTTACACAAGTTTGAATAATGCTAATGTAAACATGCATCTTCCTTGAAACCTCAACATCTCAACAACTTAGGCTTGATCCATGCTGGTTCCTCTTTTGACTGCTTCTCTGCCAATCACAGCTAAAATACGTTTTCTATTTCTATCCCAAGCTTGGTGTGGGCTTGTCAATAAAGGAGATTAACTGTTGATTGCTTTTTGTTGTCTTTGTTGCATACAGCTTTGGTACTGCCATGAAAGGAATCAGTCATGATTGTCACGATTGCTTTCTTGGTAGACTATCTCAGCATCCTTACATGACTGGGGCTGAACCAATTCAGCAGTTTGTGGCTGCTCAAGGGCTGTCCCTGCTCCTTTGTCCTTCCTTGTCTGGTATCACCAGCCTTCCAGAGCTGGCCTCAGTTTTCATTCTCACCTGCAGATAAGCTGATAGAGCTCAGCAATGTTGCGAAAACCTAGCCCAAGAAAAGGAACACATATAATGATTTTGACAATTTACTGAGCTGAAGTGGCTTGAAGGGTCAGTGAGCATTACAGCTAGAAGAAGCAAAAGGGAGTGGAAAGCAGCACACCCTGCCCAAGAGCAGGATCTGTCCCCCACCAGATCAGCTCAGCTGTCTAGCCTTGCCACACACACTGAAACAGCCAGGCTCTCAATAAATGCAAATGCCAAAATAATTTTCAAAATCTTAAAAGCCATCAAAAATCACCATTTTCTACCTCATTAGAATCATCTTGAAAGAGAACAAACTGTGCGGCTTCTGGTGCACACTTAGGCCGTGCCATCCTCCCCTTTCTGCACAGCCGGCTGCGCCTGGATCCTCGGGCACTGCTGCCAGCGCTGCGTGCCAGCCCCGCTGGGCTGAGCTCCCCGTGCAGGGCTCCCACACCAAGGGGAACCCTGTCCTGGGCGTTTAACTCCTCGTGCTGACAGAGCGCCGGCGGTGACACCAAACCGAGAGGTCTGACAGAGCTGTATGGAGGGGGCAGGGCCCTCCCTGCCTTCAAGTGATAGAGGTACAGCATTTCCTAGATGATAGAATTAAGAGCCTGTGGTCACAGCAAACACAGGCTTGACATCTACTGCAATGGGCTACATCCACCCATGCAAACTGCCCCAATCACTTTTCTACCCAGGAGTTCTGGGTGTTTGAAGAGGCAAGAGGGAAGGACCTCCTTGGGAGAAAAGAGCAGAGACAATGGGGGCTGACTCCTGAATGGAGGTTTGCTGGAGAGGGGTTTCCTGCCCCCCGAAATTCCCTGAAGGAAAGGAGAGCTGTGAGGCAGAAGGATGCGTGCTGGGCTCTTCAAGGCTCTGCTGCAGCCACTGCCTCAGCTCCTAACACGAGGTCTCTTGTCCCCACTGCTGCAATGGTTACAGCAGGTCCCAGCACTGGAAGGCACTTTTTTTTGGTAGCATGCCAGAATTTTCCTGAAGAATGAAAGCAGGAAAAAAAGAACTAGTTCATTTTAACAGTTTATAACTCCTTCAAAGCTGAATCTAATTTAGTGGAACATAAAAAGGCACTTTGTTCCCCGATGGTGCTTCGCCTACCAAATGTCAACAGTCTATTGCAAACAATTGAAGTTTTAAGAGCTCCTTAGTGAAAGGTCACAATTTTTGTATGGGAAATGCTAGGCCATCTAAATACAAGGGTCAACACCAAGTGTCCTCATAATAATTTTTTTAAATTATGTATATACAGGCATGTTTGTATTTTTCAAAAGACATAGGGACTGGCCAAATAAAACAAGTCCCATGCTTAAGTCAGCCATGATGACCAACTCTCTAATCTATAACCTTTAAGACATGAGCTCACAGACTTTATTGGGTCACTCAATGATTACCAAGAACTTCTTACTTAGAACTCTGCACAGCCTCTGGAGAAGGTACTGCAGGACTATCTGTCTCCAATGCTCTGCACCATGATTTAGAAAGCTTACTATGTGACCAAGAGGCCAGCATTCCTTACCACATCAGGTCAGGCAAGAAGCCACCTCCATGAACTGCTCACACACATACCATGTGATGGGAAGTTACACACACACATGCTATTCCAGTCATGCCACGGCAAAGCAACTATAGAATCTTGTTTTATCTTACCGGTCTCTTCCCTGGAATGAACTTGACAAGCTTTCAGTTATTTAAGGTAAAGCAGGTAAATGAGAATCAGACCCTCTACAATGGTAGCAGGGAGTATTGGAAGTAACAGATTTTAAGAGGCATAAAGATACAAACAGACAGGAGTTATGACCAGAAACCAATCTTCTTGCTTGAATACAATCTACCTGATCATAGATGCAAAGGCATTGTGCAAGAAAAGGGATGCATGCTGTGTGTTTCTTTTCACACAGATGTCATGAAGGCAACAGATTTTTCCAGCTGAGGCCACAACTACATTAAACATAATAAATTTGAGAGATCTGGCACTAGACAGCTTTTGTCTTCCAAGGCACTGACAGTTTGGTAGGGCCCCTCCTATATGCTCTGTTCCAGCTGGCCCTGACTCCTGTGCCTGTCTAGAGCTTTCAAAATCAGCTCCAAAATGTGCCAGACAAATAACTTAATCCTAAAGATGCAAACAACAGGGACTACAAGGCAAATTCTCCAGAAATCATGGAACAACAAAAGATGAGAAACATCATGTGACAGCCTTATCCCTACAAGAGAACTCTGTATGTCCAAGCAGTTTCACCAGCCCTACAAAATTCACTAAGACATGAGTCCAATGAGCTATCTAAACATCAAAGGTGTCAAACAGTCCATTCTTAAAGATGGTCAACATTCAAAATAGCCAAGAAACAGATATCCTGTGCAGGAAATCATAAGGTACATGAGCAAGAGCATTTTATAAGCAGGACAGATCCATGCTACAGAGAGAGTCCTTTCCCTAGGCCCAGCTCCATGGCATATACTTTCAGCTGAGCACAACTGGCTCCATCATACTGTGTATCAGTCAGTGCTTAGTTATGGCAGCATGGTCCGCCAGAGGTACTCTGTCAGCACACCAACTTCCTCACCCAAAGCTGAGTCACATCTCTCAAGCAATGGGGCCAACCCATGTCAGCCAAGCTACGCCACTATGCTTTGCTGACAGGAAGATGGAAGCATCGAGGATTTTAAACCAAAGCACTACCACCAAAGTTTACCAAGTGAACAGATAATGAACAAGCACCAAGCAGCCCTTAGTAGGGTTGAGCTGTTGCCCAAAAAAAAATATACATTTTCTGAGAAACCAGACTTTACAGGAAGCCACACAAAGTGCGCAGATTTCTAACAGGATTTACAGACCAGAGCCATCACAGGAAAAAAAAAAACAAAACAAACCAAAACAAAACATGATGATGAACACAGTTTCTTAGTCATTTCTTGTTCTCTAAATCCCAAATAAAAGATTTTCACATGAAACAGTGAGATGGGGATGAACACTATTGCAGGCCACCACCAAGAGAGAGGTCTTAACACAAGTCTAGCTTCCAGGTCTACACTTCCAGCTCCTTGTTCCTGCTTTGTGCCATTCCCCAGAGGTGTGACTGCAGTGTAACCTGGTACCGATGCTGCAGAAAAGGTACTTGGACCCATGCCCACAAAAGCAGCATACATTCCAAAATCAATTTGAGAGTACTTAGCATGTAGACTGAATCCATATGAAACTGGGTCAATAAAAGACAACTCCATGTAATTTAACCCATGCCTTTCATCCAATTAAATCCAGCTACAGCACAGCACTGTTTACTGAATGACATTCAGCACAGTCTTGCTGCAGACGCTCCTACTAACTCAAAAGAAAATCTAAAAAATCTTAGATAAATGTCTGATCCAGCCATCACTGCCTTCCAGCAGAGGGTTAGTACAGAAGTTGATAGCAGAAAGCTTTCTCAGAGCAAGACAGACAGTACAAGAGCTACTGGCCGCTGCAGGGGCACAAGCACCCCTGCACACCATGGCCATGCAGAAAAAGCACAATGTTCAAGCAGCACTGAGCACACAAGTCCTTTTTGAAAGGTGGTTTCAGAAAACACTCAAGTGAAACACATCATTATAATCAGCAGCACCTCTTATAACTCTAACCAACACCAGCAAGAACAAAGCCCCACCCTGTGACAGGGGCTCACTGTCATCACAGGGAGAGCTTGGAAACCAGAAAAGCCACAGAGAGACCACTTTGTGCCAGAATCTTTGTTCTCCAATACTGGCACATGGGACTTGTTACACGCAATTGGTGGCCAGTAGTACCAGGAGATAAACCTAAAATACATCTTGATATCCAGAAGACAGAATCTCCTTCTTTGGGTGTCCAATCCACTCAGAAAGCAGAGTCCCCTTAAGCAAGTGTGCTATTGCTGTACTTTGGGCCCAGTACATCAACACCTGCAGGTCAGAGCTTCTTGTTCTATCATGTTATTACCCATACACCTTAACACTTAAACAAGTACTTCTTCCATTATCAATACCTGTGCATCACTAATTACTTCTATGTTTAAATTTATTTACTACCAAATACAGACTTAAAATTCTATCAAGTTCTTGCTGACAAAGAGCTGTAGTCTAATTTGTTATTGCTTTAGCCTCAAACTATAGGCTTATGGAGGTGTTTTGCTCTCTTGACACCAGAATGAAGTTGGATGATAAATTATATCCAGCGGGATATTTTAGGAAGTGCAAAGTGACAAAATGTTTCCTCGGAGGTCAAGATTTGAGGGCTGCAAGAGCTTCCAAAAGTATCTGAGCTTGCAGAACTCTGTAGCTTGGGTAGTACAAAGCAGTGGTCTACCACAAACTTAGATCATAAAGAACCTTGCAGTAGTGATATGAATTATGCTTAGAGAAGAAAAAGGATAACATCACCTGCCTGAATGTCATCCGTTTACAATGTAAAAAACCAGTGGTTACTATTCTGTCACCTGTAATAAATGACATTATTAGTAACTTCATTAGGTGAAATTAATTAAATGGGACATAATAGTCACCTTTACAGAAAACATCTATGTCATTACTGCTGTAGCTGATAACACACAAAACCCTTTTATCAACTGGGTTGATTATGCTCCCCAGCAGAAAGAGCTAACACTCTACAAGCAGTAGCTATGGATAGAGCAAGTTTTAATAAAAACAGGATCTCCATTTGAAGCCAGAGTCTGCAGAAATTCACAACCTGTACTGCGCTAACCCACCTCATCAACATAGTCCTCATTTTTATCTTACCCTTAACCAAAGAGCATTTCACCACAGTAAATCCTGAGAAACATCAATTCTGACTCCTCGTACTGTTGCTCTCACAACAGGTAAGAAAGATTTTGTGCATTGTTCATCCATACAAACTACCAAAACAATCCACTTGCTTTTTATCGTGAGGACAATTCAAGATTCAGTTTGGGAACAGAAGGATCTCCCTCTTGAAGGCTGTCCAACCCTGCCTCTGTCTTCACCAGGAGACTCCGAAGTCCATCCAACTCAAAAGTCCAGAAATGACAAGACTATCCCAGCCAATTTTACACTGGGAGGAGAACGGCTTCTTGAAGCATGAAAGGGAAGGGCTGAAGCTACAAACCATGAGGTGCAAGCACAGACACTATCACAGCACAAAGCTGAAAAGACTAGAAATACATTGAGGGGAAACATCAACTTTTCTTCTGCATACACAGTCCAGAAAGGAAGAGAACATCCTACCACCAGTGTAGGAGAACATGACTACCATCATGTCAGGGGCCTTGCACACATCAGTCAAAGAATGTCCCTCAGAAAATGGATAGTAAGATTTTGAAAAATGAATTGCTAATTTGTTTTTAACACTGATGGCAACTCTTCTCCCTGGTAAGCTGTTCCATTGTTCAAATAAGCCTCAATGACTATGATTTTTTTTCATATTTCAAGGGGAATTGTGTTAAATCTCAGCTTCCAACTGGAAAATCTTATGACTGTAAACTAGACCTAAATCCCTTGTTAGCAGGTATCACCCATATTTAAGCATTTGTACAGAAATTACTTCCTAACATCTCTTTTTAAAAGGCTGAGTAAATAATATACCTAATACCTTACCAAGTTAAAAAAACCACTCGCCTTCCAAGTCCTAGTTTATTTCTTTTGGTCTTAAACTGATCTCAGAACTGAATAAAATGATGTAGTCACAGTCTTTTCAATTTGGAACATGAGCAAGATCACATCCCTCCATCAACCTGATAACCCCTTTGAATTATTGAAGGAACTATCTTCAATAATCACTAGTACTCTCCCAAATCAGTGTTTTCCAAAGAAAGCTTTCCATCTCAGGAGCACAGACCGATTGCCACATACCCAGTACTCTGCTATGAGCTGTATCAAACACGTTTTTGTTGGATTTATCATCAGTCAACCAGGCATTTCTACTCATTCTCTAAGAGTAACCTTATCTGTCTCTTTCCTCCTCCTCAAATAGTTTTCTAACTGCAAACCTTACTGGCAAGATTTTAAGAGTACCATCTCCATGGGCTGATACAGATACTAAACAAGACAGCGATGGAAACAGATCCCTGGGGAAATTGACAATAGAAACAGTCTTGATCACAGCTATCTCCCAAGTAACTACTACTTTTTATTATCTATCATTAGAGGTTTTTAATCCCTCTAATGTGTGTTGTGCTTGAGATAAGTATTATTTTTCTTGAAAATTGGTCACTTGGAGAAATTCAATTGGTTGAGCAACGCTTCACTCTATCAGTATTGCTTTGTACAATCTTGTCAAAATAGACAAGACAGCATTTGTCTACAAAGATGTATATTACAAAGTTCTGCTAAATAGATACTAACATGTTTTTTCAGATTCTAATAGGCTTCTCTAAAATGTTCCCAAATTATTTTTATCTTGGATCAACATAAACACAGATAGTTCTCAGCTCTTTGGGTCATCCCTTTCAGGTTTTTTCAACAGTGAATCGTGGTGGGCAGTGTTCCACCCTTCTGCAACTTCCCTAGCTTACAAGAATTGGCTAAAAAAATTAGTATTAATGAATAATGGAGGTCCTTGCTTTGGCTATTATTGTTGGACATACCTTATCTAGATCTGCTGTTTTTTAAATATTAGTGAGTACTGTCTCATCCTTCTCTGTTATTAATTATGTAGAAAACCAGATGAGGCAAAAATACCCCCTCAAATTCTAAACACAATCAGTTGGGGCTTGTTCTTGCCCTGTTTGATTTTTTGTTTTGCTGTTGTTTGCGGGGTTTTTCCCCCAAAATACACAACTATCTCCTCATTTTATACTGTACCCATACATAGACCTTTTATATTTGCATGTAAAAAACCTGATGGTTTCTTAAACTTAGGTCATTGTTTCTCCATAACTAGCACATTTCATTTCTCACCTGCTTCTTTGCTGAAGTTTGCACTATATTCACAGCTATTTACTTCCTCCTCCTCGCCTAAAGCACAGAAGGCTTTGAGCTTTATTACCACAGTTTCAGCGACTGTGGAATCATGTCTTCTTGGCCATCAGTATGATGCTGCTGAATACTTTATGGCTTCCATTAATACTTCCCTTTTAAAGGTACCTTCCTGGGCAGTTATCCTGCCGATTGTTTAAACTCCAAGAAGCAGACTATTCTAAAGCCCCTTACAGTGCTGCCTGATGCCATATTCTGTTTGCACAAAGCAAATACAGACAAATAACAATCACTGGTACCTAGGCAACGGTGGGATTTCAGGTCAGCTATTAACTCTTCTTCATCTGCAAGAACAAGGTCAACTATTGATTTATTCCACAGTGGGTGCAGAACTGGGCGCATTAAAAAATTACCAACTCCTTCCAGAAGCTTTCTGGAAGTCTTTTCATTGGCCTCATGAAATGTAAAGTAAATATGACCTGTTTTAAGCAGACCATATTATTTACCTCCCTGTAAGATGCATATATATATATATATATATATATATATATATATATATACATATATATATAAGGAAATGCTTGGTCTTTTCCCCGAGGCTATCTCAAGGACCTGTTAGAAACACATTATGGCTGAGAGACAGTCGGAACCCAAATAATTTGAATTTGTTAAGAAATCCTTACGAGTGCAGCTCTGCCAAATGGTGCAGGTCTAGAAAGTGTTATGTAATATGCATTTAATCACACATGGAACAACATGTCTCAAGTCCACCTCTACTCAAGTCTGGACAAAAGCATTAGATATTTTCTGTGCCCCAGGACTGGGCTGACCTCTCGCATGCTGTTCCATCCTTGAGGGGACTTCTTTACTCCCTCCCTACCATCACATTTATTTCTTCCTCCATGGCTTTACTGTCTACCCAATTTCTCTCTTTGTACAGTAGCTTGGGAAAATCACTCCAGGCAAGGATTTTGAGTCTCTCAGATATGACGTTGAGGAGATGTGACCTGACACACAGAAGGGAGAGGGAGAAGATGGGGGTTACAGGCTAGTCACAGCTGAAGACTCAGACAACCATGAGTCCCCTTTAGGAGTAAGGGTAGGTTTCAGTGAGTCGCCCAAAGGAAAGCATCCTGATCCTGAAAAATAAATAGGAGCAAGCAGGATTCAGAGAGCATGCTCTCCTGCTCGAGGCCATGAGCATGCTGAGAAAAGCAGCACTGAAAGAAAAAGGAAGATGTGCAAGAACCATTCATTATTTCCTTGGCAAAGTAGCAAAGTTCTCTATTACAGAAAAATGGCACATGGGGTGTCATGTGTCCCAGAAGATGAACACTCTGCTGGCAGGCATAACTCTCAGCAACCACAGGGCCAGGTAAACTACCAAAAGGTTTTGCAAGGAATATATCATTTACCCAGTTAAAATCACATCAATGTGCTGGAACTTAAGATCATGTTTAAAGAAAAAATAAACACCAGAGGAACACCAGAAACCAATTCATATAGCATTACTCCCCATCCCTCGTATGCACAAAAAGGGCACCATGTAGGTCAAAAAAAGGAGAAGAAGTCTAAAAGCTAGTAGCTAGGGTGCATTTTCTACAAGTCACTTCTTAGGACAGCAGTTGATTTAAATTGCCTGTGTGTCCCAGCTTGCAAAGCATCGGCAAAAGACACCAGGACAGGGATGTCCTTGTCATTTCCATCTCACCCATGTCTCCCCCACCAGGAGAAAATCATGCAGGTGAACAAGTGTGAAAAGGGCTAGTTGTCAATTAAGCACCAGTCCCAGGAGAAGGGTCAGCAATGGGGACACTTTATGTAAGTGACGCAGCTCCCAGGAGAGGGGAGCAGCCATAGCGCAGAGCAGGACGTGATAAATACAGATTGGAGCAGGTGGTCCAAGAACTGGCTGTGATTTCAGCAACCATTCGTCCAAACCGGATGGAACTGCCTACTGTGCAGCCCTGCAACAGCAAAAAGCAGTCGAGAAAAACCACAAAGCAGAGCAGAAGATTCAGCAATCACAGATTGCCAGGAGATGAGTTTAATTCTGAAAACATTCCCACAAGCATCAAGAGTGGAACAATAATCTAAGGTATGAACAACATGGAAGCAAACCCAGGCTTCTTGCAATGGAATTGCAGATCCATGGTTTTGGCTGGGAATTGACTCCAGAGGTCATCTGGGGCATCCCCTGCTCACAGCAGGTATAATGAGATCTTTTTGGCTGGGTTGTGTCCAGTCAAGTCAGATACCTTCAAGGATGGAGGTTCCACAACCCATCTGGGCAACGTGTTCCACTATTTCAGCATCCTCAGAAAAAAACTAAAATCTTCCCAGTACCTAAATGATAAATCAAAGGCAGAGAGGCCCTGGAAGGAGACCTAGACAAATGAGAGGGTTGGGCAATCACCAATCATATGAAATTTAACAAGGACAAGTGACAGATTCTGCACCTGGGATGGAGCAACCTTGGATATACTGACAGATTGGAGAACGAGATGGTGGAGAACAGTGCTGCAGAAAGGGACTGGGGAGCCTGGTTGATGGAAAGTTGAGTATGATGAAAGGCCTGAAATTCACTCTTGTTGAGTACATTAACGTTTCCCTCAGCACATTACTTCAGCCTGGCCAGGTCCCTCTGAATAGCAGCCTTGGCTTTCTGCATTTTTGACCATTGTTTTGTTCCTTTTGTACTGTCCAAGCTACAGAGAGATAAGCCAAATTCTTCTCTCATTTACAGCACTGAAGTCCACAAACTAGACACATTTACAATACTGCAACACTACTCTGCATGTGAGTGTGTGCCTTTGTGCATGCATACACACCCACACAGATGGCTCAGGAGATGCAACAGCTGAAAGAGAAATACTGCAGAATTTGGAGGAGCAGCTGCTGTAAGTGAGGACCAAGGTATGCACTCCAAGCCTAAAGTGACAAGAGCTTTAGGCTTTCCTGACTTTGATTCTTTGAGCTGCACCTGAAAAAGGCAGCAGCTGTTAACTTCATAAATAATAATAAGTATTTCTGAAGACTTTAAAACATGCCATCAACCAAGGATCATATTACAATTATATCAACAGTCAAATACTCCCTGATGATGATATGACATATAGACAACTTCACCAGAAGGTCAGGTCATGAGATGTCTAGCTCGTTTATCCATGTTCACATGGAATGAGTCACCACTTGTACTCACATAAACAAATTCTTCCTCAAAGAGCTTATAAATCAAGAATCATGAATAGCATCCAAGGATTAGGGAAGACAAACTATGCGATCAAAAGAAATGAAAGGTACATCATACACAATATAAAATACCATCTGACTTGCTCTAGCTTTTCCACATGCAATCACTGCTTGGCAAATTGTTTGCAGCCATCTTTCATCACAGAAATAGATCATGAGGAAAGAAATACTTCAACATGTTTCTAATGCAACTGAAAAACAGTGCTTTGCAAGTCAGTGTTTAATCCTGGCCTTTACTCAGAAATAAGGTGAGGTTTCACTTTGGTTGTTTTATTTTTTTTTCCCCAAACCAATTGTTAGATTACACTGAACATTGCTGCTCAGAGAAGTTGTGGGTTGCCCCAAGCCGTGGTGTATGCCCCATCCTGGAGGTGTTCATAGCCAGGCTGGATTGAGCTCTAAGCACACCTAGTGAAAGATGTACCAGTCCATGGCAGGGGTGTTTGAACTGGATAATCTTTAAGGCCCCTTCCAACCATTTTATGATTCTATGAACACCTTAATAGGAAGACCACTGTTATAGTTCTCATGTGTATTTACCACCTAAGTTAAAGGCTACCAATTGTCCTAATCCTGCAAATGTATTACAGTGTGCTGACTAAACTGAGGGGGAAGGGCTTTTCATTCCCACAAACGCACAGCACCAGGTGTCCCACCTGTGGAGAAGGAGAATCTGCCATGCCTGAAGAGGTGCTCATAACTTACCCCAAACATCTGCCGAAGGTCAGGATCTCGAAAGCGGAAGGGAATGTTAGACACATGAAGTCGTTTTGGAGTAGATTTGCTCTCAGTATTCTCACTGCTCTGTGTCTGTGATTGCTGTCCATCTGTCTGTGCCCCTCCTTCTGTCTGCTGAAATAGAAAAGACAAAAGTGTGCGCATGAGCAGAAATCACACAATTTCCTTTTAAGTGTCTTGTCTGCTCCTTCTTAGGTATTAGCACTGCACTTGCAATGGAGCCATCTAGCACCTGACAATTATTTTGATAAACCCAGTAGCACTTAACAATCGATCCGTTGTTCTTCCCCTCCCTTTCCATGAGTAAACACTAATGAGATCTCAGCCTCCCTCCCCTCCCATCACCTTCCAGCTTAGTAGATTTGTCTTTGGTTTTCTTAAATTGCTCTCTCTCTTAGCCCATTCTTCCTCACTTCAGCTGCTACCATATGAAAGCTCTAATGAAGAGACGGATCTTTCATATCCTGGAGCTGGGAGGTAGCACCGCCACTCTAATCTCATGTGGCAGGATGTTCATGCAATCATCAAAATCCCACAGCTGAAGTGGCAGCTCTTCACCGGGCCAATACCAGAAGTGCATCCCGAGGCAAAACGGCATCTGCTCTGTCAAGCTCCCTTCAGAGAAACATTACCCTAAAAGAAGATCCATAATTAAATGGTAAAATCCATATAGGAACAGCTTACGGATGTCTCTGATTAACTTTTCGCATACATTTAAGTGAGCCCAGGAACAGGAAACAGCCATCACCACTGCAATATTTATAAAAACTCCAAGTGCTGCTTTTTGCCGCCAATTCCACAGCTAAGAAAGGCCATTTGTTCCACTGTTCTCCAGTGCTGACTGGCATGGCAAAGAGAGGTCAAGGGGTACACCAGGGGTATTTGTTCACAGAAGAAGCACAAGAAGCAGGCAGAGGAACAAGGGAGATCTGCATGCGAGACGAGAGTCCTAATGCCTGCACCGAGATTAGTGGCAGGAGAAAAGTAGGGAATAGAACCTCAGATGCTTGTGTGAGCTTAGACTGAAAAGTGCTAAAATTTGAGCACAGCACCAAATATAAAGGCAAGGCCCCTTTGCAAAATGGCTTGATGAGAAAATAGCATTTTTCACACTTTATCAGAAAGATGACCTCAAAACCTCAGAGCCACAGAACAAAGCAGACTACAATTTAGTCAGTTTTATTGCTCTTGTCCCTTTCCAACTGCATTCATTGACAGGCCAAGGTATTCAAAGAGCACCCACTCTCTCACTCTGTCTCCTGCTGCTTGCCTCAGACTCCTAGGAATTAAGCTTTGACTACCCGTGTGATGCACTTTTAAGTGTCATTTCAACTCTTTAGATGCCAACCTGACTTCCTCCTTAACCCATCAAGTAAAAAGAAGTCCTACAATAAGGCAAGGACTGTAATTGCTAAGAGTCAGTCCTTTTAAGGCACTTTCAAGAAAACATGTAGGCCTTAAAGATGTAAGGGTGAGGTTTTTGCTGGTTTGGGTCCTTTTTTCCTCCTGTTTTAAATATGTAATTTGTGCAGCAAAGATGAAAGAAATCTGAGGGGAGCTGCCCACACCAATTCCCCAACCACTGACTGGACTTGCTAGGCTGCTCTGCACATCATTCAGTATACAGCACTTCACAAACATTTGGAAACATCTCTTCACAGACAAACTCACTTGGCAACACTAAGAAAGTATCTTCTGCCCACAAATACCACTTAAAGATATGACCTTGAACTCGCAAACTGATTACAAAGCAAGTGTATATACAAAGACAAGAGCAAGCAAACAGTAAGCACTGGGGTCTTGCCATGCTGAGCAGAGCAGTGGCAGCTTTCTATTTCATTTCAGTAGAGCTGTGCATGCAGCACAAAACATGTTTGATCTGGTTAACATAAATTATCTACGATAGGAAGAATGACAATACTGCCCTGACAAGTAGGTCTACTTGCCATAGCTGTGCAAGTCTCAGGAGAAGCCTTGTAGAATTAAGCATTTTTATTTGTCTAAGACTCATTCAGCCCCCAAACATCAAATTTTTGAGAAAAATTTCAGAAACTTCCTTTTGATCTTATCCAAAAGCTGGCCCCTGCATGTTTGACCTCTTCTCTTTCCCTCACCTCTATGACAAAAAGGCTCTCCAAACTCATAGAGAGTACACCCTAGGGGAGGAATCAATGCAGCTGGCTTGCAATTAAATCACACCAAGCTACTTAGTGCTTTTATTTTTATGCCTCCATCAGAGTCCTCTGCTCCTCAGGGCAAGTCTGTCCAAGAAGGACAAAACACAGGAGCAGCTTATCTATCACCACTGCATACAACACCTGCAAGTAAGGACTCCAAAGTAACTCCCCAAAATCACCAATACTCCTGCTAAAAGGGACAGCTACATTAAAATATAGGTTGCACAGGACTGGATCTGCTGTGCAGGAGAGGAAGCCAGAATGTAGTTTGCACTCCTCTCCCATCCATTTGCTCCCAGGCAGAGGGCAGAACTCCTTTCTTATCAAGGGTGCAATGTATCATGTACAGTGGCCTGCTCAAAGGCACTCACAGCTGTTCCTGCATATGGCAGAGAGCTGCTGCCACACAGGAGTTATTCTGCAGCACGTGAGACGTGCACAGTGAGACAAATGCTACAAAGAGAAGAAATTATAGAAGGAAAAAGGGATCTTGGTCCACTCTTCCTTTTCTAACTCCACCGAGAGACTCCAAATGCTTTTCATGCTTTCACATAGCCTAATTTTTCAGTAGTAGTATAAAATTAAATATCTTCTTCTCTATGCTGTAGCTCCCTCATCTCTATCATCCATAGCCCTAAGGTAAGATTTGAACTTTCTACCACTGTAACATTAGCTCAGTACATTTGTCCACTGCCACACATTCAGCTACAACGTAAATGAAAAAACCAGTCTCTTCAGATCTTTTTTTTTTTTTTTTTCCCTTTTACAGCTACTCCTTGGCTTAATTCATTGGGAAGGAGATGAAAGGAAGGGCCTGGAGCCTGTTCTCAGGCACCACACAACAGAGCCTGGCAGCTGTGCTACCCTGACCAAACCAGATGATGAAAGCCCTCATTTCACCAAGCGCTCACTCCCCACCTTGACTCCTTCCCCACAAGGCGTTCAGGCTCCTTCTGGCCTCATGTCAGCACTTCCCAGTGAAGAAAGAGACTTCTCCCTTCTCTAGAGAGTCAGCTCAGAAGGGCACTAATACACATGCTCTAGGTCCCATGCCTCTCATCAGGCTATACAGACATGCTGCAGCAAAGGTCTCACATTTAGGAACAGTACTGGATTCACTGCACCTCCTCAGCACAGCCTGTGTAACATGCACTGATGCAGGTGATAGTGCCATTCATGCCTGCACAGGAACGCTTTGAGCTCTGCTCAAGGTCACTGAGAAGCACATCAAAGGGACAGCAAAGCACGTGCTTCACTTTTAACTCCTTGCTGCCTGTGCCCCCAGGTCAGCTCCTCCCTTACACCTGCCAGCAGCAAGGAAACCCTAAGCAAGAAGAGAAAGCTGGAAAGAGAAGCATGGGTTATACTTGGGCACATACACATGTAAAAGGGGAGGAGGACACCTGGAAACACGGGAGTGTTCCAAAAGGTTTGGAGGCAGCTCTATAACCACCTTCCCACCTCTCAACTGGTCTCCTCTACCCTAATGCAGGTGATGAACAATTGCTGAGGACCTCCCTTCAGCAGCAGGGAGGCAGGGGCTCCAACACCACCTGAGCTCCAAGCAGATCTCCATCTGAATGGCTAGACAGAGGGATGCCTCCCCGGCAAGGCAGACAAGCACTGGTGCAACACACCAACACAGAGATTATTAATACCCAGCACATTCTGTTTCCATCTCCCACTTGCTTCTAGAACTGGAACCGCTTCAGATCCAAGTTCCAGACAAACAAAAAACAACCCCCCATTCTCTCCCCCAGGAAGCAGGCAGTCCAAAATGTTGTGAATCATACTGAGGAGGTTAAGAGCCATAAATCATTGCAAAGAAAATATTTACCAAATACAAACTGTAACTAATAACTATATTTAAAAGGGGATTTGGGTGGCTTACAAAATCTAGGAGACAGACTGTACTCACTCCACAGCTCCTCAACCATTCTTGGGTCCAAAAAAAGCCAAAACGAAACACCCAACCTTGTTTAGATCAAGAGCTTGAAGAAGTGTGGAGACAAGGACCAAAAGCTACAACTGGGAGAAGGCAATCTTTCCACAATGAAGCAGAGCACAGATAATGTGGAAAAATCTTTACAACTTCTAGTGAAGAACCTGTGTCAAAACAACCAGTCACCCACAAATGAACAGATACCCACTGAGGAGGCTTCATGGAAAAACAAGTGAAGAATTAGGCCCTAGACACAAAATCCATCTCCTTCCCCACCACCAAACCTAAAGTAGGTTTGAGGTCCCACACATCCAATAGCAAATGCCATGGGAACTTTAGCTGCTTAAACACTTGTTCCGCAGACAGAAGACCTTAAGGCTAATTATCACTTTTCAACCACAGTAAATATAATTTTACATTTATATCCATGTACTTGGTTTTTCAGAGATGCCAGCAGTGTTATATTAAAAAAAAAATTGGGTGCTATTTACTGGCACAATGAACTATCATCCAAAATATTCTGTAAGCTAAAAAAACAGAACCAAAAATTCTAAGAACATAGCAATTAACTTCTATAAGGCTTTTTACTACTTTCCACACAGTCAGGTGAATTTAGGGTATATTTTTTTCTGATATACAATTTTTGTTAGTTACAAATTCACTTCTATAAGAACATAGCAATTAAATTCTATAAGGCTTTTTACTACTTTCCACACAGGTGAATTTAGGGTATATTCTTTCTGATATATATTTTTTGTTAGTTACCTATTTTCAGACATTATGAAGCTTAAGTAATTTTATTCACTTTCCTCATTAAAGACATACCTCACACAGAAAAAGCCCATAGGGAGCTTTGCTATGCTGCACAATACCTCTGAAGTAACATTTTCAACTCAAAGATGAGTATTTCTAACAGTATTCTTTAGTGCTTTTTTCTTTTTCTTTTCCCTCTCAATGAAGAGGCGAAATGGAGCCCCCTGAAAGGCCTGCTCTGCTAGTCAGACTGTCAAACCTTTTGTGAGCAGTTCCAGACCATTCCTCGCAAAACAGGGATGCCCTGACAAGGTGAAGGAGCAGAATTTCCCAAGCTAATGGTCACCACTCCATCGACAGTGGCAGAAAACCTGCCACACAGTGACACACTTAAGATCGATCCAGCCCATTATCTTCTTTCTAACAGCAGCCAAATGTTTGGCCTCTGCAGAAGGACACAAGAACAAGGCAAATGCTCGCTGACTTTCCTCCAGCAAACTAAGCCAGCTGATGTCTCAACTTGCAAAGCATCCCGTGGACAAGAGCTACAATGCTCATTTCTTCATTATATGGAAAAAGTAAGTAGTAAACCCTGCTCTTTTTTTCATACATGGCACCTAGTTACTTCCCACTTGCATCTTAGTAAGTGAAAATGGGAAAACTCCTTATTTTAGCTGCCTTACCATCCAATCTTCTATGTACTTGTCATATACCTTTATTCCTGACAGCTCCTTCTGTAAGTGAATATTTCATTTCTTCTCATAAAAAACCTGCTACATCCCTTTCATCATCGCTTTTATCCTTCCCTGCAATTCTGCTAGATCTGCTAAAACCTTCAAGAGATATGCAGAATTACCACAGTTATATACTCTCACATAATGATATTTGTTGATTTATTTCTATTTCTCATTTTTAAATCTGCCTCACTAGACGCAAGTCTGCAAGTGCTGACAATCTGCCTCAAAGCAAACTCTTGATGTTAAATGTCAGGGTTTGCAACCTCAAGACAGCAATTTCTAAGCTGAGTTGGCCAAACAATCAGCAGCAAACTACTTATTTGATGCTAGTTCTTCCTCATGTCTACCTGCTTAGCAGTATCAGAAAATAACTAATGATATTTCATTAAACATATTCTTCACCTGAAATACCTCACATGAGCAATTTTTTTAATTATTAAAGGGATGAAAAGTAATTACAGAGGAAAACTCTGCAAATTCAGTCTAGGCAAGAAATACCCAAGGGGAAGTCATCATTATAACATTGTCTATGTGTTGCAAAAGTCACTCGAGGAATCCTTGGTGTTGTTGGCTCTCTTCTTTCTAAGCCCTTGACAGATGAACGAGGCACAGCCAGATGACCAAGCAGCTTCCCTCTCTTGCTTCTGAACATGACACATACGGGCCCCCCACCACGAAGGTGTCTTCTTTGAGAATATGAGTCAATATCCCTTTATGGTATAGCAGATGAGTTAAATACATTTCAGTACAGCCCATCAAGAAGCAGAGACACGATGCTCTGTAATTAAATAATGCTTTATACTGGCTCATGACAACGTAACACCGAGGCGACAGCACCTGCCATTTTCATGTGAAGTAATTTACATAAACTTATTCCTCTACTTCTATACCTCCAGCTGCATTCCATAATTTATACAGACATACAAATTCTTCCCTCTGACATTAACAAGAGAAACAAGTTGAATAATCAGCTTGCAGTAGTAAGTGCATTGCATTTACTATCAAGCAAGCTTTTTTAGTTCAGCAGATGATTAATCTTCCCTCTGCGGGTAGAGTACCAGGAGACGCAGAGAGCTGACAATTGCTCTCGGCTTCTGGCCATGCTCTCCACATGCTTACCTTGCAACAACAGCATTTGCTGGATCCCTCCAAGAGCTGCTCTAATTCATTAATCCAGCAAAAGAATTGGACAGCTTTCTGCCAGGTCAGTG
This sequence comes from Fringilla coelebs, assembly GCF_963513975.1. NCBI lineage: Eukaryota > Metazoa > Chordata > Aves > Passeriformes > Fringillidae > Fringilla > Fringilla coelebs. Next base: position 51,129,380 of record NC_140033.1, on the reverse strand, counting down.
AATTAAAGTGGCTCACGTAAGGAATGCCAGAGACAGTAAATAGGAGTGGGAGTTTGTGCTTGGAGCCAGATCTCTCCTTTCTGACAGCAGTGAATCTCTTAGATCAGCTCAGCTGCCAGAGGTACTGCAGCCTAATTAGCATCTCCCCTTGCAGCTAACTGTGCTGGGTGTTTCCATTAGGGATAAGAGCACTAAGGTAAACCAAGAAGGGGGAAGGGGGAAGAAACCAGGCAGCCCAGCACCATAAGTGAAATGCTGAGCATCAACTGTTTAAGAGAAGGGCTGCAACAGGCAGACCAAGTAGGCCAAATAAGGTCCTGTACCTCAGCCTATTTTTAATCCAGGTCTTTCAGCTGTGCTTTGGGACAGTATCAAGAGAAAGGACAGATGCTTGACATGAAGACCGAGAGGTCTTCCTGCCACATGCCAGGCAAGAAACAAAGCCCCACAGATGAGGCTTGGTCCTAAAATAGAGATTCCAAAATATGAAGCTGTTTGTATTACACCAAGTACTGTGCCAATTTCTTTTCTATGCCACAATCCTGAGACTCCGAATGCTTTCCACTACATTCAAACCTCCGTAACCAAGCTCATCCTCAGCTCATGACACCAACCAGTCATTCCCCTTTGTTCAGGGTTTTAGACTGCATAGGAAGGCATGGACTTCGACTCTCAAAGTTTATTTTACATAAGTTCACTGCTGATCTTTGACCTCAGGCTCCCAGACTACTGTCTCTTCACTCAGACATTACCACTAATCTCAAATCATTCTAGCTAGCTAGCCAAGTTTCTATGAAAAGGTGCTCCCACCCTCTGTCTTAAAGACTCTATTACAGACCACATTACATTGCTGTGTAACATCCTACCAATGAGATCAAGCCCTCTTTCTACTAGCGACCTTTAAGCTACCCCCAGCAAGTTTTTTGTTACTTTGCAATTATCCTAAAAGCTATCAGCCTGAAAAGCAGGAAAGGTCCCTATCTGACCACACCTTTTGCTATCTCCCTCTGTCCTGCCAACACAACCAATCACAGGCCTTGTTCTTAAAAGCAAGCAGGGATCTTATCTGTCTGGCTGAAGGAATTTCTGAATCATCCCATGGGAGCACAGGCTTCAAGTCAGCAGCTAAAAAATCCACTGGCTGTTGAATCTGGGGTATCAACTTCACACACGTGACAGCAGCTGTGCTTGTCAGTCACAACAATGGGAGAGAAGGCTCATACCTCATGATGGCCTTTTGCTCTATTAAAGTTAGCACTGTTGTTTGAGCAAGTTGGTAAAATGGTTAAAGGAGAAGATGCCTTAAAGCGTAACAGTCTAGTCCATATGGACTGAACGTGTGTGTCAAACAAGTAACAGCCAACACACGTGATGAACAAAATGCTTAACATTAGCTGTAGATCTTTAAGATGAAATAACCAACCTGCTCTGCTGTATTTTAACAGCATTCTTTAACTTGAGTAACTACTGAGCATTCTTGTTTCCCCTAGGTCCTACATCATTAATCAGCATGCTGAGGAGAAGAAAAGTTACAAGGAATTACATCCTAAGGCAGCCCACAAAATCAAAATAACTTCATAACGGACTCCTAGACAGAAAGATAAAGAGACCTGGAAGATCCAAGTGGATGTGAAAGTCTGGTGTGAGAAAAGCCCCTGGTTGAGGCAATTTACCCTGCTCCTACAGGTTTCTTCATGTGCCACTATCTGGGATCCTCTGGGTTTGATCAGTCCCAGGCATAGCAGGCACAGCAACGCCCTTGTGTGTGCCCTTAGCCTTTCCCAGCCAGCTATGGCCACAAGCCTGACTCTGCATGCTCAGCTTGCACGTCTTTAACCACATCAAACGGTCACTCCAGACATGCACACCTGTTTCCAACAGCCAGTACAAGTGCTATGTGCTATTCAGCCTGTTTCTTGGATAACCCCCTGCCAGTCAGGCTCCTTCCACAGACTCCTGGCAACACCACTGCCTGCCAGCAGTCTCCCAGCAACACTCCCTCCCACACAGATGGGCTCCCAGTCCCTCCTCACAGGATAGCCACAGGCTGTGGGCTCCTTGGAGCCAGCATTAGTTGATGAAACACAGAGCTCACCCCTGCAGAGCCACAGAGATGGCTCCTAATATGGAAGAAGAACAGGAAGGCTGGCAAGAGCTTATATCCAAGGTCAAGGCTAACATCATTTCCATTAAAAAGAAATGCTCTTAAGCGCTGGACAAGGATGGGAACAGCAAAAACAAAGGGGGAAAGCCACTGCCCTGGTTTTTATTCCCTGTTTCCAGCTTCCTCATCCAACTGGCAGTGCCTGAGGTAGTTGTTTGCGATGGGCAACCCAAATCTTACATGTTGGAATGGTACGGGACAATCTGGTGCTGAAATGATGACTTGCATTTCTGCACACTGCATCAGCGCTTGGTTTTATTTCCTGTGTGGTCTTTCCTTATCTACTTGTTTTTGCCAAGCAAGGCACCCCAAGTTCCTTTTGCGCACCACCAGGGCGCCTTACAGAGTGTGTACTTCTTCAAGATGCCGAAGTTGTGGCACTCCCAGGAAGAAATCCAAGGCATCTTATCAAAGTCATGACCAGTGGCGCCAGCCATGCAGCCACTGCCCACTGCAGAAGGAGCAGAAGCACACACCAGGAACCATGAACACTTGAGCTGGCACTATCAGTTCCTCCAACTGTTGGCACTGAATTCATTCAGTACTTACCAGGGAAAAAGAATAATCTCTACAACCCAAACACCAACTACAAGTAAAACTGAAAGCATTAACAGATTAAATCCGCCCCTGAGCGCCGAAGGCTCTCACCATAAGGCTCTTTATTAGGAAGTTAAGTCTTAACAAGTGGCTTAAGGTGTGGATAAAGCTTTTCCTGGGATAATCTGCCAGCATGTTGCCCAGTGCCAGTTCCAGGCCATGGAAAGAAGGAAGAAAATATAGAAGATGATGAAAATCTTGGTTTGGCAAATGGATGACCAGTAACTGAGAGCTCATCTCCTATCCTTGCTCCCTGAGGCTCCCTGCTGTCTTCAGAAAGAAAAGAAAAGTAATTTTCTACTCTGTTAGCTTCCTGAAAACAAAACCACATTGGGATTACACCTAAGATGCATGTGCTCACCCTAATTCTTTGTACTGTCAACCCTTCAGAATTTGTCTCCATCACATCTATTTGAACCATTCGCCAATTAACACAAAGTAATTAACACTTTTGTAAGAGACTGTCTTTGGACAACGCCACCACGGTAAAACCACCATGATCATGATTTCAAGTACTACTGTTCTCTCCAGGCACCAATTTACAAGAGGAACATGCAAAAGGGGGAAACCCAGTAATGGAAGGCCAGAAGCCACGTTTTGTTTATAATTCTCTCCTTTCAAGTCTACTGCTGGTTTGCTGCACACTTGGGAAACAGCAATCTAATCAGTGGCTGCTTTTCCCCAGTGCGTTGTGCCGTTCTGGCTGGGCACCCCCGTGCACTTACTGCAAGAGATCCGTTCTGCGTGCTGGCCGTGTTCGTGCTCTGCTCTCCATGCGGCTGCGTGCTTCCGTAGAGTGTCAGATTGTGCTCGCTGGTCTGGCCTGCATAGTCCTGAGTGTGTGGCACCCCGTACTCTGTGGGAATCCCATTCTGTGGGGGTGGCGGAAATGGGATTGTGGTGAATGGCTGCACCATTGCATCAGGAGTTGCTGATGGCTCCTGGTTACCCTTAAGAAAGGAAAAAGGAGAAAACAGCTTTATACTACAGAAGATAGATCAAAACATCAGCCTGAGAGACAACACACACGTTCATGTGAATATCCCACCCACCGTCACCATAGTATTCCACAGTCTTCTATTATCTCTCCTATCAAAAAGCACATGCCTTGCTCCTCTGAGCCATGACACTGTTTTCTTAATCTTTTCAGGGCAATTTTCTTGCTACTGGGTGGCATATAGCGAACAAATTACAGGGTTTGCAGATTGCATACCCCTGTGATCTCACACAAAGCTTTACACACAGTAAGGTATTATTTCAGAAGAGGGAAGAGGCACTCACACATTGGAACAGAGAAGGAAACAGAGAAGGAAACAGAGAAGGACAGGGTTTCTCAACATCCCTAAAAGTACCATAACTGGGTCCATCTCCTCCAGCCTGAAACCCTCATTGCTCACAAGCAACCCCACAAGCAAGCACATCATGTGGTTCAAAGCACACCTCTGTTATGTTACAGTGATAAAAAGCGCAATTTTTAAAATCCATCTGCAGAAGCCCCCTCCTTTGCCCTGACAGCACTGCGTACACAGCACAGGTATCTGTGGCTGGCATATCCCATTTGCATCTTGCTGGCCATGCAGGAGACACCAAAGAGCTGTAGGGAAACAAGCTGAGATTGCAAGCCAGCCGCATAGTCACTCTTTCCCAGTCCTGAGCATCTCTACAATCACTCAAGGCATTAATTACCCACTCCTGCCTCAGCTTAGGGTATCCCACAGAGACCTCTTGCATAGTGGACTTCTTAGAAGCTTTTAGCGCTGTCTTAGATGTAGCTAACACCAATCAGATGACTCAGAAACAAAGAACTGACCATGCAAAAGATATCCCCAGAAGACAATAAAAATGCTACCCCACCATGTCAGAAAACCACAAGAAGGAAACAAAAAAGCATGCAGCCCTACAGCCTCTGCAGAGACCTCACCGAGGGGGGAGCTGCATTCAGCCACCCGGGGTGAAGGAGAACAGCCTTGACATTGAAGCCCAACCCTGGGAAGCCCAGGCTGCTGCACCGCTCCTACTGCTCTCACCGCCGCAGCAGAAAAAAAATCCACAGAAAAGATTTATGATAGGAGGGCTGTTTGATTTATGTGCGTGTCAACAGACTAATCCTGATTTTAAATTTTGGCTGCTGTTCCAGCCCTGGGTCCTCCCCCACAAAGCCTGGAGGTGCTCGAGGCTATTCTGACACCAGCATGCTTAAATCAATGGAGTAAAAGCGAAACAGACCTTATCCCGTGGATAGGAAAGGCAGAGTGGGAATTACCAAGCAGCCTTTCAGCAGAGAGCATGCAGGGGCTGACGGACCTCCAAAGAAGCCGGACAAACCTTTCAGTCCCTTTATCAGCCTACCTGCAGCTTTCCCTTCCGGGCGGAGGAAGCAATGATAAACGCAGTGCACCTCCAGCCAGCACCGGGTCATTCAGACACTGGCTGAATCCCAAATTTGCTCTGACATTAGTCTATCTGGTCTGCCCTCCCTGGGGGCCACGTGGCCACACGCTCCTGCAGCTGGGGAGAAGGAGAGGGAAGGGCATTCAATACCACTTAGCAGAGCCGAGCTGCAGCCCTGGCCCATGCTGAAGAAGGAACGGTTTCAAGTCCAGCCTTGCTGCCTGCAGGAACACAAACTCCGCAGCCTTATCTGAGAATGAAGAATTCAGGCGAGCATGCCAGCCGTGGCCAGGGCTCAGCTCCTTGCACGCACTCCCCCAAGCACTTGCAGCACTGTGTCGCGTGCTCGCAGCTCTGCGGAGGTTTTTCACGCACCAAGCACATTTTCTGAAAGCAGGACAGGATTTTTGTTTCCCCCTCAAAAAAGGAGGGCAGCTCCACCAGCCCTCCAGTTCTGCTCATTCCTTTGCTATTCTCAGCTTCAAAACAAGCCACTTCTGACTTGTCCTAACTCACCACCAAGATCTGCAGAGCAAGTTCTAAAACAGGAGGCAGGACAGACAGAACGATGGCCATCCCACTGCAAACCAGGTATCAGGAATCCTACTGCTCACCTGCTCAGACTGTTTATCTCCTGACGTGACAGCTCCATTCTGTCCACGTACTGTCTCCTTTCCAAGCTCTTCTGTTTACAGTATTTCATTGTATTTGATGGTCTGTGTTCTTCCCTACAGCCCACACTGTCTGCCCCCCTTTCTTACGTTCCCAATAGGAGCTAAATAGGAAACTGACTTTTTCTTGTCAATGAAAAATTTTTCTACAGGAAAAATGGAGGAGCAGAAACCATCTCCAATCTTCTTAGAACAAGCTAGATTTCCAAGCCAGCAGCATCCCAGGTCAGAGGAAGAGAATGCTGATTAGCCCCAAACAAAACCTTTTCTGCCATCATGTCAACAGTGCAGGGCTGCTCTCCCAAAGGACATAGTCCAGCATTCTGTAGAACCTCACTCTTAGACTGCTTAAAATGCCAGCCCAGGAGCCTTATATAATCTTATTTTCAATGTTTTTCCCCCTCAGTTAATACTGTTCCTCCCAGTTTAAATGCATTTCAACCTTTTAAGTGTTTTCTCTCCTTTCTTCAATTATCTATCTACAAATGTTTGAAGGATGAAAAATACTTACTCTCTCCTCTATTGCTTGTGGCATTTTGATAATACATATTTATTTTGAGTTTAATCACACCTCTCAAGCCAAAATATCCTGGTAGCTTTATTTATTACTTCTCTCTGACCTTCCTATGACTTTTCAAAGAAGGATTTCTGGTGCAGAATAAAATGTTTTTAATGCCATTGTCACTCCCCACACCTCAAATCACACTAACATGCAAAAATCATATCTTTTATTACAAATGCATCCTTCATTTAATGTCTCAGGTTATCTGGAGATCTATCATTATTATATTTGTCCAGGTTTCATCATCCCATGGAGTATCTGTATCTCAAATTATTTTTCTCTTGATATGATTATGGACATATTTCCCGTCTGATTTTTTTTTGGTAATTTTAATTTCCTTTGATGCTTTAGAATTACTTTTTTCCCTGTTTCCACTAGCGTCAACAGAAAAGGACTCCTGATGAGATCTCTGCAGGTTTCACAGCATACTGATATCCTCCAAACCCAGAGGAGATTCTACCTCTTCTGTTATTCTACCAAATTTCAACATTTACACAACACTTCATATTTTCAACAGCTAACACAGAACACACACACACACACAGATCCCATTAATCTTCAAATACAGAACCTGAACTCCTTTCCCTACTTCTAAACCACCACATAAAATTCAGCATTTAGGGGTGCTGCTTGTCACACTTCTCAGGAGGTAGAGACAGAATGGAGAAACCCTCATATTTCCAGGTAAAGGAAAGTATCTTGTCGATCCAATCTTGACATACCTCACTGCATTGCCACTCCCACCTGTTTAAACTCATGAAGTTGTCTTAAAAATTTACTCAAATGCAACAAGAAACCCAGATAATCATGTCCAGGAGCAGTCACCAGCCCCAAGCTTACACAAGGATGCCACCATAGGACTAGGAAAATCTGGCTGCAGCTCCCCACAAAAACTACTAGCATCTTAAACTTCAGTGATGGTATGAAATAAATTTTAATCCAGGTTCAAGAGCAGACACACACCTCTCTTGGCCACAATGCATCGGGCTAGCAGTCTCCAGGAGGTGAGTGTGAGGGACATTTGGTTGCAGGAATAATTTTGGCAGTTCCAGATTAACTGATTAGCTCTACCAGTTTGTGCTGCCATGCACCAACCATGATAACTGCCATCCCATGCTCAAACTGGGAAACGCTGTTCAGTGCAATTAACACACACTCCTTAAAAAAATCAAAAAAACCCCAACCAAACCACACTTCAGTATGATATATGTTGACCTACAGTTCAAAGAAAAGGAATAATTCCTGTGTTTTCTATTCCTTCTGATGCTCTGTTCCCACAGAAATCATTCATTCACATCAGGTAGGAATTCAAAGCAGCTGCCCCCTTGCAAAACGTTGGTATCTGATTCATGAGCACACAAGCCCTCAGGGCACAAGAAGGATATGGTTACCCATCTGGACTCTGCTTTCAGGCCCCTATTCTCAGCCCTACAAATGTCCAGTCATGTCCTTGCAGGTGCCAAAATTCTTCCTTAAGTCAGGGGTTTGCCTACACAGATCAGTACAAACCGATCCCACACTTTGTTGAAAAAACAAATTAGCTAAAGCAGTGAAAAATCCCTAATGGGGACGCATTTCTAAGAGCTTATGCAGCTTTAAGTTAATTAATGAACTTTGCAGCTCCAGGCTAAGCAGAGGAACGATGAGTAACCGATGAGTAACTGCACGTGGCGATACCTTGTGGAAGGGTGGGAGCTGGGGACGACAACAAGGAGCAACGTGGTTCAGTAAATGTGACACAGGATGAATTCTTTCAGCAGACAGCAGGTGGTGATCCAAGATCACGGCACTGGAGCGCAAAGAGCAAACACCAGAAATGCACACAAAGGCCTCCTACTTCCATAAAACTGTCAAACATCAGTCTGTTCTGTGAAGGAGTGGTTTTGTTTTCCTCAAGAGAGAAATGGGTGTAAGTAGAGGGATAGGAAAGGAGTCTTATAGCAATGCAGCTCCAGATCTCTTTGGTATTGCTATGCCATAATATGCATAGATAGTAAAGCCTAACCAGGCAAATAAAAATTATACTCCTGGTAAAGCTAAGCTAGTAAAATTTCTGTATAGATGTGGCAAACTGCTATAAGGTAACTAGTCTGTTCTATCCATAACCCTACTGTGAGTCATCAGCATCACAGAAAGGTGCAGAGAAATGGTACAGCATACAAATATCGAACGATCTCTTAAAAATGCCTTTGAACTCTGCTAACCCCCAAATCACTGGGATGTGGGTATAAGCCTATTAGCGGAATGGGGTTTCTAATACATATGTCTTCACTGAACAAATTTTATGAATCCTCAAAGCAACTGACTTGCAGCTAACAGAGGTAATTAACCTGTTTGTGAAGACCAGAGTTCCAGGTTACAACTGTTTGCTCTCTGCACTAACCTAATCCCTTCTGTAAACAGCAAAAATGTTTGGAGCTGGGATGTGAAGAGCCTGTCAGCCTGTGGAGCTGCTGCCCACCCTTAGCTCTCTGTAAGAAAGGGATCCTTCTGAGTGAAGGGAATGCAGGGACCGTGTTGTCCCTCCTAAAACCCAGGTCACAGCTTCCTGTCAGGGATGCAAACATCACACATGCAAAGCACTGCTCCCTGGCTGTACAAGAGACAAGAGAGAAAGGGGCTTACCATACAAGGCTGCTGCTGAGGAGCATGAGAATAATTAATTAATTAATAATGGGCTGTGTTCCACACCCCTCCCCTTCTCACAGATCAACAAAAAAGCTACTGTAGCAGGGTCTCTTTCCCAGCCCCTTCCAACACAGTCTCCTTTCCCAGTTCTCAGCTGCAGCTTCAGAGGGGCTTTGGCTGTAGCTGCCACCATCCCCCCTCCAGCTGCGCACTCCTGCCCTCTCTCCCCGCCAGCCTGCCCACCACTGAGCCCTTTCAGCACATATCCCAGGAAAAAAATTTACTCACTTTTTATTGCCAGGTTAGTTTTGTTCCCAGTTAAGAGCGATGAAACAGCTTGGCAAGGAGGTGGAGGAGAACCAGAGCCAGAAAGGACAGGGGGTGGAGAAGCTGGGGAGGGAAGGGCCACGGGCACCAGCACTTGGACGAGCTCAGGCTGCCAGGGAGCCTCAGTCTCCAGCCTGCATTAACCCTCTTCTCAGGCAATCCCACACTTTGCCCGCTGATAACAAATGTATCAACAAGCTAATGGGAATGGATACAAAGCAGCGGAACAATGCTCCTCACACGCACCAGGAACTCCAGCACTACCCCTGCCTGCCCAGGGTGTAATCCCTGCCCCCCAGGCAGGGGCACACATTACACAAAGGTTCCACCCTACACCGGTGGCTCTCACAGCACATGGAACCTACCTAGGGTTTTAAAACTGTTTTTACTCTTTAGGGCCATGAAGATACTCAAACACGAGACAAAGTGATGTACGAAATGATGAAGTGATGGCTCGCCAACACCCCAGACACCCCAAAACACTGACTTGGCCACATCAACCCTGCAGGTGCCCACAAACATGATACAAGTTCTCTCTCCCAAAATGCAGCAATAACACTTCCTCTGTTGTGGCCATTTCATTACAGAAGAGCAGGTAAAATGCCTACAGAAAAGAAATCTGGGGGTGAAAAGGATATATACAAAGGACATAACCATCTCATATCCTTCATCTTTGTAAAAACCCGTTCCTGGATTCAGAGGGGTATGTGACCCTAACCTGACACCCACTCTCCACACTACAAAGGCATTTCTGTAACTCCAGAGAGCAAGACTGACATGCCTGTGTGTCTGGGACACAGACTGATAAAATCAACACTCCTTCTTGGTGTGGGTTGATCATAAAAGCACCTTGAAGAGGATCACAGTAATAAGGGGTTTTGTATTTCATCTGCACATCTGGAGCTTAATCTTCATTTGATTGACACACTGTGGTAACAGAAAATGATGCTGGACTTTGACTCTACTGTCATGGGCACAAGAGCAATTCCTCCTGAATCCTCGCAAAGACAACTTCTAAACCTAGGTAGTTCTGGAAATATCTGCTGGAATTTTACGGCAATTTTGTTAAAATAAAGGGAAGTTCAGTTCATGGGTACACTTTTTAAAATTTAAATCGGATATGATCGCTCAGGAAATGCCTTTTCCACTGGGTTAAGTTAAGCTTCAATAAGCTAATCTTGCAGCAGTTAAAAAAAAAATCTAACAAGAGATGCCTGCACTCACACTTGCACCTAGCTAACCATTTAAAGGCATGTCTCCTTCAACTTCCCGGTGCAAGCTTGCACTAGATTATCTAATCTTGCCCTTCCTAGATATGTAAAGTAAAGGAAGAACAAGTTAATCTTCCAATACATACTCTATCATTCCAGGCCACCAAAAAGTGTTCTGTAAAATAAAGCAGCTGGCTTTTTTTTTTTTTAATGTGTTTAAAGAACTTTCTGGAAAAGAAGTTCAAGCCCCCCTTTTGTAGGAAAGGATAAAAGAAAATTATAGTCTTATCTTACTGTTATACACAGGAAGCACTCACTCATCCCCATACTATCATCACTTCCAGTAATGGCCAACTTTTGCTCTACCCCTATGCACAAACACAGGCTCTCATGCACACTTGGTAAGATGCCCTCAGGAAACCTGCAAAGAGGCTTCCTGTTGGATACAACCAAAGCTTAAGAGTTACCCAACATTAACAACGCTCAGGGCCACATCTACCTACCAGCCTGAAATATACCTTTCAGATTTTAAAAAGCACTGATTTCTGCTCCTGTAATCTACATTACTCCTCACTCAAAAAAAAAAAAAAAAAAAAAAAAAAAAAAAAAAAAAAAAAAAAAAAAGTTAAATATTACTGGCACAAAGGCATCCCACCAAATGGTTTCAATCCAGTCACGCTCTCTGGGGTTGATTAGAGAGAACTGTGCTTCGAGAGACATCAGGGTCCCAACATCTGTTTGCATTCCGTATTAGGTATTAAACTACCTCTGAGAATTACTGGGGAGAAGGGGATAAGGATCAAGAACAAAGGAAAAAGTCACCAGGATGGATACATCCTCAGCTACAAAGCCAGCAATTAAGAGAAAAGCTCAGGCTCAATTTTTTGGTCCAGATTGGTCCTCATTCTTCTTCTTTCCAGCTCTGCAACTTTCCAAGTGACTATTTTCCACTCAACATTCATAGTCAAACATTCTTGAGGGAAAAAAAAGGATTTCCATAAGATGACTAGCTTTCAACAAATCAGCACGAAAATAATGTCTCAAAATACTACGAATCAAGTCCTTCATAAATCCAGCAGGCATCCAGGGTGGTACAAGCATGTTCCACACAAGAGAGATTACTCCTCTGTCAGGCAAAGACGGCTAAGTTCTTTTTCTGGGACCAGAATTGAAATGAGTCACAGCTAAGTAACAGTGTGCTGCAGATGTGTCACGTATGTTTAATCCAAGCTAGCTGCCATCAGCTATTCAGCAGATTAGCAAACCAATCACACTCTCCATTGCATGACTGTGGATCCTCTCTCAGGAAAGCAGCAGAAACCAGAGGCCAGTGATGGGGAAGGAATGGGTAACTGCTTTTCAGGAGAGGTCCATGGTTGCAGCAGGATTTCTGGGCACTATGTGATCCTTTTGATGGCACAGAGGACCTGCCTGTGCTGATTTTCTGCCGTACTCCAGAGACAGCTAACCAACGGTTCCTGCTGCTCCTTAGAAAAAGAAGGGCTACAGAACATGCAAATATGAAAGGGAAGAAAATACCACCTGGTCCCATGGTATCTCTTGACCAGGCTGGCAAGGTAGTGTCACAGTTACTGTCTCCTCAGCTAATTCTGCAAACAGATTGCTCACTTCAAACAGCTTTATTTCAAGGGAGAGGGTAATTCACCAGCTGATGTATTTCAGAAAACCAGTATCTGCTTCTCCAATCCCAATCAAGGACCTAGCTGGACACATAAGCAATTTTTCATCACGTCTCTGCTCTGCAAATGGACTATTGCTCTGCATCTGCAAGTACATCACAAAACCTCTGAGTGTGGAGAGTTACTCCTGCAACCTCAAGAACTCGGATGGCTTTCCTGAATGTTTAAATCCTCGTGAAGCTCGCTCAGCCCTTTAGAAAGATTTGTATCTACTTTATCGACAAGGATTTCTCAAAGCCTTCGCTATGTGACACAGCTATCTGCAATAGACTCTTCCAGATCTCTCTATATTTCCAGTGCTCTTCTAGGAAGGATTTTGAAGATCACTGTTGGTATCAGGCTTTCCTGTCCTTCTCTTCCCTGCTGTGAAGGCAATGAGCTGAAGGAAGTAGTGAGCTGTGCAGAGGGGCTACTCTGAGCTGACCTGGCTCCTGGAGGAAGGACAAACCTCAAAGCCCTGTCAGGCAGCTTCACTTACACTGGCCCCTTCAATTCCCCAGATTTCAGCAGACAGCAGGGAATTCTTCCCGCCTGCCTGCACTACTCCAGCACCACAGAGGATAAAAAGCAGCCCTGCCTCTGCTGCCAGAGCAGGAGGAGGAAAAAGGGAGAAAGCGCCGGGAAGGGGAGAACACATCTGGAATCAATTGGAGAGTGCTGAATGCCTTGGAAAGAACTGCAGAGCTGGCAGAAACCATAGCGAGGAGCCGCGTGTTCGGACGTGACTCTGAAGCAAAGGTGGAGAACGAGACGTATGCAGCATATTTAAACACAAAACCAGAGCTCCTCTGGAGGCTCTGGGGTTTTTTTCATGCAAGCAGCTAAACGTCTCAGCCCTGTCATATTTTCACTGCCACTGGCCTATCATGGGTATGCTCAGAATTCAGTACAGAAGACAGGAGATGAGATGAGGCAAAGGGGACCCATCTGTGACTCGAGTACCAGGACTCAGTCACGCAGCAACAACATTATATCAAGCTGCTCTCAGGGTGCAGGGGGGAGGAAGTCTGTGACTGACTTGGCACACATTTCAGAACAGAAATTTGACGGTTCAAAAACACAGATTTCTTCCCACAGTTACTTTCCATTCCAGCATTCTCCTATCTCTTGCTAGTCATTTGTTCCCAGAGTAGTTTTCCATTTTCAAAGAAGCCTCCACTGTGTGTCCTGGAAAGCAGAGGTTCTGGAAAGGAGCAGAGAGTCATAGAGATGCAACTCACCAGTGCAGAGGCCTGGTACAGAGAGTGACTACAGCTTTCAGATATATTACCAGCCTGAGGGTGTGGGAAGCATTGCTACTTGGGTACGTGGCCTTGGCCAGACAAAAAATAAGGTGTATGCTTCATTATGCAAATTTTAAAAATGGAATTTAAAAATTCAAAAGGGAACATGAAAGAGCTACATAAATGACCCCAAGATTGGAAAAAGCCACATGGCTGCACACTGAAAACCTTGAAACGCCCAATTTATTTTGCTTATCATATAAAACAGTGGTAACTGATTATTTTATTAAAGTATATTAATTGTGAGGAAAATAAAGTAGATGCTAATAATATTTAATCTAATGAAAAAAGTAATCAAGAAAACCAATAGCCAAAAGCTGAGTCTGATAAATTCAGCTCTGGTAAAAGACATCATTTCATTTTGTTTACTGATTTCTAAATGACAGTCATTAAGTCAGCTGGTGAGAAGGACTCAGTCTTTTCCATCTTTTCCGGTTTTTGTGCTGAAAACATTATGTCACCCAAAACAGGAGTACCTGAGTGAGACATAATGGCCTACAATGCAGGTACAGCCAGAAGAGACAACCTGGAAAGCTTACAAGAACTGGCAGAAGTCAAAGCACATAAATTAAAGCTGATTAAACTAAGCAGCATACACATTTAGAAGCATCATAACCTCACCTCATGGAGAGGAACAAGCTATTGAAAAGCATAGGTGCAGTTTCATGTACCACCTAATATGACAAACTACCAACTAACCTTGGAATCAGGGGCTGCTCTTCCCCTCCCCAGCTGTTGTGAGATCCAGTCACGCCACAGCCACTGCCAGAAAATTAATCCAAACAATAGTCATCTGTTTGGTCATAAACTCAACTGTCTCTCTTTGGATCTGCTTAAGCACAATGCCCAAAGCAGTGAGGAGGCTGAGCATATGGCTGGGGCACAGAGACAGGGGGACTGTTCTTCTCAGTGCAGCCCACAGTTACACTACATTAAGTGCAACTTTGAAACGCACCTGAAAGCCACTTCATCCCAGAACAAGAGGCCAGATGGACATTTAGCACATGCTATTGCCACTACCTGCTTCACTTGCACTTAACTTCTAGAGCATCCCCACGTAAGCCAGCTGGTTTATGCACAGTGAATTTGTCGAGTATCTCAGGAAAAATTTTCCCATTGTTACAAAATCCTTTTAAAGCCTCTTTTCCCAAGGCCTTTCAGCTAATGTATGTTTACCACATTCTTGCTGTAACCACGAACCAGTATAGACTTCTTCCCTGCATAGTCCACCAGCACAGCTCATAGGTAAAGCTCGAGGTGAGCAGCACATCTGACCACCTTTCAAGTGCCTCTTCCTGGACTGAGTATCACTAAAGCAGCTCCTGCAGCCCCCACACTCAGCAGCACCATTGGAAACCTGCTGCTCCCTTGCCACCACCATGTCAATGCCCTGGGACACATAAAGCATGTGCTGGTTTAACACCAGCAACATGCAAAATATTCACATTAAACTACTGCATATCACTGGCAGTCCTACTTTTAACCGGCTCTATTTTACTGAAGCTAAAATCAATAAACCTTAAAAGCTAAATTGATATAAGAGCATCTCATGTCAAGGCACGTCTGTCAGCATCTGCAGCTCCCGTAATATATTACTACGCAAGCTGCTGGTAAGTTGACCCCTCCATAATTCTCAGCAGACCCCCACCTTCCACAGCCAAGTCCATTAAAGGTCCTTTTTGTCCCCCCTCCTTGCACACCTACAGAAAGACAAAAACGCAGGCTATGCAAAACTTAAACCCTTAAACCCAAGCCAGTTGGTTTGCCCTTCTGTACATCCCTTTCACACTCACAGTGTCAGGCTAAACAAAGCCCCTCACTCCAGGATACAGGCCTGGAAAAAAAAGCATTAGCATCTGGCAACCAAGAGCAGCACCCCAGCATACAGGCCTGAGAGCAAATACAAGTCTCTGGCACGAAGAGGAAACACTGGGACATATGCCTCAGTGCTCCTGTCAATCTTGCAGTGGGGGAATGCCCAATTTTTTTTTTTTTTTAATATATTTTTATCATATTACTGAAAGGAAATGCCAGGGACTGCTGTGGACCCTGTCCCTTGAGGCTCCAGTGCTGCCATCAGGCTGCACTGCCTTTGCAGCAATGAATATTTAAACAGGGCAATAAATATTTCAGAGCACATTCATCCCAATAAGAAGTCTACTACCATAAGAGAGATGAGACAACCACACAGGGCCGGGGCCACTCCCTCTTCTGCCCCTCTGGCTCCCACACCGCCTGCCCTTCCTTGGCCCTACCTCCCTCCAGCCCTCAACAGGCACCTGACAGCCTCAAATATTCATGAGCACAGTTCCAGTTACTTTCCAAACAAGCAAAAACACCTGTGAAAAAAGTAACAAGGTGCTCTCTTTCCACAGAGGTGCAGAACACAGCTAGATCATGCTTTGCTTTCATCTCTCCTGGGGTTTCTGGCCCTTGGGTGCTCCCACTCGGGAAGAAAATAATTTGCTTGAATTCCCAGAGGGTCTTAAATCTTTAAATATTGCACCTTATAAGAGAAAAAAAATCCTAAGATCACACAACCTAAAGCTCAACCAGCACCTGGTCGAGAAACAGTATGTGACAATCTGTCTTTACTCACCACAACTCCCTCCCTTAATTTCAGCAGCGCATTTATTCAGGCACTTCTCGGGTGTGAGCAGCTCCACTAGCCTCTCAGTGGGATGCTAACAGCTGGGCCATCACTGGCACAACTAAAATCAGCTAGAAATGAAGTTTAGGATGTAACAGAAAACCCATTCATTTACTCAGCTATCACCTGCTTGTCATTCATGTACTGGGGACTACTTTGACTATGACAGTGATAAAAGCTTGGGGTTTATAAGCAGGACCATCGTTATCACCCCTAAACTCCTTGGTTTTTAAAGATAATTTCAGGGGGTAACTAATACTCTGCAGAAAATCAAAGTCACATATAAAGACATTTATTCAGGGTCAAATTTATAGGGCCAAGAAACTATGCGACCAGACTCAAAAATTATCTTTTGTAGCAGCTTCCACTGCGTATCTACCTAGATTCAAAAGACCTAAGATATTTGCTGCTCACAGCAAATATGGACAAGGCTTCAGAGAACAAATATACCTACTCTGAGTGAAAAGAAGCCAAAAACACACCCTCACAAACAGCAACCAAAGGGTTATCCTGAATGACAGACACAAGCTAGTTTGCCCTGGCTAAATGAGCTACACCATGGCATCTCTTTTCCAGGTAAAAGCTTTAATTAACAGCATACAGAAAAAGAGTAAGCTCTGTCTCTATTGGCACTCATCTTTTAAAAGATGATGGCAACCAAACCTCAATCACAATGTGTCACATGCTGTCAAAGGTGCCTCTCGGACTGCGCAGGAAGACACTCCATACCTGGATCCCAGCCCAGCTCAAGGTACAAGCTGGGCACCAAATGGCTCAGCCCTGTCATGGCTTGGGCACAGCAGGGAGCGTGCAAGGGTATGCGACAACTCGGCAAGGTCTGCAGATGCAGTCTTGGATTAAACTGCTAAATTCCCCTGCAGTCTCATTTCAGCTGCTTTTAGACCTTGGAAGGAGAACAGCCAGGTCTTGCTATGCGCAGGAAGGGCCCTGCAGCACTCAGAAGGAGTTTTCTACCACAAGCCAGAGCTCCTGCTATTTCCTGCTTGGTTCTCATTTCCAAGGGAAGAGACCAAGGCAACCCCCAAGTGCTGGGCAGCCTTCTTGGGATGGCCAGTTTCCTATTAATGAAATTCTCTCTCATCCTCCTGCTCTGTGGCATGAAACTTCTCCAAAGTGAAGTATTGAACTGTCAAACAGCAAAACCTCTTTCCAGACAGCATTTCAAGCAAGAGCACCTGCCTACTGATAGGTGGATCAATCACCCGCCACCACCCTCTGTCCCTTCTGCTCCTGAAAGAGCAGCAGCATCCCTTGGTGAAGACTGGACATCAGCCACGCCACCAAAAAGATGCTGTTTACATTAAAAGCATAAAATAGCAGTCACAGCAGTGTAATTCAGAGACTGACAACAATCCTGCTGCTTTGCCAGCGGTGAGTCCTGGGATTTTATAGCTCTGCTTCTAACTACCACCCCAGCCGTCCTTCATATATATCACTGAAACGAAAGGATCCTGTCAAAAGTTAGATGCAACCTGGTCCAAAAAACACCTTGTACTTTCCTATCTTATTAAAATACCTCATACACAGAGAAAGGAAAACATCTTGGAAGATGAACAATTACTTCAAGTAATTTAGAGCAGGAGCCACCATTTTACAGCAGACATCAAAATAATGAGCACTCCTCTGCTGACTGTGCAGCTCCGTGCTATTCCCATGATGGGCTGCATAGCCAGCAGCATGTTAACATGGAAAAAACCAGCATCTGATCCCACGCAAGAATAAAAAAATACATTTTTTTTATACCATACAAGAAGTGTTAGAAAGGAAAACAGCATTTAATTCTGCGGCTCCTGAGGACCTCTCATGACTCAGAAAATAAATGCAAACAGATGAAAAAGTTAATTTGGATCATATCAGCTTCACTGGCATGCAAAGGGCAGAGCAGGCACCCTGGGGAGAGGGAGGGAAAGATTTGCCATAGATCAGGTTACTATCGCTGACAGCTGACCTAAAACGCCACAAGATTTGACCAGACTCTACCCTATCTTCTAATTTTCAAAGGTGCTACCGCCTCCTTTAAGAGATACAATGTGTGAAACGTAACACAGAGGTTGGGGAGGAAGGAGATCCTGCAGCACAAGTATCTAAGTGATCCAGATAATATTCCTCGCCACATTAAGAAAGAGCCCAATTAACTGAAACAAGAAGAAAGCAGAAGTGAGTCGTTCTTTTGAAGATGTAGAATTTTCAATGCAAAGCAATGAGGACATAAGGAACCAGAATAATTTCTCTGCAGTCTGAGGCTACTGCATGGAACAGACAGACAGGCAGTTGCTCTGTCCTAAAAAGATGCTCCTTGAAAACAGATGTCCTTCTGCAACCCAGCTTGGGAACACACTCAGCTTGGGAATTTAGAGACCCATCTTGCTGTATGGGCTCCACAGTCTCACTCCTTGGATGGGCCAGCACAGCCCACAGACACTGCTGTCAAAACTGAGAAATTATCTTCAGCATCAGCCTTCAACCCTTGCTTTTAACTCAGCCTCGTTTGATGGGATCTGAACTGCCAGCACAATCTGAGCTTTACTTCTGTCCTATTAAATTTTTAGGAAGTGTTTCTGCTCAAAAGTGGCCAACAACAGCATGAGTAGTAGCCCACAGCAGCCAATATATTCATTGTTAACAGAAGTGTCCTTGATTTGTTAGACCTTC
This sequence comes from Fringilla coelebs, assembly GCF_963513975.1. Taxonomy (NCBI): domain Eukaryota; kingdom Metazoa; phylum Chordata; class Aves; order Passeriformes; family Fringillidae; genus Fringilla; species Fringilla coelebs. The sequence goes on along the minus strand of NC_140033.1, from coordinate 51,110,523 downwards.
AACATCCACTAGATGATTCACAGGAAGACTGATACATCTGAAAAACTTCCTTTAAATTCTTTACAATGAAAATTGCTCTTTTAGCTTCCTCTTGCATGTCTAGGACATAAAGCCTTTTCAGTATTTCAGTATTTGGCACCACAGGGCACAAGGACCACTTCCATTTTACAGCCATGGTTGATGATCATAACGGAAAAGGTTTCGTGCTCTGCTTCTGCTGGGTACTACCAACATCACACCTGATCAACAGATTCACCTCCACGCACTTCTGCAAGAGCAGGTCTACCACAGCTGACCTCACATGAGGGCACAGTAATCCCCTGGCAGAAATTTGGGACAGACACAGCTGAAGGCAATTCCTGAACCACTTCACAGCTGAACTCTTGAAGATGTCCCTGCTCATTTCAGAGGGGTTGGACTAGATAACCTTTAAAGATCCCTTCCAACCCAAATCATCCTATGATTTTAAGGTTTTATGATGGGCTACAAGAACACTCTTCTGCTAGGATTGTCTGAACAGTAGCCAGGAGGCTCATCACAACTCCGCATTTAAACCATGTCACTGGATCTCAGAATAATTACGTAGTGACACACAGATCCTCACAGCTAACCTAGAGGCCTACTACACTTTTGAAAGCCACAACAGCCCTCTACAAATGCCCTAGAACAATGAAATTTATCTTCCTGTATGCTCTTCCAAAACATTAGGAAATTCCTATTACTCAGTTCTAGCTATTCTTCTCTGTGTTACAAATAACACAGCTCAAAGTTTCCTACCCACCCACTGAAAAAAAAAAAAAAAAGCTACTGGCTTTCTGTACACTTCTGCTTTAAGAACAGAACTGGTTGGGAGATGTGTTCTTAGCCATGTTAGCTGCTAAGCAGGACCCCAGCCACTCATCAGGCAGGGAGGCTTGGAGCTGGCAGGCAGGAGGGCCAGGCAGGCACAGATCTGAATGGAGACACTCGGGTCTGCAGCCCTCAGTGCAGCTTTCTCTTGACTTCAGTGCAACATTTGCAGTAACTCCTGCAGCTCACTGTCAAAGCCAATTAAGAGTACTCCTAACAAAAAACAAAAAACATTCCTTAGAAATCAAAGTTGAGCTGAAAGGGACAGTAAAGTCACCGCCTTTCTCACCTCCTCACAGTAGGGCTTGTTAGAAGACCTTCATTTTGTCTAGGGTCAAAGTCACCATCAGGCTGCTCAAAGCTACAGTTTCAGACTTGATGGAGAACAAGGATCATGGATCTTTAATCTGCTTAAACCCGATTTAGATTCATCTCACTGAATAAGACAAAGTATTCAGAAGTCTCGCTTTCTGATGAAGCACTGAGATCTCCACAGTATTTTTTCCACCCTTCAGAAGTCCATGTTCCCAGATAAATTCACTCTTACACCCCTTGCAGCATTTTGATCAAAAGAGGCTTTGAAGACCTAGAGTCCCTCAGAAAAAATTTCTTAGGATGAAGGTTTGCAACTGGCTTTGGATGACCTAAATTCTTTCCGCTACTAAGAGAGTCAGACCCTCCTTGACTACACCACCTCATCAGTCACACTTAGTGTACTCACAGTCTGTCACCATGTCCCTGTGAAGGACACACAGAGCAAGGAACTGTCCAAAGTTCTCACCACAGCCTTCAGTCACCACCTTCCTCATTCCTCTATCTCACCACACTACGCTCTTTCCCACAGACTGGCTCCATCACACAGTCTAACATGACTCTGAAAAAGTATTTACACCTCCCCAACCAAACTCATATGAAAGGGACTCCTAGACCTACTTTGCCTCCCTTTCCCACAGCTTCAAGACAGAATGCTTCATCCTGGAACAGAGTGGAAACAGACCCGAGAAAGGATTTGCAAAGCCAATGTAGCAACATAAAATAGCATCACACACAAAGAAAAGCAAAAGGCAAAGTTAAAGCAAACAAATCTGCATTAAATATTTGAGCACTAAGCAAAGCTAACATAGCACAATATCTTACAGTCAGCCAACAAATTGATTAATTCACTAATTTCACCAAATTAACATGCTATTCCTCCTATACCTCCTGATTCAGGCTGGAAGGATCGTTTTTAAATTTATATAGATTTAAAACTACGCCTGTTGAAACTGAAATCCTTTCCCTTGCTGCTCTATTTATCTCAACCACATTTTATAAAGCAGGAAGGAACACACACTGAAAAAACAAAAGCCTTTCATACTCCTGCTCTCTAATATTCCGAAGTACTTTGCATAATTGTTCAGTTTTGATAACCTCCTTTCATATGATGCCATCGCAAAAATGAGAAAAGCTACAAAGAACAACAAATCAAATAAATGGTTTCACTCTTCACAGAGGGTACACTAGAAGGACTAGTACTATCTAAGAAATCCAAACTCCTCTCCAAGGCATTTTTAAATCAATCTTTAAAAGTAATTTAAAGCAGGTTTTGCTATTATGACTGGAGGGAGAGCATAGGCCTAGATAAGGAGCTTCAGTGAGACCCGATAGGTGAATGATGGTCCATGCACTGCGTAGGTCAAACTCTGATTATCTACATCTTGGCTAATCAAAAGCAATTATCTGAAAGTCAAATATGCCCTCCAAGTCAGGTAACTCATGGAGACAGGACTTCTATACAGCACACAGAAATCCTAAACTCCACAGGACCGCAACTGCAGACTCTATGAATTTTAAGCAGGATAACCAGGAGGACAGTTCAGAGGGTTTTACCATACTCAAGACTCACAGCCCGAGGGCAGACTTCAGAAGCTAGAAAGATTACCCTTGCAATTACTTGGACATTTTTGGTGTATCCATGCACCCTCAGATTACAGGCTACTTGAAGTGCAATTCCAGTTAGGTATTTAGAGACTACTCGGGGTAAAAATCTCCATTACAGGCAGGGCTGGTAAAGCCAGGCTGGTTACTTCTCACTGCAGGATGCAGTTTTCAGTTGTTAAAATTCCAAGATACCATTTGAATTGAAATTTCTTCCACGCTATCTGTAATTGATTTTGGAGTTGGTGACTTCTTTTGTTACTTAAGCCATAGCAATCCAACCCAAGAAAAAAGTAGGGGGCATATTTTGTCTTGTTTATGATTAAGAGAGGAGGAAACCACCACATATGCTTTGAAAAGTCAAAGAGAACTTACTATTTACAGAAAAATTTGCATTTCAGGAATCTATATTTAGATCACCAAGATCTGACCAACATTAAAACAAAAGTATGGAAAATTACAGTGCCTGTCTTCCATTTAGTCAATCTCCCAGTAAAGCTATATGCAATGGTCAAAAAAGGCTAGAAGATAGAAAAGAAAGAAGTAACAGTATGCAAAACCTGCCAAAAATGAAAGAATCAATCCCTTCTTTATATTTCTCACAGAAAGAACAAATGGTGGCAACGAGCTCTATGTTAGATACTAGGAAAGACTTAGCAATGCTCAGAAAGGCCAGCAGTGGCATTGCAAATACTTTTAAGGCAGGTTACTTGTCATCAGGAATAGTTTAGGTACTGTTTATTCTAACAGGAAACAGAGATGCTCTTTAGGGTGGCTGGTAGCGCCGCTTGCACCTCATTTTCTGTGATTATATACTGTGATTTGGACATCATCCTCAGCTTCGCAGGAGATACTGGCCATGTCAGATCTAGGTCTGGAGATCACTGACAGCAGAGAAACGATCCACCTCCAGTACTTTACACCATCTCCTTTGCAGGGATGATGTAACATCAAGGAGCAGTTACCCACCTCAAATTCAAAAAAACGAGAAACAGACCTGTAAGTACAGCAGGAGAAAATTAAATTGAGACAAGAAGCCTGAGCACTATCAGCACAGGCAGCGACAGGGAGCAAAGAGATAGAAGAGACAAGTATGACTGCAATAGGAACAGAAAAGGCAAACTAAATGAGGAATGAAGGGAGTGGGTGGAGAGTTAAAAATGCCTATGACAAGGAGACTGTAGTGAGGACAGGAGCAGGAGGAGGAAGAAAAGCAAAGAATTAGCAGGTCTAAAAATCAGCTGAGAAGGAACTGAAGGGATCAAGGTGAAGTAGTAGTCTTCCAAAACAGGAGGGCACATAACTGGAGGGGAATGGAGACTGGGAGAGTATGGATACGGTATGGCTTGTATGGGACAAGCTACTGACCAGGGATCATGGGGAGAGGGTGAGAGGAAGAAGCATCCATCTGTCCTCCAATGATGAAGGGCAGAGGTGAGACAGGAGAGGTCACACAGAGGTAGAAGAGGGGAAAATATGCATACCAGTGTATACCCCCAAAGCCTAAACCAGAGCCTAACATTGCAAAACATCACCATTCCTCTGCTGTCAGCAAATATACAAAACCAACTGGCAAACACAGATCAAGCTGGTCTGCACAGCAAATGACAGCTAATTACATAGCCAGTCAAAGTGGCAGAGGTCTGTGGGCTGTATCTGGGATGGCCAACTCTGCTACTGATAACTTGCAGGGGTCATCATGGTGCCACATACACTGAAGCTGATGGGGACAGTAAGAGGGTTGTCTGTTTTTTCTTTTCTTTCTTGCAGAAAAAAAAATAGCATACAAACATGTGATTAAAGACTATGATAAATAGCCACAGAAATAAAGAGAACAAATGAAGGTTTCTTTCCCAACTTAAAACACGGAAATGCCATGTAATTGAAATGCCTGCCCATCACCATCTTGATCATTCTCAATTCAGTTTAAGAATAATATTGCTTAATGAACAGTTCTGCAGAGAAAAAAAAAAGATCAGGTATTAAGTAAAGCACACTGTTGAACAGCATTTTTTCCATTTTCTTTTATGCAGGCAAAACAGACTATTTTTTCCAAAAGCTTCCAGTTGAGCATTAATTACTCTGGCTTCTATGAACCCTACAAAATCAGCCTATACATCTCACTGGTCACAGCACAGCTTCCAACAGCCGTGCAAAAAAACATCCTACATAGCAGAGGATCATAAGTGACTCTAGAGGAGCGTACAAAAATACTTTCGGTAGGAAAATTAACATTTCTCTACTCTGATTCCAGAGAACACGTCTGATAGAAAGAATACTGACTATATCCTTTAAAATAGTATTCTATTTAAAAGAAGACTGAAGCAAATTAACCATCTCCTCCCTGGTACTCAGACCTCCAAGGAATGCCTGTTAGTGAAGTCTGTGACTCTGCAGCTGGGAGGTAAGTACACTAAGGAACTCATTGCAAAGGGGTAGCCAATTGCACACACCAGTCACTGGAAATGGATCTAAAACAGTAACAGGGAGCACTTTACCCCAAAGCAGTCAGTAAGACCAGAATCCATGTCTAAAAAACATCCCACACAGAGACACCCATTGCAGACCCCTTTTGCACTGGTGTTAGAATTTCATAGTAGAAGGCTGCTCAATACTAATTAAATGCAAAGGAGCCATCATGAATTAATCACCTGGAGGGAAAGATGTTGCTGGTTTAAGAGCATCCCGCTTTTGCAACCTTGAACTTTTGTAATTTTTGGTAGCTCACTACAACCTCTTTACTGATCCACATACTTCATAAATTAATAGTTCTTAAAATACAATTAAAACGGTATGTTAAATTTACACAGCCTTGGCAATCAAATATCACAGACAACTTAGGCATCCTCATTTCTCAATTCCCGGGGATAACCACCTAGTCACCTGCAGAAGAAATGCACTAGGGAGCAACGAGGTTATTTCTAGGACAGGGACTCAAGGAAATGGCAGGGCTGTATCGAGTTGCTTTTCTCCATCCTGCCTAGGAAACATTGAATAAAGCTTATGCCATCCCAAGGCAGGTCTACAAGCACCTGCAGTGGTTCACTTCTACTCCAATGTATCTCAAAGTGCTCAGCACAGGAGGCAAAGAGAAAAAAACTAAAAAACACTCCCCAGGTTTTGACAGGCCCCACTGATTTTCAGGCCCTTAAGAGTAAGCCCTTCTCAACCAGCAGTTAAATCTCTAAGTATAACAACAGTTACAGACACAACCCATAGCCCCACCTCAAGCAACTATGTCCTAATATCAGGGAAAGTGAGATGCAGATTAATCTTTGCATTCCCAGGGGATAGTCTCCTGGAAAAGTGATTGGACAGGATTTCTCTCACACAAACCTCTGATGCTGACATTGTGCCTGGCAGCACTAAGGAGAAGCCCTAAGATATACAGTAGAAGGGAGTGAAAAACTAGGGGATAGGTATAGGCACTGAGACAGACACCACGTAAACAAGCACCATTTCTCAAACGGCAAAGAAAGGGGAAGAGCAGAAGTCCACGGACAGAGAAGAGAGAGATTTCCTTCAGACAGCTCATGCAAGTTTGCAAGATAACGCCAAAGCACAGAGCAAGCACCAAGGACAACTGAACTGAAAGGAAAGGGACATGCAATCCTCAAAGCAGGGAAAAGGGACAGGGAAATAATGGTAGGTCCTAAGAGAAGTCTAACAGGGAAAAAAAAAGGGGGCCTTCTACCACACACAGATAAAGCTTTTCTTTCTTAATTCTTTCTTTTAAAGGAGCAGGAGAATTCTGCAGCATCCAGCTTGCCTGGAGGGGAACAGAACCTAAAGCAGCTGTAAGGGGACGGGAGGGGGGAGGCTGTTCTGGGACTCAGTCTCCCTTGCAGACAGTTCAGACAAAGGATGGTCTCCTATAATGGGATGCATTGTACATTTTTAGCTAGCACAAGGTGGCTGTCGTGACAGGGTTCCCCATCTCCTGTCTCTCCCCTGCAACTACACACCCCTGCATGATCCCAACATGGAACACAAAGATCTGTTTTATCACACCATTACTGTAATGGGAAGTAGAGAAAGACAGGGAAAGGGAATGAGGCAGAGGAACGAAAAGGAGACAGAGCAGCCTTTAATGAGTCAGCCGCTGCTCTGATTTAAATAAGATCTCCATTTAAGGAGCACTGCAATTGTTGGGTTTTCTTAATTTAAAAAAACAAATCACTGACTAAGCAAGCAACTTTTGGCTGCACAAGTTGTCTCACAGCTACACACAGGGGCTGGGAGGGAAAGGGTTATAGAAGGGGGAAGGGAAAGGGAAGAAAACCTCTGGAAAAAATGAGACTGCTTGCTGGTTCATTTTAACAAGGACATAAATTAGTCTCAAAGCCACAAACGCCATCACCTCCCTGAGCCCTGGGCAGAGTGTAGCAAGTCAAACACGTGCCAAGATAAACGGCACTGGCTGGAGCCTCCAAGGGGTGCTGGGGGGGACAAGAGGGGGCATGCTGGCAGGCAGGGCAGCAAAGATGCTTCAAATGGTGCCACAAAATGGAGACTGGTGATTCTACAGCTGCACAAAAGCAGACTTTCTGATGTTTCTGCTTACACCCACATCAAAAGCTAGGAACTCAAGACAGATAAAGAAGGAAAAGGGGGTGCTGGGGTCAGAAAATAGCAGTTCTCCAAGGTCTGGATTTAATTACCACAAGCAGCCCTTCCTCCTCCTATCTTGGAAGAAGGCCCGCCAGCGGGCAGCAGCCCAGGTGAAAGGTTCCATTGCTGAGAGCAGGGAGGGGAGCAGACAATGGCGGGGGGATTCATTACAAAGACACACACACACACTCTCAGCACTGCCGGCTGCCACATGGGCTGGGGGGACCCCTTAAGGAGGCAGCAGCTCCCTCCCCACTCTCTGAGATGCTCGACACCTTCCCCCTCTCCCAGCCCTGATGGGAAACAGATTTGGAGGAAAACGCCAGCAAGGCACTGGGCTGTCCAAGAAAGGGAGGGCTTTGTGCTCCACACAAGCCAGCAACCTCAGCATGCACCACACAGAGAAAAAGCCTTTTAGCATATAATGCCATCCACAGAAGACTCTCCTTTATCTGCAATTAGTACATAATGTACTGGGCCTCGTTTAACACTCATTTTCACTGATTTAGGATTAAGGGGGATAAGGCTAAGGTACTATCTGTTAATGAATCTGAGCTCTTACTCTCATTAGCAATTTTTGTTTCCTCTTTTTAAGCACGTTTCTACTTTCCAGCATCTCTTTCAATCGCTGTTTCTAGTCTTGTCACTCCACACACTCATATTTATTCTGTGCTATCAGCTTGTCATGCCTATGCAGAAGCTCATCTCCCAGATCTCCAAGGAAGACAGCAAGCTTGCTCCTTACAATGCAAGAGAACTCAGACTAGGTAGGCAATGTTTTCTAGAGACTGAACTAAACAGAGCAAGACTGTAGCAATGCTGAATTCATTCAGTGGCAATTACCAGCTTAACATACCAACAATATTTACTTTTCATAAATGAGACAGAGCCCCAAGGAAGCAAGTTCACAGGTTTAAGTAATGGCACTCCACTGCTTCAGACAAAACTGTCGAATAAGAATAACGTGGCTGGGGATATTGTCTTGAATGTGCCACGCTCCTTCAGCCCCACACTTGGCCAAAGCTGCAGTGACTGCTAAGGACCAGCCTAGCAGCCAAATGATCCCCCTGAGAGAAGGCAGCACTCTGCTAGAGCCGAATTCACCTGTGCCGTCTTCCTCAACTCTGCGTACGAGGGCTATCCCACCATTCATCTGGATTCCCAACTGAAACACAGTCCGAGTTCTTCTCTCCTACTGTTTTTTTAATATGCATCTTCTCCAGCATCTCAGCATGTAAATACACAATGCAAATCCTGAAAACCTATACTAAATAGTAGGTACTCATAAGACAATCGTAATTCAAGGTCAAAAAGTACAATAACACACAGTCTTGATACCTCCTTCCCCACATCTATAAATTAAGAGTTTCTGTGGAAGACAGATTTGCCTGAAGTCTATCAGGATATCCTAAACGTTTAAATGAGTTTATACCCGCCCCTGTTTCAGCCAATGCCCCAGTGGGATCTCATCCTTCTCAGCTCTGCACATCCCCAAGCCTGGGTCCTGCTGACCCAGGCACCTTTCTGCACTGCACAGACATGGGCTCTAGGACAGCATAACGGCTGTGGCTGAAAGCACATTGCAACACAAGGCTGTGCAGAACAACTCTGAAACAAGCACACCTGCAGCTTAAGGGCACACACCTCCATCTGACCAGGCACACTCTGAGCACACAGCAAAACACAAATGGATGCTGACTGCAGAGACACAGCTTTCCAGCATCACTTGCTAAACTAAATATAGGTACAGAAAGCCCCACGAGATTTCTGCAGAGCTCTTCTGTCTCAGAACAGAAAGCCTTGGTCCAGATAAAAAGGACTCTCTAATGGAAGGGACTAAACAGCAGAAGCAGAAGGTGGGGCTTGGAAGCCTGGGAAGGTACCTTTAGAGTGGACAGAGACCTATTTTTCAGCCACTGACAATCAATGCGAGATGAGAGAGGGAAAGGGTCAAAGTGGGTGTCACTTCTCGCAGCAGATTCATTCTGAGTTAGGCACCAGTGAAAGAGATGCCCCTTGTAGTGGGACATGCAGGATCTCGGCAGCAGCTAGTGAAGGGGGCTTCAGCCAGAGCTAAGGAAAGCCAAAAAGGCAGTATGCATCTAAAGACCTGCAAAGCTGTACAGAAAAAAAGCACTCGTGAAACCCAGATTTGAAGAAAAGTTCTTCCTGAGAGTCCTTCATTCCACCCCCTTTGGGAATATCTCCCAAAGGTTTCCAGCTCTGCAAGGCACTGCGGGGACATTATATAATGCCTAACTCCAAAGGATTCCAGCTCCACGATGCCGCTTTCCTACTCCTCCCTCCCTCTGCCCGCTCCCTCCGGTGGCGAGTTGCATATGCCATGCCAGGAAAAAAAAAAAAAAATTCAAAATCCAAAAGCATACAGTAGCCTTAAAAGGCGAGCACTGTCCGACGAAAACCCTTTGCGGTGGATGCGCGATGGCCCTGGCAGCTGGGCGCGCTCCTCAGGAAACGTCAGCCGCTTTCCCCCGGGAAGACATGGGCAGCCCCACGCCTACAGCTACCTACAAGGGCTTCCCGACCCCCGCGGTGACCGGCAGCCGGATGGAGAAGCGGCGGGGAAGCCGTACACCTTCGGGACCGGCTCTTCAAAGACGGGTTTAGCCTAACTCGAAGCAGGGGCAACCCGTGCCCCTCACGCACCGCTCTCTCTAGAGGGCACTGCGAGGCTGCTCCGGGCAGGGGGAGCGCAGGAACCCCTTCCCCAACGCTCCCACCGCGGGTGCCGGCGCGGCGCGGCTCCCTCCCGCACCGCTCCGCACCGCGCCGGGCGCCCCGCTCCCCGCCCAGACAAAGCCGGGCGGGCAGCCGCCGGAGCCCGGCCCTCCCGCCACCCTTACCTGAGTTACCATTTTCTTTTTCTCCATAAACCAAAATGGGGGAGAGGCCGGCCGCACGGGAGAGGGAAAATTTACAAAAAATAGAAAAAATAAAACGAAATAAAAAAAGCAGCAGCCCCGTGGAGGCGGGCGGCGGCGGCGGCTGCCTGCGCTGCGCTGCCTCGCCGGCGCGGTGCTCCCCGAGCCCTTTTTCCTCTCTTTCTTCTCCCGTGTTCCTCCCCTTCTTCCCCCTCCCTCCCCCCCTGCCGCCCCCCCGGCTCAGCCAGATGGCTGCGGGAAGCACCGCCCCGAATGCCGAAGGTAATTAATGCGAGCCGGGGCCGCCCCCGCCGCGCCCCGCCTCGCCCCGCCCGGCTGGGCTCGGCACGGCCCGGCCAGCCCCCGCCCCAGCGAGGCGCTCCCTCGGCTGCCCGCCGGGACTCCCCACTGCTCCCCGGGATCCAGGAGGCTCGGCGAAGGCGCAAACGCGAGCTGGAAACAAAAGCGAAGGTGGCGGCCCCGTGCAGCGCCGGTCCCGGCCGGCAGAACCTCACGGCCGGCCCGAGCTCCTCCACACCTACCATTCCAGCGCCACAGGCCTCCCCCGCCTGGACCTCAGCAGGCGGGAGAAAGCATCTCCCGGCTGGAGGATGCTGGAGAGATAGCTGTCAGTTTTGCACAGACCTCCCTTCTGCCACAAAAGAGAGAACGCGTGGGTTACACGGTGTGTTGGCTGAACCGGAAGCAGTATCCGTGCCAGGATCTGCATTTCTATCATCATAAAACCTGGAGACCGCTGGACTCCTTCCCAGCTTGCTTTTTTCCCTCCCATTTATCTTCAGCAAGCATCTGGCCCTGAGCACCTGAGCACGCCACGGTTGACAGCATCTGTTCTCTCAGCGACCCCGTAAAACAGAGTGATGCACTGCTACCCCATTTGCCAAACGGGATCTGAGATGCTCAGATTGATTTTTCCCAACATTGCACCCATGGAAACCCACGGACAGGGCTGAGCGCGGGTCTGCCAACCCCACACTTAGACAAGAAGACTGTACTGATGCTCCAGTGCTCATGACGCAGAGATAAAACCAGCTCAGGCAAGTTGTGCTTCTGATCTATCTCTTCTTGACACCGGGTACTCAAGAGACTCCTCAGGCTTTAGCTGCTTTCTTGCTAAATTACGGTGCAATAACACCTTGAATCCCCATGTGTTCTTTGCATGAATATGCCCAGTTATAATTTACATGGGAAAAAAGAAAAAAAAGCTCGGTGGTTTTGCTTCATGGGCTTCTGCTACAGCACTGCTCTCCAGGCAGCCCATACTGATCTACCATGCTTTTTAGTTCCCCAGTTTCATTCACTGCAAACTGACCTCTGGCTCCATCCCTTCTTCCTTTCCTTCCCTTCCCCTGCCCTTTCTCTCCTCATTCAGCAGGCCAGCAGGAGCATGTGTCACAGCCAGTCTCTCCTCTGCTGTGAAAAGCAGGAGACCAAGACACCAGAAGCCCTTACATGCCACCAGCACATGGAGGCAGAGAGCCATGGGCCAGCCACCCAACACGACCAAACCAAGGTGTGGGATCCTCTGGGAGGGAGCCAGCCTCCATGGCTGCAGCCCACAGGTCTCTGAGTCAGAGTCCACGTTTTTCCGTTATCTCATCCTCTCTGGTAACTTCCAAGTTACAATATTTACATGCAATGTTGCAAAACCAGGAAAAGTAGTGGATTCGGTTTCCCCCCCCCCCACCATTACAAACCTGAGATTCTGGAGCACAGTTCTAGGCCAAGTGTAAATACCATTTAAACACAGCAAAAAACACAGTGACCTCCTTAAACCTTTGACATGACAAAGCACCAGGTTTCAGCATTGTGCATCTCATTCATCAGACCTCTGCAAATCACTCAGGATAATCTCCTTATTCTCTCCGCTTAAGTACTTTAACTGTTGTGTTCACTTGGTCTTGTCTGTGCCATGAGGTAGCACCTTCTAGTCCCTGATCTAGGGCTGTAGCACAGACCTTCTGGACATCATCCCACTACTGTTAACCAGAATAGCATCATTTCTACTCCACTTTGGCCTTCACCTGAGGAACCTCCAGAAATACTTGCCATCAGAAAGAGTCTTCTAAGGAAAATGAGATGCCTAACGATGCACTGAACCTTCCCTTGCACTGCCTCCCACCACCCAGTTGGTACATCTGCCTTGCTCATGTGCCAGCAGAGTGGGAATTCCCTTCAGTGCAATGTGCTGCTGCTATCCCTCTTTCATCTCCACTGTGGGCCAGAAAGCATCTCCTTCCCCATGCTTGGAATATATCCACCTTTGCTCCTGTTGAGCAAGAGAAAACACCCAATTTTCAGTGGATGTGCTCAGGCAACAAGAAACACAAATCTGCAAGGGTCCCCACTGCTGCAAAACCAGCTGAAGGGAATATCTGCTACAGAGTTTCAAAAGCTTAAAACACACCATGCAAAACATGACCAGACCTGGCAACACTTGAGATCTTTGCTGTCTCACTGGAGCAGAAGAGCAACATCTGATAACGAAAAAGGCCTACAAAAAATTGGTGAATCTGTGCAATTCATCTTTCCTCACTGAAGCATGGGGGTTCAGATGTTGTGTCATGGCCAAGCAGAATAATTTGGCGGACTTCCACTTAGCTTCTCCTATGTGAGAATCATGGAACCACTCTTGAATTTACCATGACAGTTTGCCACCCTCTACTAAGCAAAACCAAAACTCAAACTGCAAATCTTGCTGCCGAAAAGAACAGAGAAGCACAAGCAGAGCTGAAGGCTGGAAGCCTAAAGAACACACAGCTCAGAGCCACGAGATCACCCCTTCCTACTTACTGCATTTATTCAAAAAGCAATATATTCAGAACAGCTCTAGATGCCAATACTTATGAGTTCTTATGGTTTCTCATACATCACGGGCACATATGCATCAAAACTTTGTTACTGTGCTGTAGAAGTAACGTTTTGAAATAACTATGGGCAAATTTAACCAGTCTCTCTCTGCAGTGCCAGGGCACACAATCCTCATCATGCCAGGCAAAGCTTCTTGCTCCCACCTGAGCATGTCTGCAACACTTTTTTATTCTCTTCTGTGTTCACACAGATGTACATGATGGTTTCTGGTTAGCTCCTATCATTCAAACTCTAATGGAAAAGAAGCTGGAGAAGGATGTTTATGCAGCAGGCCAAAGGACAAGGCCACTGAAATCACACTGATGAGAGCACAGATGAAGAACTAACCTCTAGTTTGACTAGTTTGACTAAGCAGTCTACATGTACACTCTTAAATGCTTGGGTTAGTTTAACCATCATAGAAATCATGGAACTAGGAAGAGGAGGAGTCCACAAACACTTTGCTTTCAGAAAGTTTCAGGATATGTTGTCCCTTTTTTTTTTTTTTTTTTTTTTGGCTATATTATTTACCACTCTTTGCTACTAAGGGTGGAAAGCAAGCATAGCCTTCAATTTTAACATCCCATTACCTGCATTTCTGTGCTGGCTCAAGTTTAGATGGAGCAAACCTGCCAGCTGGACCAAGGCCAGAGGGAAGAAAAAGAGAGTTTCAAGTGCAAAGAACCAATTTATCAGGAACAAATCTTAACAACCAAAAGACACACTTCTGCTGGTGAATTCTATTCATCTGGGTAATAAAACCCCCGATACAAGGTAACCTAACAAAATACCATTTAGTGGCTATCTGATGTATCTCACCGTAGATAATCTTGAACTGCTGGTCTACATTTCACATTTTCTGGATAAACCTGGTGCTTGTAAGGACATGGAGTGCTGACATTGAATAGCCAAGGACTGACTAGAGAACATCATCTTTCACTTGGCTCCAAAAGTATTTGAGCCTGACCCACACAGCCTCTGTCTTCTCCAAGACTCCACACACTGGGCCAGCAAATGTCACGTGTGCTCCAAATATAGCCCCCTCCCCCAGCAGAGGCTGCAATACAGACTTCGCCCAGCCCCGAGCACTGCTCTCAAACCCACCCGTTCCCTTCACCCTACACATCCTCCTCTATGCACTCCAAAAGCAAAAATGAGATTTTGTTGGAGGTTTTGTGGGTGATTTTGGAGGAGGGAGGAGGAGAATAGGTGAGGAGCTGCTCTGGGTGGCTGAGCATCCATCCCTGTGGGACAGGCTGCAGTCACACATACAGGTCACACGTGCCCCGACAACGCAGTGAGACACACAACAACACGCCAGTTTGCAGGCACAGCACTGCTGTCAGTTCAACGTCCCCTACAAACAAACAAATGATCAAAGAAAAAGGCAAGAAATGTGAACCAGAATACACAAGTCCCAAACAAGACAAATCTTGGAGTTAAAAAGTATCAAATGGTACTGCTCAGGTGCAGGAGATTCAAAGCTATCTGCAGAGTCTCTGGGCAGAGGCCTGGGACACAAGAAGCCCCGCTTGGAAGCAGTGTCCTTCTACAAAACCAGCATGTAAGCTCCAGTTTTGTCCAAACAACATAGAGAACAAAACTCTTTAAAGTCACCACTGTCCTTTTGCTTACCTGGACGACTGGGTATTGGTAATCCATACAATACACACCATACATAGCCAAAGATCCTCCAGCTAAAGGCCAAATGAACACAGGACTGGAAGCTTCAAATCCGAGTCTCCGTCTTTCAGCCTTGTGGGAAGGACTCTGGCAGCCCTGCGCAGTGCTTGGCTCGGGCCTCTGGGGCCACTCAGGTTGACACTAGCTCAGCTGAAAATAAAAAGGAGCTGCCTGGCTCGGCACAGCTCAGCCCCTCTCTTCTGGGATCCAGCAAGGCAGCGCTCAACCATAGGCAGCGGAGGCTCCTAAAATTAGAAATCCTCTACTGAAAACGGCCCTGCAAGCCTCGACTGAGGAGTGTCCTGCGATTCCCGGGCAGCAAACAGAGCAACTGCCAGGAAGAGGGGGACACAGGATCTTTGCAGCCACTGCTGCCAGGGATAGGAGGAAGCAAACAGCATTTAGGATCTGAAAAGAGCATATGTTCTGGGCTCTAGGTGCGTCAGAGGGAACACTCCCAATCCAGGACAGGGAAAAACATATGGGACTGTTCCTCCCCCACCACCATACCCTTCTTGCTGTCCTCTGCAGGGACAGGTGCTGGGATTAGCATAGTAAAACCCTTTGGTGTCAGGGAAGGAGGGAGGGAGAGGGGAGAAGCCACACTAATATCTCAAACTGAAGGGATCTCTTTCACAAGGGAGCGTGTGCCCGTATCATTTAACGCTTCTCCCTCCCTCCTGAGCTGAGGCAAGCAGGGACAGCTGCCGGAACCGAGGCTGGCAGGGGGAGCTGGGCTCTGGAATGGCCCCCACTGTCCCAGCCTTGGGCAGGTGGGTTGTCCCCCTCAGCTGCTCCAGTCAAACTGGGGGCGGCGAGGGGGATTAACTCACGTCACATGGGACGGTGAGCAGCAGGGAGAAGGGGGCAAGACTGGGCAGGACCAGTTGTTGTGCCCATTTTAGGAAGCTCACCCTCCTCATTCCCAGGGAGGAATCTGCTCCCTGACCGACGGGGACAGATGGGGAGCTGCTCGGCCAGCAGGCTCACCCCAGCAGCCTCACATGCCAGCCACGTTACCAGACATCCGAGGGCCCGCTGCTGATTCTTAAAACATACACCATGGCCAGGGGGAGCACCGAGGGGGCCTGATCTCCCACAACAAATTGCATGAGGCTTCACCCATCACTACAAAAAAACATACACCAAGATTTTTGTAGTGATGGGTGGACACTGGACCAAACCTGGGCTCTCAAAGAGTTAAGAGCCTAAGCCCACAAAAGATTCCCACTTTCTTCCAAAGGATAGCAGGGAAAAAAACCCTCCCTCTGAGGTTTCAAAAATAAACATGCTACAGTGATCAAACCCAAGAAGGGCTAGCCAAATTTCCCCCCCACACACCATTTTAAATGCATAAAGTCAGGGGGTTTTTGCATTTCTAATCTTTAACTTTTATGTAGTGCTGCTGTGCGCCACTAAACTGCCTCCCTCAGCCTAGCTCTAGAGCAGCTGCCTTTCTATTGTCCCTCATAATTTCCTCCCCCTCAGAAAGAGTTAAACTTGAGATTTACCTTTCTTCAGGAGTTAAATATGTGGATCATTATCTAGTACAATTTGCATGTGCAAACCTTTCTCATTCAGGTAAGGGGTGCCTAATTCACAGCCCTCTGACCCGCTCTGGCCAGCAGGACAGCTCTTGGCTCATCCTCTGCTCCCACTGCCCTTTCTTTCTGAGAGCCTCAGGAAAGGACAGCTATGAGCTGGGTGAGTGCTCACAGCAGCTGTCGCCCCCTCTCATCATCTTTCCTAGAGGCACAGGGCTGCTCCTTCCTTACAAAAGGAGCATGACCAATTTGGGGAGTATAAAGCATGACATTTTCTACATCTTAAATAAATAAATAAATAAATAAAAGTTTCTATAGCCATTGTTTCTGTGTGAAGATTTGCACAGACAAAGAAATTAGTTGCCCATAAATGGGAAAGCAGCTATGTTTCTAGATCTCTTCACTGGGGAAAAGAGATGAGGCTCCCACAATGAACTTCCATCTCATTCTGCCTTTGGCCAATTTATTTCACCCCAAACAGACCCAAAACAGCTTTCTGGGGCTCACTATTATGCCCCTTCCACCTCACCAGAGGGCTTTTTGGCTACTTCTCAGCACTCCCTGCCTGCCCTGCCTGGGGGCACAGATAGAATCTGGTTTCCTCTGAACGACCAATACTTCTTTATTTCCTTCTCTTTTCTGTAACTACATGTTCAGAAGGTGCCTGGCCTTCATTCTTTTGCATAGCTCATTACTATGCACTCAAGCAATTTAGTATCTCCAATAAAATCTTTTTATGAAAAGGCATTAATTTATACAAACCCGAAGACTCTTCCACAGCCTGTTTTTGCTACTTCATATTACTGCCCCAGGTTTTAAAACCAAATCCCTAACTAAGTTAAAAACCTTACATTTATTTCACAATCCAGTTCTTGTCATTTCCAACCAGGCCTCAGGGGAATAAAACATTTCCAAATCCTAGCAGAGATATCTTCCTATCTATAAATACCCATCAAATGGGCAAAACAAAACAAGGAAGGGGAGCATCACCTAAGCTCCTCTGCTGTTTTAACTACAGATCCAATAAAACTGCCATGCAAGTTTTTGATGCAAACTTAAACACTGACTTAACCAGCACTAAAATATTTGCGTGATACTTTGTTAAAAAAGCATCACACTTCTTGCATCCCTCGGGTAATTAAATGACAAAAGCTAGTTTTAAACTCATATATGCCAAGGTGCACAGAGCAGGACTTTACTGACCAGTAATAAACTACTGAACTTCCTGCAAGACTGGCCACAGGGGCTGGTTTACTACTGCACACTGACTTTCAACAAATATTAGTCAAATATAAGAGGGTGCTGCACTCCATAATTCTGTTATGGGATAATAGTCCAGCTACATTACCATGCAACCTACTATGCCCATGCATTTCCAGTAACACAAGTTAGGTAAGGTAAGTGCTATAAAATCATAGCCTTGTTCCTGCAAATGCTTACATATATGAATCATTTTAAATTTACAGAAATATGAAGACTGGAAAAGATCTCCTGACACACAGAATCTGATCAACTGCTATCATACAACATCATCTTAACTTTTCATAAAATTTATCACATTGCATCTTAGAGTTGAGTTTTACAGCTACACTGCCACAGCCAAGGGGCTGCTCTAGAATATCTGGGATTTGTGTTCTCCAGCTTAATGCTATTCCTGAGCAATTTCTGTCTTTCCTTTGTTTTTGTGCCAGTACTGTCCTACAGCTTAGCTGTATTCTCTCCTTCCCTTACAATTAACCTTCCTCATGTATCCCTCTCTAACCATCCAAACAAGCAGCTGTTCCAGTCTTCTGTCACATGACAGGCTGGCTATTCCCCAACCTCTAGAAGCATGTTCTTGCACCTGATCTAGCCTGTGCTCATCTTTATTTTTAAAGATATCACCCAGAGCAACATCAGCTCTGTTTCACATTTCCAGCACTAAACTGCATCTTCTCTAGTCTCATTACTACTTTCCTCAGCTGCACCACATCAGATGCTGTAGAACCTGTCTACAGGAAGAGATGTCATCCCACTATGTAAAACACACATTACCAAGGTAAGAAAACTGGTTATCTTAAAAACAGACAGGCTGATAAGGCACAACCAGTTTTAATGGATTTGTGTTGCCTTTTATCACATTCTTTATTCTTATCAAAGCCTTTAATTAATATTTGTGTGCCAGCATGTAGCTGAGGTTAGGTCTGTATTTACTCAGATCACTCCCCACCAGCAATAGGTCTATTCCACTTCCTGTTCTCCAAACATATGACAGCACACCTATTTGATACATTAAAACTTCTATCAGATCTGCAACTGCATGAACCAGTTCTTTCACTCTCAGGAATAGGCACCCCCCTCCCCCAGGCAACCCTGCTTCCCAGCCCAGCCTACCTGCACTAACTAAGATCTTTGAAATGTCCAGTGTGGTTGCATTTACGGGTTCATGCCCATTACCAATACTGCCCTTGCTCCCAAGACCAGCTCTACTTAAAACAACAAAGACTGGTTCAATTCTTCGACCACAAGAGCATCCTCATTAACTACCCTATTCTCAACACTAAGTGGCCCCACCTCCTCCCTTCTCTCTAATTGTATTTTGAGAAACTGTCACCCATTTCCTTAGCAACACTTTTAAGGTTTAATTCAGCCTGATTTTTGGCAGTTCTTATTTCATCCCTACTGATTTTAAAGGCACAGCAACCTCTGCTGATAAATTATCTTTTGTAAATTTGCTTCTTTTTTCACCTAACAGCCTTTATAAGGTTAGGCTAAAGTTTCTTCTTAAAGAATTTTCCCCTTTACATATACCACCACTAATTTGTGTCCAAAGTGCCTCCGAAAAAGAAATTAAAAAAACATTCCAACCAATCAAAAAAAAAAAGCCCACCAACCCCAAACCACACCATTCAGGGCTGCACTGACTTCATTAAATATATTGCTTCATGGATCAAAGCTTATATCATGATCATCCCATCCAAAGGTGGGGAGATAGAGGCTCCCAAACAGCTTGTTTTCCTGTGGAAGTCATAGCACCAATAATCCACTCACTATGTCAACAACAGGTGATGATGCTACAATGACAAAATCTTTTCATCTGATGAATATTAGCAGCATTTGTTCTCCAAGATGCATCTGAGAAATTTAAGTTTCTCATAGTAATATTTAACTCTCTAATGGTACTGGGAATAGTATAATTTTTGAGCCTCAAGTTTCTATCTGAATCCAATCCTATGAGGGATTACAGCAGACTCACAGTACTTCCTCTGGGACCTCTTTTACCATTCTTCCCCACATCAATTTGACCAGAAACAAATCCTACATTATCAGTATTACTCTGCTTTCTTCTTTACAGTCTACTGCATACAATACAGACTATCACCTTTTACATCTACCCTTTCTGAACCCCACATAATCTTGAAAGCATGTTAAAGCCATGATTACTGCTCTTGCAGATTGAAATTATCCCTATAATATTCAGTTTCATGGTCTGTACCAGTAGCTCTGGTTCTTCTATTATTATTTCGAATGCCAGGAGTCTACCAAAATTAAAATTAAAAAAATTTTTAAAAACCACCAAAAAACAAAAAGACCACTCTGATGTTTGTGCATTTATTGATTACACAGCTCCCAACTCTCCAAATTATCACCCATCTAGTTACTGCTGATCTTTATTATTCTTTTAATAACCTTTAATTTTGCTTTTTCCAGCTCCTACCTACCCATCACTCTTCCTAGAGATACTGTTTTACATGCCACTCTAGCAGCATTCACCTAATTTTCCCTTTTTCTGTGTACTAAGCAAGGTATAGAGATTACACAAGTTTTTCCCTGGGTTCTCAAAACTCCATACTTTGCCTCACATGCACTGCTCTCTTTGATGTCTGGAGACAGAGGAATATTTTTGGGAAATGCAAGGACCACAGCCCTGGGCTTTGCTTTGCCTGCTTTGTTTAGACAGTTTATAGCAAGCATGCTAAGTCACAATTACAAGTACAGCTATAAGAACATAATATAGCCATAGTCCCATGATGCTTGAAGTGCAGCTATGGAAGTTCCAGACATTTAACACCTTTTTTTTTAATTGCTAAAAACTGTGGTACTGTGGGGACACAGTAATACAGCATGGAATCTGAGATATTTCCATGATATATAACCATTACCCCACATTGATTTTTACTAAAAAATTACACCAACAGTTTCATTTTATGAACTACATTTATAAATCTTTTGCATAATTTTCTGGTCTCCAGACAAATTAATCCAAGCCTTATCTAGTTACTCCCACTAAAGGGCTCTTACCTCTGCTGAATCTAACTCTTCATCGCTAGAAGCCTGGCTGATGCTCTTCCTCTCACCCACCAAAAATGGCATCTTTAACAATTAGCCAATCACTACATCTGCTAAACTGGGTCATCAGGGATCTGATGAGCAGCTTACAATATGTCTCTGCTTTTTAAAGACTGATGTAAATGTAGGAAACATGCCAGCAAGCAAGGATGCATTTTCTGGCTGGGTATGCACTGATTTCCATAGCAGCTAAACAGATCAAGCAGCTCAGCCAGTTCATACTAGTGTTAGACAAACAGCACCAAGATTACATCAACAGAGCTGCAAGAGATTCTCATTTTGCACCAAAGCAGGTCCCATGCCCTGAGCACAAAGGGGGCTTGTGCTCACTCCAGGTGAGAATTTAAATTGGAAAGTCCTCATTCCTCTCTCTAGGGCTACATTTATTGCTTGTTTGCTGGAATGGACATAATGTTTTTCAAAGAGCTGCGTGATTTTCCTTTTTCTTCACAGTTTTAGTATCAGCAACGACTAGAAAACTTACTTATGGTCTAGGTGTTATTCTGACCCTGGAATCATAAGAGATTCAAGTGGGGAGAACATAAATGTAAGCAGAGCACGCACAGAAAAGCTCAATATTCAAAAATGGCACGCAGAAGCAAACATGACAACACATGGGTGACTGCAGAAAATGGATTTTTCTCACGTTTCAGAAACCTGCCAGTTTTACATAGATGCCCTGATCTCAAGAGCAAGAAGATTTGGTGGTAGATCAGCTATGCAGGTGAGTGAATAACTCAGCACCCAGCCAGTGCCTTCTCTGCAAGTGAAACATACTAAGTAGGCAAATGTCACAGATCAGGAACAAGATGCATTAAAGCAGGAATGAAACCAGCAGTTCTGGGGGATGTCGAGTAGCAGCAAACCAAAGTGTGTTGGATTAGCATAATAAGGACATCACAGGAAAGAATTTGAATGGGTTGGTAAAGTCATAGGAGCCATTTCTTGCCTGAAACACTATCTGATTAGTTAGTGCTAGTGAATCCTCATGTTCATTAGGATTAATAGTCCAAAAACACATTAGCACAAATGAAATTACCAAAAATACACTTTGAATCCAAGAAAAGTAAAAGCCCTCTGGCAAAAGGCCTAAGGAACCCAAAGCTAAAGAAAGGAGCAAAAATGTAAAGCAGCAAGGATTGCCCCATCATACCAGCTGCTTCTGCCAAAGAAATACTTCAGGCGGACAACAGAACTTCAGTCATTACACATCCAGTTCTCATGGGGAAAACGCACAATTTTAAAAAAAGGGGAGAGAGAAAAATTCCAAAGATACTACTTAATAAAACTGGAGCTCTGAAATAGCTCCTGGTCATGTCTCTTCTCCTCCGAGTGCCGGAGATCTCCTTTTCCATCTTTCTCTGTCACACATTCTCCATTTGCAAGGCAATTTACTTAAGAGTGATAGAGGTTGTTTGCCCACTCTAAACATCCTCCAACCAAGCTCCATAGTAGTACTGAAACTGATCTAAAGTGGCTTAATGGCAGAAACCATGCACACCCTAAACTGTGGACATAAGATACCTGCATCCTGTTTCTGCCCTTGGGTGCTCACTGCATCATCTCCACGTAGCTGTTAAATATTAATGGTTTGTCTAGACTGGAAAACTAGAACAGTTTTAAAAAACAACTACAAATGCACAACATAAGAGGAGAACAGGTCAGAATTCTTCTTAACTACCACTTATTTTCAAAGCCTCATCAAATCCTGCTTTAAGAAAGGAGAAGGAAAAAGAAGGCAGAACAATAATACAAAGTCAGTCTGCTCAAGGAGCATATTTGCAAGACCTCTGTCTGCTGGGCAATTGGCTCTTTTTGTTTTGTTCAGCTTTCTTACAGCCATCCAGTAGAATGGTAACATTAGCAAACTCCAGAAACCTATATACCAAAGGGGACTCATGAAATCACAAGCCTGGATCTTCTTCAACCAGAAACCAAACTCTTCCAGCCTACACTTGTCACACCAGTCAAGAGAGACAGACAAACACTCTTGATCCTAAAGTTAAGACTTCTGTAGGCAGAGTCTTCCTTAAGCTGGAAGTACAGATCCTGCCCAGATAACTTAAGCTGTCAGACAAGGACTCAGGTTAAGTCAGGTGAGTTAGACTGCCCAAAGTCTACCTCTGAAATTACTACAAAGGAAAAATGTAAGGCAGTGATGAACATTCATCTGAAGTTTGAAAAATCCCCTGTCAAAAAACTGTGTTCCCAGAGCTGAGATTTTATTCGCAACACTAACAAGCTGGCTCCCATCAAGGCAGCTTTAACAGAACAATAACTCACAAGAATCTATTAGTGATTAAGCGGCAAAATAAACGTGCCAGTAGTTTTGATACACCAGCAGCATATAGAAGACACAACTTCAGCTTTCCTTTCTACCCCAATCCAGGGCTTTACATGCATTACAGAACATGTTTCAATTATAAAATCTTGAGACAACTCTAAAATACCTGACTATAACATGCAGCAAGTCCAAAAGAAGCTTCTAAAACCAGGTGGGCTCCATCACTTTATTTATTACCAAAGGCTCAGTATCAGTATAACTGGGGGAAAAGAAAGTATACACAGATTTCCCAGAAAAAAATTATCCGTGTTTTAGGTCTGGGCCTTCGTTTAAGGAGAATTCTAAATACTTGGCACTGCTTCAGGAAGCAAATAAGTATACTTCTGGGCTAAGACACTTGGTAATGAAGGTGATTGTATCACAGCTTTCTTCAGGGACCACTTATATATGCACTGATCTTGGTAATGCTACATGTCCATCAAAATGCTTTTTGCTCGTTACATGAGAAACCAAAAGGTGTCCAGATGCAGAATTTCAACATCAAAGAAGACAAGGAGTTTTCTCTTGATAGTGTAGACATTACATGACAGCCACACTGCCTTTGTATATTCCTTTGGGGGCAGTGGACAAAGAGGAAGCAAAAAGAATAGAGTGCAGGCAGTTTTCCTTCACTTCAGAAGCTGTTACAGGACATCAGTCAGTGAAAAGCTTTGCCCATTCTGTCTCTCACAGTCCCACCTGGTTTTTCACTTAACAAGCAGCAGCAGTTCAATTAGTTGATCCTTAAGGGGACAACAGGGAGATCCAAAAAAGAAAGATTTGACTCTTCTAGAAATAGAGCAGCTTAAGTCTGAGCATTTCTTCAGATCTATGCTAAGCCTACAAAAATTAAGGTTAATTCCTTAATTAAAGAGCCACCTTCCTAAGAATAAATATTATTAAAAGTCACCAGATGGTAGTATCAGACATACTCTCACCAAGTATTTTTAATTGAATGAATCACAAACTAGGGCTGGACCACACTGACGACTTGTGCAGTGTAAGCACAGTTCTGCCATTACCTCAGACCCACCAGCAAGCGGCCACGTGGGGCTGCTGGAAATGCCACATGCATTCCCAATCCATCCCAGCAAACGGCTCACGGGATAAGCCACTTCCAACAAGGGTTTGAGCCAACACGTTCTACCCCGCCTTTGCCTGGGGTGAAGGGAGAACACGATCAACCATTGCAGAGCATTTCAGAACATGGCTGTGTGTCTTACTCATCTAGCTGAGCACCAGCTTCCTAGCAGAGACTGTTTTGGTATGGACTTTCCTCCCCACCTCGCCTCCCAGCTTATCAAATTGCCTCCACGTGACAAACTAAAATAGAATAAGGCTCTTGTTCCAAGTTAACAAGTGGCCACACAATAAATTATGCTAGTATGAACTTAAATTTATCCCTACTTTAGAGAGGTATGGCTTCCCAGCTACACAAACAAAAGCAGAATTTGGGGGAAAGGTTTTCTGGGACAGCATTCTGCTGTTCCAACACATGAGCAACGCACTCCCTGCTCAGCTTGGTGCAATAAGAATAGCAGAGCAGCTGCCCACATCCCATAACTGTGTAAGCAAGAGGCAAAACACATCAAAAATACTAAACAAAATTCTTAATTGAATCAAAGTAAGAGAGAAATAAACAGGCAGCACTGTCTATGTGTGAGAGCTGAGTTTGAGACTATATTACTCCTGAGGAACTGAGGAATTGGAGAACATCATGCAAGCAGGACCTTTAGCTGCCCCAACAGCAGGTCACCAAACAAATCTCAGGAAGTCATCTGGAAACAGTTCCAGCACAGCAATATACAAAATATGACACTTTCAGCATAAATCTGCAAATGTAATTCCATTGTAGAATTACATCTGTCCATTAATTTCTGCAGGCCTCAGTTCAAAATCTTGCCCACCTGCTCAGCTCTAGATGATGAATCCTGTTTTTTCCCCATTCCTGTTGAAAAAAAATTAAAAATCCCAAAGTCAGGGAACTCAAAAGAGATTCAAGAGCAAAATACCAGAAGTGCTGCAGTTAAGAGTTTGGTGCATTTGCTGAGTGCACAGAAGGGATCCAGAAATAGCATGCAAAGCTGAGGTCTGGCAAAAATGATGCAGTTTACCCTGAAAGAGGAGAGTCAAGACAGGCTAAATGAATGGTGACAGCAGCAAGTCATGCTTTAATGTAGGGGGGGACCCCAGGGACTACTCATCTGGAGGCAGAGGCGCTAGTTATTGCTGTGTCCCTTCTCCAGTGCTTTCTGTGGAGAAGTATAAGGCTGTGGTGGAGAACAGAAAGAGGTATGTTAAGACTATGCCAGCTCAGAGGCAAGAAGTAGTCTTCACATCACTTTCTGTCTCAGACTAAGACAAAAATAGTAAAAGGCAGCAAACAGCTACATTTTGACTGGGATTTTTGAAACCTATCTAGTTTTAAGAAAGCAGGAGAGAGAAAAAGTCTGTAAATCCTTTCATTCTCACACAGAGTTCCAGGACATGGGCACAGAGGTCTGCCATGGGCACGTAAGATAACTGCCACCCACACTTCTCCCCAAGAGCCAGAAGAACAGAATAAAGGCTGACGCGGCTCAGTCCAAAGCCCTTTCCTGCAGGCTAGTTTAAACTCCAAGCAAGTTCTAAAACAGGCCACAGCAACTGAAATCCCTAGACAACAACCACTGAGGACTTGTTCTGGTTCCACTATCTGCACAATCAAGATACCTGCTCTTCCATCAGCTTTCTGTGACCTCTACCCCCAAAAAAAAAAAAAATCACTCACCCTCATCTGCCACACTGTCTGCATTCCCTGTCCCAAAACCACACCATACAAATGGTTTCCTGGCTCCCTGAAAATCTCTATCTCTGCCTTCTCTCACTATCAAGAAATCTCCACCAAAAACTTGGCTCATGTTCTCTGCACCACTCTCCAGTTACTCTGCAGTAGGACTACTCTCACTTCGTGGTAACAGGACTGCTAAGGCAAAAATGAACTGCAACCCCTCTGCATTATCAGCTGGGATATCAGCAGCACTCAACCTTCAGCCTCTGCAGCTTTACAGGTCTCTTAGCATGAATTTAAAAGAACCACTTATCTCAGGCTAGAGATTCATGCATAGGCCAGAGTTAAAGTAGGGCAATACTTAAGCTGCATCTCAAGCTCACATTGTAATGAAGCAAAAGCAGCAACTTCAAGCTCTGAAGGGGCACAGTAGGCACACTCCTGCAACTGCTCTGAACTAGACAGCTTTGGAGAAACTTGTGTGAATCTTAAAATTCTAATGCAGCTCAACAGCGTGCAACCTGTTTTAGCAGGGAGATCCAGCTGCAGCATCATCCTTTACATACATTACCAGCTTCTCAGTACAGCGCTGAGAATCAGACCCTATTCTGCAGCATAGGAACACAGTAGATGTGCAAACATTGTAGGAAAAAAAATTTCAGAATGGCAGATTGCCAACACCTCTGGGCAAATAGAAGAAAAACCATCACTGCCACCCAAATGCCCCAAGATTGTCAGCAATAGAACAGGAAAATGTGTAACCACCATCAAGGCAAAAACAAAGAAAATGACAGTCACTTTTCAAAAGGAAAAACACCCATGTTTTCTTCACATTCTCTTCCTGGCTTGCCCTCTTTGTAATTATGGGACAGAGGTAATAACA
The DNA here is from genome assembly GCF_963513975.1 of Fringilla coelebs. NCBI lineage: Eukaryota > Metazoa > Chordata > Aves > Passeriformes > Fringillidae > Fringilla > Fringilla coelebs. Next base: position 51,083,861 of record NC_140033.1, on the reverse strand, counting down.
GCCACCAAAAGTCCAGCTGTCACATTTTGATAATTCAGTGAATACCCACACAGATCTAATTACCTCAGCCAGTCTACATGCCTGAGACCTCATGTGGCCACAGCCATTCCTCAGCCTTGCCCTGACAGAAGTTTGGAGAGTGGAAGCAACACCAGTGCTAGGATGATCAGATGTTTTTTAGAAAGACCAAGGTTAAAGTATAGGGACAAGAAGAAGGGAAACAGCTGCTCTAGACCTAGAGATGACAGAATGCTTAAAAACCTAGAAAAATAATTAAACGAACCAATGAGCCATAGTTAGCAAAGGAACCACAGGTCAAGGCAGATACAACTCCTCAGCAGGGGGAGAGGTGAAGAAGAGGAGAAGCCCTCTCATATTGGGACAGAGAGGAACCAAGTTAGCAGCTCCACAACAGAGCTGTGGCAAGGAGAAGAAAAAGGGATATATCTAAACAAGAGGTGATTTATTCTTAAGTTTCAGGGCAGGAATAAGCAGCAGATGACGAACAAGAGGGAACGTCTGTGGTAGATCCAGACAGAAGACAGAAGTTGGATGGCAATGCCACAGGGTTTGTTTTGTTATTGGTTTTGTTTGTTTTTAAAGGAAGTTAATAGAAAAACACCAGCAGCTTAAAATGCTCCAAGCATACAGCCTGCCACTCCTCCTAGGTTATAACAAAAATTCCTGTCTTGTAATGAGAAGGGCTCTTTGGGATCCAGCAGTCCTCCGACTCTTCACCCCCAGCTGGGGGGCCGAGGGGGTTCCCGTATCAGCGGCTCGGCAGCACGGAGCTCCCCACGCTGGCACCGGCCGCCTGCCCAATTCAGACCTGTAATCTCCCTCGACTTTGATTTAATGCAGCAATTACTGGTAATGTGGTTTGAAGGAGATAAATGCCCAGTACAGGGCTGGCTGGCACTGACGCTCATTTCGCTCATGATGCAAGAACAGTTTTAATTAAAATCCCCTTTATGATAAAGGAGCTGCTTGACTGGATGTTTCTGTGCAGCCCTGATACGGAGCCTCCTCCAAAGCGGATTAGAAATCAAAGTTTCCCTCTTCTCGCTACTGGCAACACACAAAAATAGGGAACACTGTCACCATGTCACCCCTCTACAATTTCCTTAACCCTGGAAGTGCCAGGAAAATGCCCATATTTCCTTAACAGCAATTGTTACTTCCTTGTCAGGGCTGTAAGTGTTTTTCAAAAACTAAGCACAAGGGCTGTTTCAGTTGGAATAAACGCATCCATAGAGCTCATCCTCTGTGATCCCAACCTCATTTCCCCTCTGTTTGGTTTAAAAGGAAATCACCTTGGCTACTTCTATGGCAGACCCACACCTACAGCCTGCATTCTGGCAAGGAGAGATATCAGCCTCATAGTGCTCTGGCAAGGTGGTGGGAAATCAGAATTTGGCTGAAAGGCTGGAAAAGTAGAAGCTTCTGCAGGGTGAGGCAGAGCAGCATGGACAGGGGAGAGAAAGGGAGCAACACTGCAAAATAAAGGCATAAAATTTGGCAGAATAGTCAAGATCCCAGCACAGACATGTTCCAGAAATGATCTGTCAGGTCTTGATCGAGTTACAGCAAATGTAGGTGCAATTTTGAGTTGGTTTTCTTCTTTACACTATAGGAAATAACACAGATGAATACATTAAGCACTGCTAGTTTCTACTGCAAGTGCCAGGAGCAGATTGTCACAGTGAGAAATTGGCCTTGTGCATTACACAGAAAAGGCAGCACTGGGTTTGGAGGCCTGCAGACAGTGCAATGTGAAGATAAAGAGCCTCAAGTCCAAATGCACATTATTCCTCTCCTCAAGCCACCCAAACACACATAAGCATAAAGAGGTTGACTTAAGCTGCTGAATTTCTCTGTGACCTTCAGAATATATCTGTGGGCCATGGGACTACCCAGGCCCTGACACAGGTTCCAGTCTTCTCAAAGCATTTGCCTCGTCATCTGAGCAGTGCTACTTATTCCCTGACGTTGTCTTCTCCTCCAATGATGGGATTCTGCTCCAAAAACCCTTTTTCTTTAACATAAGAAAGCAATTTCAAAGTGGCTGTCATGTTCCACGATTCCCCACCCCCTTCAGACAGCAGAGTATCAAACAACAGATGAAAAAAAAGAAAACCCCTGACAGAACCAGGAGGGATTCAACACAACAGCATAAACAGCTCACAGGAGATTGAAGCAGCAGCAGACCAGATCACCAAATGCACTGCTATGAATGATGAAACCAGCCTTCAGGAGAACCTTGCTCCTCAACAGGATGAGCAAAGGGTAAAAACACCAGGTCAGAGAAAGCAACACGAAGATTTTGTGTGCTTTTGCTGGTACACAAGGGGAAAAAAATGAAACCAAAAAAGGCCTGGTATAATTAACAAGATTAAAGGGGGATTTAGGATCAGGACAGAAAAGCAATGGGCCAGATTGATCCTTACAGGATTAAAGCTGGAATCCTACTAAGAGTCCAGTGGTTGAGAGATCAACGCAGTGTAATGGGATTAAATCAACATCAGCTTTTGTTTTTACACAACTGAACCTCCAGCCCCTGTATTTTTACTGCTTCAGATAAGCAGCAGAAAAGTTGACTGGTACCCACAAACAACCAGGGCACAGGCAGCCAAGCACTTCCCTTTTAACTCTCTCAGGCAGAAGAGCAATAGGCAATGCCAGTTCCAGAAATAAAGAACAAAAATATTGTGGTTTGTTACAAATTGTCCAAAAAGCCAAGAAAGCTTAGGAATTACCAAAGTCTGTTTTCTGGACAGCCCTGCATTAACTGGTATCAAGTGTGGTGGGATCACCCCAGGCCTGATGGATGGGGAAGGCAGGAGCACAGTCCCAGCTGCAAGCAGACATGCTGCCAACGGGCAATTGGATTTTGATATTGTCTCTTGCCAGCAAGGAACAAAGGATGCAGTATACTCTGCAGAACATATCAGCAAACACATTTAAGACAAACTGTCGCATGTCCCCATTGCACAACAATATCCAAGAATTACAAAAGTGAGAAAAGCCTCTTTCAGCATGTATCATTTGCATTACAGCTGGTGCAACACATGCAGGCCAGCTGCACTTCTGTTCCCCTGCCCCGAAATTTCCAGTGCTTGTCGGTAATTTGAGTTGGTAACAAGGGGGAGGGGAAGAGGGAAACAGGACAAGGCTAGATATTCTTTCTAGATATGTAAGCTATTTTTAAAGTTTTTAATTCTTGTAGGAGAGAAAGCCACGCATGTTTAAATGAGAGGGTATCCATCACCACCACACTTGGTTGAAAAGGGAAGGGGTGTTTATTGCGCACCTGTTCGCAACAGCTAAACAGCTGCATTGAAGAGCAACATTCCTTATGCAAGGAAAAAGCATTAAAGGATCTCATATTTCTACAGCACTTCTCAGTCCAAAAGGTGTTTAGAAACAGCAGTTACACACACACTGTATACACTCCACCCAAACTTCTTCTGCAGAAGAAAATTTTCCCCAACAGTAAAATATAAAAATGCCAATACCACCCATTTCTTAAAAGATGTCACAGTCAGTAGCCTCATCTACACTGAACGGGCTTCTCCTTTTCAGCTGGTCGGTCCAAAAAAAGTAATCGCCATTCACTGCTTCTCCTCACTCAAGCAGCAGCCAAAATCCCAGTGTAATAAATTGGGGGGAGGAGGAGGGAAAATAGCTGGAATGACTGCTGGATCCAACAGGCCTCAGAGCAAATCTGCTCTGCAGTGCTGCTGAGATGGTCCCCATGGAGATATGCACCCCACTTATGCTGCACCTTCCTGAGAGATGTTTTGTCTTTACTCACAAGGGTTCTCCATCCAAAAGGTATGTAATGGATGCAAGGAGAGATCACCATCATGATTGAGGGTGGAATGAAAAAGAAAACCATTACAACAAAAATGAAACATGAAAAAATAGGAACAGGCAGTTCACACTGCACATTTTCTATCCTCTAGCCACGTATACATATTTGAATTCCAGCATTTTTCTGCATTTAAACTTTGTTTCAACACTAGATGATTTATAAATTATAAAAAAAATGCAGAGGAGTGTTCTAGTATCATCCTATGCCAGCTCCTTAAATATCATGAATAATAATCCCTAAGAATATCTTTTAAAATTGTCATCTGGTCAAAATATTTTCACTTCATTATTGTCTTATGTCCAAGATTCAATCAGAGCATTGTGTGGGGGACAGCATCTTTCATTTGAGGCAGGAGAAAAACTGACTGGCTTCGCCCTGGATTCAGCTTCAGACCCAAGAACCATCTGGTAAAAAATTAGCCAGCACATTGTGCAGGCAGTATATTAGTCATGAGACACAGGACTCTGAGAACAATGAAACCTAAATTTAAGGGACAGACGAAGGAAACTTAATTACTTGTTTAAGCTTCTTCACAGCTTTGAGGAATCTTTAACATTTTTAGCAAAAGAATTTAGCACCAGAGGGCACAAAGCACATCCTCAGTGGATTTCTTTATTTTCTGCAAGCCTGTTTTCACTTCCAGTGTGGAACTACCTGTACTGGCCCACCAGCACAGCTTGCCTCTCCAGTGCATGGCTGCAGGGTGAATCACATTGCCTTGGGTACAGGGGACCATCCACAGCTGTGGTTCTGCAGATACAGACTGCAGTTCCTTCTCCAAACTGACAACTCCATACAGAGAGCATTTTTTCTGACCCCTCTACATTACTCAAGCTCCTGCTGTACCCAGTAGCCCTCACTGAACTATGAAGGGATCTTTCCCAGCTAATTGCATAAGCTGTCCAATCATACTTTTGGTTAAGCATGCACAGTTAAGCATACACAGTTGCTACCCTAGTGACTGCTTAGAGCTGTGGCAAAAAGCCACCCCAATTCAGGTCCACTCAGAGACCTTTCCTATAACATTGCCATTACCTTGGGGGTTAGGACAGCTCTTATAGACTGAAAAGCTAGGTGGAGAGAAACCTAATGAGGTTCAACAATTAGGGTCCTGTACCTGGGGAGGAATAAACCCAAGTGCCAGTACAGGACCTACTAGACACCAGTTCTGCAGGGAAAGACCTGGGACTTTTGGATGGCAACCTGACCATCAGCAGTGTGCCCTGACAGCCAGGAGGGCCAGCGGTACCCTGAGGTACATCAGAAAAACTGTGGCCAGCAGGTCAAGGGAGCTGATCCTCCCCCTCCTACCTGGCCCTAGTGAGGCCACCTGGAGTGCTGTACCACAAAGTAATACCACAGAGGGTTCAGTAGATGCCACAAAGATGATGCAGGGTCTGGACCATCTCATAGGAGGAGACTTCAGGAGCTGTGCCTGTTTAGTCTGAAGAAGAGACAACTGAGAGAGGATCTCATTAATGAATTGAAATATCTTAAAGGTGGGTGCCAAGAAGTTGTTGCCAGACTCTTTCTGGTGGTGCCCAGCGACAGCTGAGGAGCAGTGGCCACAAACTAAAACACTAGAAGTTTCACCTCAGCATGAATAAGAACACTGAGAGTGGCAGAACATTGGAACAGGCTGCTCAGGATAGTCACGGAGTCTTCCTCGCTGGAGACATTCAGAATCATCTGGGCATGTTTCTATGTCACCTACTATAAGTCATTCTGCATTGGCAGGGGGATTGGATTAGATGATCTCCAGAGGTCCTTTCCAAGCTTAAGAATTCTGTGATTCTGTGAAAACAGTAAAGTTCCGTCACAAATGGAATTAAGATTAGCAAATAAGCACCATGGGAAGTGCAGGAAACACAGATGTTCAGTCTCAAATTGCTATTATCTTCACTCTTCCTCAAGCTTTCAGCTGGAAATCACAAAGGCTGAGGTTTATTCTCTCCTTATTCTCTTACAGTTTATTCTCTTCCTTCCAAGATAAACAGGTTGTTTTGTGAAAAACTAACTTAAACAGGACCCAGCCCCTGTCAGTCTTCCAAGACTTGGACAGGCTTACAGCAAACAGAGTCCCCTGTGCTCACCACTGTTTGGATAGGTGGGAATACAGCAGCTAGGCAGAAGAGTCACTGGAGAAATACACCAACTAAGCAAGCCTACATCCCCCTAATTCTTTTGTTTAGATTCATCAGAGAAGGCAATTCCTGAACACGATGGCAATGTGCTGTACACCTGATTTACACAAAACTGGATAAAATCACTGCAGCCTACAGAACAGTGCATCCTGATCCTGAATCTTCATCTTCTGAAGCGGGTACCTAAATTTGAAATGGCTTCTCTTTTTGAACTGCACAGGGCTTTCTAGTCTCAGTAGTGACCTTGGCATCTTCCACGATTACAGGCTTGCAGGAACACAGAATTGGAAAAGAGCACCTGGATTATCAGCTCTAGTCCTCTAATAACACAGGCAGTCCACATTATATAATCTCTTTCATACACTCTTCTTTCCCTGTTTCCTAAATCTCCAAAGAGTGTATAAAACCCTAGATGCAAATAGATGCAAGTTGCTTTGTCTCACAAAGCCCCAGAGGAACGCAATGCAGACATCCCCAACCCAGCTGTGCACAGAGCAGCTCGAGTGTGGAAGCAGTATAACCATGTTCATGAGGTGCTGCACCAAAGCTAATAAACCTTATCGAGCAGCAGAACTCATTATCTCAGCTGCAGTGCTGGACAAACATAACTATATTACTTCTGGATTCAAGCTGCTACGCATGCATGCCACAGCATGGCACCACGGGGACTTGCAGGCTGGGGAATCAGCTTACAGGCTACTAGCTCGAGGATTTTCGCATGAGCTCCATTTTATGATTTTCCAGGGCTTTTCTGCTCCAGAGCAAGAATCCAAAAATGAGTGTTTATAGTAACACAAAATGTCTTTTAACATACTCACAGAAATTCACCCAGACCTGACCTCTAACGTTCATTCAGGAAAACCCTTCTACGTCCTCACAGCCACAGTCTCCCAGAGGCAACTCCATCTCCACCTCTCTCAGCAGTGCCCACGCCACGCGCACACCTTTCACACGCAGCACCTGCGCTCTCCCTCCTGTCAGAGCTTTGGGTGATGGCTGACGTTCATTAGCCATGCCTACCAAACAGGTTCCAGCCAAAGACCTAGAGGCACAGCTAGACTTCCCCAGCAAGAGCTGCCCCAGGGTTCGTACCAGAAGAGAGCAGGGAGGCAGTTTTTCCTGGACAGCCACTTGTTTTGCTGCTCTCAAACGCATGCCATTATGTCCATACTTTTCACTGGCAGTAGCTACCTCATGAAAAAAGACCAAACAAATAATAGAAAGACCTGGCGTGAGGAAGAGCTCGTTGCTAAGACTCAAGTTTGGCAGCAGAGTTGGGTTTCCAATCCCTTGGTGGTAAAGCTGATGAGCTCGGAGCCTAGAGGGAAAAATTATTCCAGTGAATGCAAAGAGAGACTTTTAAGTGACAAAAAGGCAAGTAAAAGACAGGTCAGGAAGAAAGCCAACAAAAAAAAGTCAAAATGAGCTTGGCAAGCTTACTAGCACTATTCCTGCTATATGGTAATTAGTGGGTCTAGGTAAGATCTTCACTTTCATAGGACACTAGAGAAAGAAATAATTTCTCATTGCAAGAGGCAGCCAGCCCTCTAACAAACACTCAGCATGTACTCTGTACACGGCTGCGAGAAATGAGGAAATTATCCATACCCACTATAAACAGAGCAATGAATCCGGTGCTTTCCTACCGGAAGCCTAGCAACAGCATGGACCTCCCTTACCTTGGTCCCTCCTGCCTTTGATAGTTTCAGCTGTCTTTGAGCACAGGAGAAGGATGATTGATAAATTGCTTCATAGGGCTGCTGCCCCTTCCTTTCAACCTTTTTTTGTAACAACAGACCTCCAACAAGGCAACATTCATACATGTAACTCTCAGAACACATCATGCTCTTTAGAAAATACTTGGAATGAAATGACTCTAGATTATATCTCATGACTCACAGTACACAAAGATTCATCTGCTCATAAATGAAAAAAAATCGGTCTTTCTAATCCAGTAAAGGGTTTAATGCTTTTACCACCTTCAAACCACTCTGCTCCTGGCTGTCACCAGCACACCTGCCCCTGTGTTGTCACTCCTGATCGCCCTCAGCACAAAGACCCTCTTGCCTTCACAGCCCAAATTACCCATATCCCATTTAGAGAACTTATGACTAGGAGCCCTCTTCAGCAATTCAAGAGCCCAGACAGCTGCACACAAAATGGGGATGAGTGTGAGAAGAGACAAAACTACAGTTAGATGGTCCCCCACAAACAAAACACTTGCTTGAGAAAACAGAACTCCTATATGCACCTCCTCTACATAAGGCGAACACCCACCTTAAGTTGCAACACCGACAATGCACTCAAATGGTTTGCAACATCAGAAAGACTATGACACCATCTCTGCCGTAGAAAGACTTTATACAGCTGCATCCTACACAACGAAAGTGTTAAGATAAATAGTCTCTCTTGATATTTAATGGCATAGATAGTCTGCTGCCTTCACTTTGCTCACAATGCCAAGCATTAGGTCATCACAACAGATATTTTAAGTTTCCTACTCTCCAGCTCTCCAGAACCCACAATCTCCTGCAGTCTACAAGGCTCTCAAATATTTAAGAGCATCCTGCAACAAGTTTCACCCGAGGGAATACAGTTCAGCAAGCAGGAATGTCAGACTGAACCAAGGCTACACCACCACTCCATTCCATGGACAGCATTATAATCAGGGACTGTGATGTTGCAGGTAGCCTGTATGTCTAGGTTCAGTATCCACACCATACCACAGCTGCAGAGGAAGGTGCATTCTCCTTTTCATTTCACTGTTTGTCAAACCTGACAGCACTCAAGATTGCACAATCTCTTCAAAGAAGATAATTCTGTAACATGCACCCCTGGGGGATGGGGGGCTGGGGGAGAAACATTATGGTTGCTGTGGGAATCTTAATTCTGGATTTCAGGACTTGCATATTTAAAACCTCAAATTTAACATTGCATTAATGTAGCTTCATGCATTGAATTAAGGAATGACTCAGTACAAATCTCCATGCATCTACTGAAGTCCTGACATCCCAAGGACAAGAGGCACAGAATAGAAAAAAAGATAGCACAGGCAACAAGAAGAGAATGAGAGGCAGAGGGGAACCTGTGAGCAGGGAAGCAAGAAACTGGCACAGCGGAGGCACAACAAACCCCACACCAAACCAGATCTGTCAGTTGAGGCTCCTTGTTCTTACCGCTAAAGGTTATGTAGCTTGCCAGGATAAAAAGAGCTTAAAGCAGAAACATAAATGGGCACAGAGGAAAAAATCCCTGAAAGGTCCAAGGAGGAGATTCTCCAATAGTGTAACCTGTACTGAGAAGGGAAAGATATATCTAGATAGCAAAAATTCACTAATTTTTTTAATTATCGTGGCAGAGTGCCCAGATGATGACTTTAAAACCCCTTCAGCTATTCAAGCATTTAATACTCATTTTCTCCATTTCTCTGAAGTTTAACTGCAGTGCAAGCACAGCAGTAGGGCTGCCTGAAGTTCAGGGCGCAGGCAGAAGCAGCAGCCAATGGGGTTCATCCATTGGCAAGCATCCCAAAACTCAACCCTCTTTTAAGAATCCAGGTCAATGCTTCATGTTTTGGGCCAAAGCTGGTCTTTAGGCAGGCAAACACCTATATTTTATACTAGAGTGCTCACACACCCCTCAGCACAGGAGGCGAGACAGCAGGGCAGCTCTCCTCTGCTCCTACACTCATCCTCCCCATTTCAGCAGAGTAAGGAACATCTCCATTGTTCATTCCTTATCTAAGATCAGCAGCAGCATTGGCTGAATTACTTCTCCTCTCACCCCACCCACCAAACCAAGCACAAATCTTAGCTGAGCCATGGGTCCTGCCCAGTCTTTCTCCCCAAAAACCAGCACCCCAAGCAGGGGTCCCACACACCAAGCTGTGGCAAGGGGCTGAGTGCAGAAGGTGGACGTGCCTGCCAGCAGGGCCTGCTGGATGAAACCAGGCAAGTGTGCATACCCCTGTGAAGAATCAGGTTACCCTGCAACAAAGATAGTGTGTGTATGTGCAAAGGAGGGAAGTCAAATCCTTCTGCCTGGGTTCCAAGGCTTGCTTTGTTGCTAAAATAAAACCAGTGTTTGTTCCTGGGAGTGATGGGGAGACGGACTCAAAGCAGCCAGAAGCAGAGAGAACCCTCTTGTTCTGAGTTACAAACAAGGGTTTTTAAAAAAAACCAAAAAAAAACCAAAAACCAAATCGAACCAAAAACTTGTGACCTAACTATTCTTTACCTTACATATCTGGGTAAGGAAACCCAATGGCAAACTGCTGATCTCAAGGGTGCCCAGGAGCAGACAAAACTATACCTTGATGGCTGAGCAGTCTAAAAGCTGACTGCTCCAGTGGAAATTCCAGTCCTTGCTCAAAGGCTGAAAATACATATGCCTTTGTATAAGCTATTACTTTGCTTGCTGGATCTATATAACACTTTACACATGTTTTCTTCCTGACATTTTCCATACTCCACCAGAAACTTGAGTAACTGTGCCACTTCTGGAAAAACAAGCTTGCATCCAGCTTTTCTCAAAAGAGCTTCTCCCCCCTCCTCAAGGTCCCAAACTGCAAAACTATCTAACCCCTTCCTGCTCCTCTCCTAGCCTTCAGGGACTTACAGATCCCTTTCAGCAGCACCTTTTCACTACCTGGGATGTCTCTCAGTAACACCAAAAATCCAATAAAGCAGAGGCACATGGGAACAGCTTTATGCATAAAAAAATTTATATATACACACACAGGTCTCTCAGTTGGCAGTGAGCAGCATTATACCAAAAATTTTGTCTCCAAGGCACCTGCCCAAAACTGTTCTCTCCAGAGGCACATATAACCACAGGAAAAGCCTGCTTGATACCCAGTTAATAGCACTTGCTCAAAATACTATTTTTTAAAAGGGAAAACTAGCCCACAGTGAGTAGAGGCTGCACAGAGCTAAGCCCAACAGTGAAGGCCGCTCACGTTAGTGCAGAGTCCTTCAGCTTTCCATTCCTTATATGTGCAAAGTGTGCAAGCCCTCACACACGCTTCCTACTCACCCAGAGGTACATCATGTTAGCTTGGGTCCTTCTAACCCAGCAGTGAGATGATCCGGCAACACAAGAGGCACTTCAGTAAGACTGACGAGACCGAGGTTGGTCGAGGGTGTTTTTCGGTTTTTTTTCTTAAAGAAAAAAAATCCGAACGGCTCAGTTTGAGGCTTAGAAAGCGTCTCGCCTCCTCCACCCCCCTCCTCCAGCTCTGGCTGCTCTGCGCTCTTCTCTCGCACTTAATCTCTCCCTGGGAGTTCCCAGCCCCGTGTGTCTGTACTGGCGTGCACAGCACACACTCTGCATTCGCCTCCAGGGAATTTCTCTCTGTCATTCTGCTTCTAAAAACACAATCTCGGCCTCACAAGATTCTTGCAATAGGCAGGGATGGGTGGGGTTAGTAATAAATGCAGCCCGGCTCCCAGTGCTGGAGAGCGCTTACTTTAGAAAATGGAACTGTAGCCGTGAATGAAGCAGAGAAAACCTTGTCCTCCAAGGTCACTGGGGGCGAGGACCCATTCCTCCCCCCCCACTAATTGCTCCTCCAGGAATCATCCGCAGATGCAGGAGCCACGTGGGGTGCCATAGGCAGGTTCTGCACATCTTCACCAACCCCCCTAGTCAACACCCCAAATCCGGTCACTATTCAGTAGCTGTATTTAATCATTAACCACTGACAGGCATCAAGGGGCATAACTACAGGGATCCTGAAGCAAAGGAGAAAATCTGTGTCTGCCAGCCACGGAGCTCCCTCAGTAAGAACAACCACTGTCGGCATGAGCTGGGGAAGAGAAGCAACGCAGATAAAGGGGTTAATCTGCCTTTGCAGGTGGCTCCGCATGAGTATTTTACAGACTTGCATACTGCTAGAGGGAAAGCAGCAGCTGGCTCCTGTTCCTCAGAGTGTATCGGGTTCCCACTTGCCTGGAGGCAGCTTCCCCCCAAGTCTGACGGGGGCAAGTGCCCTCACAGCCTTGTGCTCCCAGCCTGCTCCAATTTCAGGACTGCAAAGCTCTGCCGGTGGGGCGGCAGCCCCGGGAAAGGCGCGCTGAGCGAAAGACACTCGTCCCAGTTCCCTCGACAAGCACCAGCAAGCCCTTCCCGGCACGAGCAAATCCTCGTCCCATCCCCCGTGCGCGATGCCACAGGATGAGTGTCACCTCGCATGTCATTAATCAGTTAAACCGCTCTTCCAAACTAGGAAAACGGGTTTCTCGCCCCCTTCCCTTCCCGCCTCAAAATGAAGAATTGACTTCCCTTGCCAGGCTCCAAATGCTAAGTTAAATATGGCCTCAGCTCAAATGGGAAAAAAAAAAAAAAAAAAAGAAAAAAAGAAAAAAAAAAGTGTTTTCATTGAGGTTCTGGTCTCCTTGGAAATGAGTTTTGAAGAAATATTTTTATCTCAGCTGAAGATATAGAAATGGTGCTATTCCACATATCACCTCTGCTTCCTCTACTTACAGATTACTTAAATGCAGTCCAGGGGGCTTGGAGCAAAGCACATGTCAGGCTGGCCCTGTTGACATGGGGTGACGAATGGATGGGCCCCCTGTCACAGCCAGCCCAAACACCAGAGAAGTGCTCCACACTCTCCAGGCTCCCCTCACCTTCAGCAAGCCACAGACACACCCCAGGGCAGGCTTGTCCCAGGAACAGGCCTGAGCACATGGGATGCCGATGGGTTCAAAGGAAATAAATACATGACTGTCACTGCAGTCCCACAGAGAAACCTGGAGAAAAGGTTTATTCCCATTACAAGGATACAGCAGACAAAAGGGATCTGCTGGTTAAAGACCAGCAAGACAACACTACTTTTCAGCCCAGAAAACCCAAGTCCTGCTGCTCAGGGAAAGGAGCAAGAGCCCCTCCAGAAAGCTGGGATTGCATAGGGTTGTTCCATTATGGCATTGCTCAGGTCTCCCATCTGCTCTCACCTTTTTGCACAATGGGTCAGGTGGAGAGGGTGAAAAGCAATGTTCCTAAAAATCACTTACTGCACTAAAGCCTATGCCCCACAGTCTCCAAAGAGTGAAGCATGTGATCCACAAACCTGTCCTCAAAAGCTCTGAGAGGAGCGAAACAGCAGCAATGCTGACATTTGCATCACGATTAGACCCTTCTGTTAACACCTCTAAAGCAGGGTCAGCAGCAACTAGTTCAGCCAGCCTGCAGATTGAAGCAGACATTTCTGCACCAGATAACCTTGAAAATGCCATCAAGGTTTTCTTCTGATCCAGAATCACAATTCAAAAATGATCCTATGTTCATTTAAATGAAAGCTGAAATTCCTTGTGTGCAGGGGAAAAAGTGAGAAAACACATGGACCAGGTAGGCAAACCCAAATAAATCCTAGTTCATATGTATTCCTATAAAAGACTTGAAAAGGATGAGTCTTAAAACTAAGCTGAAGATTTATTAAAACATCCCTAATTAAAAGCATAGGAAAAGAACAAAAAAGAAAAAAAATTCTTCCCCTTCCTCCCCAAGCTCTCATCCTTTAGGCCACCTTCAGGGAAAGAAAACAAAAACTTTCAGAATAAGCCTATTTGTTAATTTCAATAGCTGTGGCTTGCTACAAATCATCCCAGCAATTCCACATTGTGCAGGTCACATTCAACCTCCAAATCAAAACAAGACCCATGAACCCTCATTGAATCATCTACATACTACCTCAATTTATTTGCCACCGTTGCTACAAGGCCACCACCTCCCCATGGAAGGCACACAGAAAGATTACTGAGAGCAGCAGGCTTCTGGTGATGTAATACCTTTGTCCTGGAGCAGGAGCCCTGTTTGATGAACTGCAAGAGCAGGTTTCTCAACACCCAATATTCTCAAGCAGTGAGAGGAGTACCCAGCAGGTCAGGAAATGAGGCTGTGGAAAGACTCGAGAGGCACCACCACCCTGCTTCAAGAGAGCTGCTGCTGCCCAGAGGCTCAAACCAACATGAAGAACATGAAGCACAGGCCCACGACTATGCACAGCTGCAGAACTGGTAGCAGTGCCATTTTAGCCTCAGATTACAAGCAAAAGAATTGGCTTGGCTGATACAATTGAGGGGGGGGGGGGAACAACTAGATGAGTAATTAGGTCTTCATTATGCTTTTTTCCAGATTTTTCAACTACATTAGCTGGTATATAAAGAGTATCCATACAAGACATTTCTTTCTGAAAAATTTCTTCTAAAAGAACACAAAATATTCTCTAAGGAGCACGAGGACAACAGTACGTCAATGCATTTTATTCCAGAAAAACAAAGACAGACATGAGTAAGACAGGCTTCTGATACAGGTAGCTAGAATCCCCTGCAAATGTTTTACCATAATCCTAACAACAGTAGTTTACAGGATAAGTGTCAGGGAGCTTGTAAAGGCTGCTGTGTGTGGAAATACACATTATCTCTTAGGGATCTTTCACATCTCAAAAAGGATTAAAAGTAGAAAGGAAAAGATTTTAAAATTAATATATACCAAGCTATGAGAAAAATGTTCAGAGAGCTGTAGCCTAGTGAAACATTGGTCCCTCTTGTCTGATGGGAGGCTGTTGTGTAAATCAAAGTGAAAGGGGAAGAAAGCAGTCTGCAAAGACTTTAATACTTGTTAGAGAAGTAAGGTCGGTCTTGGCAAGTAACAAAAGGGGAAAGAAAAAAGGGAGCAAGTAACCACCTATTTAATATTGTATAAAGGTATTCAGAAAAATAAGAGACACTGGGAAAAATGAAAAAAAAAATCTACCTGTTTCTGTTCCAGTATCAAAAGCTTTAATTACATACAAGAATTATTGTGACTACTCAGTTATGTGCATAAACTCAAGCCAAATATACTGCTGGCATATAAGTTTCAAGTAAGAAAAATGCTTAAAAAATAATTTACAGAAAGTTCTAGCCTATTTAGGAAAGATCTGAGTGGGCAAGCAGGGAATGGGCACGGCACAGTTTCAAACAGTTGTTATCTGTTTCTAGCTGACTGTGTCTCAGAGGCGTATGATTTCAAATGCTCGTGGATTAACATTCTAGCAGATAAAACTCAAGACAGGGTACGAGCTGGTGTGTCTGCTACACACCACTGAAATCATATTAGATAGCACACAGGATGAGTGGCTAGATGAGTACCTCTTCATAACAGAGGGAAAATCCCAACTGATCATCTGGAATTTTTAATGCGACAACACTTGCAGGAGGCACAGGGGGGCCGGTGTCAAAGAACACCCTCCAGATTGCTAAATTAGAGAAAACAATTTCTTAGTTCAAGAAGTGTTACATTGAAAATGAGTAAGTCCATATTAGATTCCATCTTGACAGAAAAGAGCAATCAATTGTAAAAATATAAATTAGCAGTAGCTTAGTTAAAATGATTGTGACAATTGCATCTGGATATGTGTAAGGAGAAGAGAGACCAAACCAATGCACCTACGTACATACTCAGCACTTGAGTGGGACCAGAGGTACAGTGGCACATTTTTCCTAGACAGACAGATTGCTTATCGGGCTTCCCTGTCACATCCCCACACTTGAACGCTTGTATATATTCTAGCAAGTGAAAAAAAAAGAAAAGCTGAGAGAAGAAAATAGAAAGGAAATTAGAAAGGGAAAAAATAAAATTTACAAGGGAATCCTAGCGACAGGAGGTAAAATCCACAGTCAGAGCTGGAAAATGATAATGTGTTTTTAGAGCTTCTCAAGAATAGAAACCCCAGCAACTGCATTGATCTGCTACTATGGGGAAAAGGTAGAAACATTCCCAATACCGAAGGAAGAGCCAAAGCATTCAATACGTATTTCTGTTCTATATTTGGAGAAAAGTCAGCTGTTGCAGTCTGTGATAACAAAATGCCTTCCATTCCAGCAGTAACTAAGGAAGATGTTCCAACAGCTACCCAACAAACAGCTCTGTGGCACTCTTATCTAGCTCGAGCTTGCAAACAAAAGGGATGCAACCAGATAACAAGTGGGTTTTAACTGTACTAGAGCTATGGAACATATTTAAATGTGGACACTCTGCAGTCTGCTTTGAACTGCATCACCTGCACTTGGAGCTCTAATAAGCCCTAACTACAAGCACTAACATTAAACCTACCACAAGGCCAAAAGTACAACTGCGATGCAATGGCAACAGCAAATGCAGTGTTTCTTGCAGGCCATTATTATTAAAGCTTTGGTGCTGCTCACTGAGTTTGGCCAGCCCCCATCATACCAGAAGTCTGCATCAGGAAAGCAGCACTAGGCATGAGATTGCAGAAGGCTGAAGAGGGAAATTTAATTTCAAACCGAAGGAAAGCAGATCCTCAGAGCCAAAAGCCACACTGAGTGTCCACATTTTATGCAGAAGCCAGATTCAGATCAAGGATGAAGACCCAATCATTGTCTTACCACAGCAAACATTTCAAAAACCATCTACAAAAGGTCTGACTGGAGACTGGAACAGCAACATACTCTACGGTGCCCAGAGGGAAGTCTCTCCAATTCAGTGGCTGCTTTCCATGGCTTATCTGACTCCAGCAAAAGATCCCAGGAAGAGAACAGAGGAATCAAACCTCTGCTGGTCGTGGGTTTGGGCATGCCTTGTGTCTTGGGGGATTTTATTTGGTTTGATTGGTTGATTTTTATTTGGGGTTTGTTTTGGCTTTTTGAAAAAAGATTAGAGATGGGGCTGGAAGCTATCTGGGGAGAGGCACAGAAGGCAGCCTTGGGCACACATGCAGTTCCTATGGAGATAAGAGGATCTTCTTTGAGGTCGGTTTGCTCCTTTGGGTGCCGCTGGAGACTACCCTGGCGGCAGAGTACTGTTCATTTGTGAGACTGCCTCTGCTCAGGATCCTGGATTATCTGTGATTATCAGAATTTCTGAGCCACAAGGTAGATTTCCTCTCAGCATCCAAAAGGACTACAGGAAGCCTCACTCTGCATTATCCTGTTTATGAAAGGAAGCAAGAATACAAAGTGCATGCAATAAATAATCCAGGAAAATACCACAATTCCTCTCAGATGTTTTGCCAAGCAAATAAACCAAACACTGGCATATTACAAGAAAAAAACCCAACATTTTGTTATAGAGCAACCCATTTCATTACTGAAAACTGGTTTCCCTGTTTTCTCTTCTGCATGTATGGTACAGCAAGTGGTATCAGAAAAGAGGCTTCCTATTTAAAGCAACCTATCAAGGGCTAGTTTATCTTCCACAAAAAGCAGAAAGCCTGAAACAATAAAACACCCTGACATGCAAACAAACCCAACAATTTTTAAGGACTGTCCTGCTACTGACTTATCACAGTAGTTAAATTTAAGTCCTTAAATAAACTTCAGGAGATCTCAATTCATAGGCTGATCATTCCAATACATAAGGGGGAAAAAAAGAAATGGATACCAAAAAAAGCTTTTTCGAGTTTGTTTGGGATTTTCCTCTCCTCACAACTATGCTCAAGAGCACTATTCAGGCAGGCATTGCCAATTCTTTAAGAGAAAAACGTTCAGTAACTAGGAAAGGTACTTCACTGAAAACATGTTCCCAAAAATACACTTTTAAATTAAAACCAAGAACACCCACATGAACAAAACTAAATTGTGAAGCCAGAGAATTCAAAGTTAAACACTGAAGAGCATGCAAGCATTCAGATGTAAGGAATTCTCACAGCTCCAGTTTGGGCATTCATCTGCAGAAACAGAATGACTATGCAGCCACTCCCAGGATATAGCAAACATGAGCTGGGCAGCCAAGTGGGAATTTCCATGAATTATACCTGTCAGCCTTACTATGGTGGAACAGGAGTGAAGCCTGCAATCCTCCAATACCTTCTGAGGAGAATCTAGCAATCTGAACATCTACAGAAGAAAAAGCTTCTCTGCCGCTGTGTTGCCACCCTGGGCTTGATTTTCAGGCTGTATCTTCTGCATTCTATCACACAAGGATCTAGGCTGAAGTCCACACTGAACTGGCATAGAGCAAATATATTTAGGTACTTGTAAGAGGGTAACAGAGTAAGCTCCAACTCTGGTATTTAAACATAACTTTTTTAAAGTTTGGTTAGCTAATAACTACCTTAATACCTTCATAAAGGGAAACAGTTGACCTCCCTTCAGTTTTTCTATGGAGTAGCAGAAAGCTATTACAAAGCATCAAATTCCAACAAAAGTCTATTTTTAGTGTCAAACCAGGAGTACAATATCCAGTTAAACTGATAAAGGGCAGAAAGATTCTCTGTGCCCTAGACTTGTCAGAGCTAAACAGGGTATTTCTTTGGCTGTAGATTCTGAAGAGGAAGTCATAAACAAACAAACAAAAAAGAATAAATCAGCTCAGCTCCTACCTTAACAACTCATCTCTTCATAATCCACAAAGGAAGCTATACCAAAGGATGAATTGATGGCGTCCAATTCAAGGTATGAGACTTCAGGTAGCAAGAAGGAAATTGCTTCCAAAACCTCATCAATCAAGCTGCAGCAACATTACCCCATTTTTTTTGTCTCTGTGTTTACCATGTCAAGTGGTTGCACCGCATCAGTGATTCATCAGCACAGCACCATGCCAGAAATTAAGAAAGGGCATGAAGATGAAAGCATTGCAACAGAAGGTATAGGAGAAGACAGAGCATAGCTCTCTTGTCTGGACCACAGGGGCATTTACTAATACGCTGAAACTTTGGTTTAGGTCTATTGATAATAAATGGGAATACAGACGGAGAGTAATACCACCCTGCAGAAAGGGACTCCTCCTGGCTTGTTTGTGCAAAGGAAGGTTAACAATGTTAGTGAGTTATTCAGGAAGTAATGGATACCTTCTTGCCCTGAGCAAATTCCTTTTCAATAACAGTAGTATTTTCCTAGGCAATAGGAGTATATCAAGGTATAATGGCTACTATATTTATCTACAGAGGCCCTGTACTGCTGGGATCTAATTTACTATGGCTTAGAAAGCAGTTTACAAATCCTAGGATAGTAAAGTTTCTAGAGAGAGGAATAAAATTCTATCCTTTATCACTTGGGTTGAAAACTGGGGTTTAATGTCCCTTTTTAAGGGTATAAAATGCATTCTCTTAAACTTAGAGAGACTCAAAGACTAATAAATCCTTAAAGCAAACTGTAAACACACCTATGAGAGAGAAGAAATCAGCAAATACTACATTCTGCCCATTTTTTTAATCCTTATTGTCACAGATGCTTTATTTCTTCTTTTATTCAAATAACATTCTTTCATTTGACCCTCTGAGAAGAAGAATAATCCATGACTTTCCCAAGCAGCCTTATGTACCTAATGAAGATAAAATAGCTGAATGCCTGAAATAAGGCTTCAGCGTGGGAAATGGCACAAGGATATAATTGGCAAAGAAGAAAGGAATGACTGCAGCTAATGAAGAGGTAACACCAATAAACACTGAATGACATCTGAAAAACAACAAAACCCAGTTGCTAAAAGACTTTGGTGGAACACAGCACCAACCTGGGTGGGTGGAAAGAGACCAAACACACGTGCTGGGGACTGCAGATACTTCCATTACATAACGGGAGTAAGAAAGCCCAGGCAAAATCGCCATTAGCAGAACTAAAAGCAAATTATTTCAACAAGGGTATTGGCAGTTGTCAAGCCACATAAAGGAACAGCAGACTGTTCAAATGTAAAAGGCATTAATAAAGCATAAGAAAAGAGGTATAAATAGATATAAAACAGAGAAAGATTTCGGGATGACAGAAAGGCTACCGGAAAATTTTAGTTATAGAATATAATATCCCTAACTTCAATTCACAATGATCAGCAAAGGTCAGTTGTCAGAAATGCAATTCTGTTTCTGATCTCATTCTGAGCAAAGCACTCTTTAACCATACCTGTGCCACCACCATCTAGCTGGATTATTCTCATGGCTGCAGCAAACAGTTCCCTCCATCTGACTGCTCCCTTGGGAAACTATGGCATAAGACAATTTTTAAAAGTGTGTACGTGGAAAGATTAACTGCACTACTGGTATCCCACTTTATAAACAAGAGAGAATCTATTCTTCAAAGTCTTTTTAGTGTGTTAGATACCTACCTATGATTTAACAGATCTCACATGTAGTGAGTACTGAAAACACCTGCATTTTGTCACATGGGATGTCCCAACAAACTGACATTTGTGTCAATTATTGTACTTGAATCAGGAGGATTTTGGCTCTCGTAGGAGCAGACTGGCTATAGATCTGATATTCAGCATCACTGCAGTCTGTGGGGTCACATACTGTGACCTTCAAACACCTTCAGCTCAGCTCACATTAAAGCTCATCTACTTTCCCTTCTTTCTCTGACAGGCAGCCATGACAAAAAAAAAAAAAAAAAAAAAAAAAAAAAAAAAAAAAACCCCACACCCAAACAAACAGTACTGTGAATTCCATTCTGTTGCATTTTCTGATCAAAT
Organism: Fringilla coelebs; assembly: GCF_963513975.1. Classification (NCBI taxonomy): domain Eukaryota; kingdom Metazoa; phylum Chordata; class Aves; order Passeriformes; family Fringillidae; genus Fringilla; species Fringilla coelebs. Next base: position 51,063,437 of record NC_140033.1, on the reverse strand, counting down.
CCTGGCAAAATCAGACTCTTACATTAGATATTAATTGCAACCCCCTTATTCTTCCAATCCCTTTCTAACACAGACAGACTGAACGAGTAGCAACTCCCACTTGGTTTAGATGAAATGAATGGTTTGAAGTAACTATGGCTAGTCAACACATGCATTTATTGTGTCCTAGGTCCTATGCAATATAGTCCCATTTTATCTGAATCCAAATTTAAGCTCTGAAATGTAACCATGCCATCTGATAAGTATTGTAACTGCTAGAGAAGCTACTCACTTGGATAACAAAGCAACAATATATTAAATTGCTCCCTGTTCCCAAATTTCCAGAAAGCAACAGTGACCAGAACAATCTTTTTTTATCCTTGTGCGACCTGAAGAATGCAGTTTCCCTTTCAGAGAAAGGCCTTTCTATGGTTATCTAATGGTAATGTCACTACAAACTGGATTAGAGACGCCCAGAAACCTCGAAATTCGTACACAGATAGTCAGCTGTATCCCAAGTCTAAGTCTGAAGGAAATCAAATGCTCCAAATTGTGCTTAATGTAGTTAACTTTGCCCTTTAGGTAGGATAAACCAGTAAGAACATATTACACAGTGATTAGATTAATTCTTGAGTAACATTCAGATGGCTGGCTCTATCTGTCTATTTCAAATTATTTCAGAGATGATCATTTTTCCCCTACTCTGCTCTGCAGCAGCAGCTGCTCAAGAAAAACAGCAGTTCTCTGTCTGGGGTGAAGTTGACAGCAACTGGGGACAAGGCTGCTGTCAGAGTTCAGCTCCCAGTTCTGAAATGCCATTCTACTGGAAATACCAAGGAGCCTAAATCCAGCTACATATACCACGGGATGTAAAATATCTCTATCTCAGCTTTCAACAGAAAGCTCGAGTCTCATGACATTTACTCCTTTGGCCCCTGTCAGTCTTCCTCCAGACCCTGCAAAGGATCAGAGCTAGCTGCCATAAATGGTTGGAAAACAAGATGCTGTTCTCCAAGCACTTGGAAATGAGCAGCACTGTTTTAGCTTAGAGAGACCATGGCAAGAAGCCAGGGTGACAGGTGCCCTAGAAATAAAGATGGGGATCAAACTGTTGCTAATGTTAGCCGCTGTTGTCCTCCTGACCTGTAAGAAAGGGTAGCTCATGCTCTCCAGGTGTAGCAGGAACAACGGACCAGAAAACACAAAGATGTGTTTGCTAGTAGTACCTAAAGTGTCTCCTCAACAAAATCCAGCTGCAAAGGAATTTCAGTGGGTCTCATGAGATGCAATCCTATTGCTAAACCTTTATGGGGCCTGGCAGCATGATGCTGCTGTGACATCAGAGTGCAGCTTGTTGAAATCCAAAGGCAGCAAGAGTTAAAACCACAGATTCCTCCTAAAGCGCCATGAGCTACCAACCTCTTGTGTGGGCAGCAGCAGCAACTAAATCCACTGAACAATTGGCTGGCCTTTGGAAACAGAGGTGGGAAGAGACAGGTCATGGGGGACTGCCTGCCCTCACCCCCAGGTAAATAGCAGCACAGCATCTGCTGAGGTTTTCAGTTAAAATCCATGAGACAGTTCTCATCATTTTATCAACAGCCTCTGGAGACAGCAGCCTCTGACCTTTATCAGGAAAAGCATCCTTGTCCTCTAATCACAGACTTCCTGGAAAATGCAATCTAGCTGGCAATTAATACAGAATGGAAGGGGGGGAAAAAAGCCTCCTAACATCAAATTATTACTGCAATATTTTTTAAATATGTCCCCGCAAAAATGCAGAATTCAAGCAGATTCTCACAACCTATTTCACTACCAAAAGCATTATTTAACAGTTTCTGCTAAAAAGATTTTTCTCACCTCTCCCACCACCAAAACACCTGCCCCCTCCCACCCCCACTCTTGCTTTGCAGATGTTGCCTGCAGCAGCACAGTGTCTTGCTGTGAAAGCTTCAACACAGGGGTGCAGAGCGTGACCTGGGCAGAATTACATGTGCCATTTCCACTGGGAAATCTAAGAGACTTATTAAGCCAGGACAGCGCCGATTAATCTACTAATGGAATGAATCAAAAGTGTGTTCCTGGCCCCTTCCCCTTCACATCCCAAAACCTCGGGGGAGCTGAAACCATCTGGCAAATGCCTGCTCTGAGCAACATTACGCTACTGCTGGAGATACCTCTCCCTTAATACTAAGAAGAATGAAACCATCTTCCGTCCACCAGGTATTCTCAGGAGCATCTGTGTAGCTCGCTGAGTAGGCTGCTTGCACACAGCATCCTTCCCCAGCCAATGCAGAGCTGCTCACTCACCATGCAGGAGAAGTCAGCAGAACAGAAAGCGATCCCATTCATTTACTCGGGGTCCCGCTGAAGCGGCCGGCACGGGCAGGGTGCAGGAGCTGTGCCGGACTTGGTGTAAGGCACACGGGTGCAGATCCCAGCTGCAGGCAGGCAGAAGCATGCTCCCTGCCCAGCCTGAGGAAATGCTCCCCCTCAATCCTCTCAGTCCTTTCTTCATGCAGGTAGGGTAGCAAGGACAAGTTTGTTTATGTTAATTAAAGAAAAAAATAATAATAATAATAATAATAATCTCTCTTCCAAACACATTCACAATAGAAATCTGACCAGAGAGCTTAAAGGGAAATCAAAACATCAGACCAGTCCAAGGCTCATACATAACAGATATTATTACTGTGAGACAGAATGAAGGACTGACTCAGAGATGCTGAATACCCTCCACCATTTGAGTAATAACCAAGCTCAGGAAGAAACAGAGCTGAGGCAGCTGTCACAAAGAAAGGATCTTGGGCACTTTCAAGATCATACAGGAGCAGAGGAACTGCCTATCTTACAATTTAGACACACACCAAAAAAAACCAAAAAAAAACAGAGAAAGAGCGGTCTGTGAAATAACGTCAGTGGTAACAAATGGCTTTTGACTGTCACAAAATAATGCAAATACAGGACAGGGGAGACAAGAGGTCCTCCATGCTCAGGGACAGCACAGAGCATGTTTAGACAAACATCCATCAGGAAGTGCCTAACTTGTTATTACAGACTCCTAGAAACTGGAACTCTGATCCCCTAAATTACCCTTCCACTACTTCACTACACTGAATCAGAAAATGTTGGTTTACTCCACAATATCCAATTTAAGCCTTTCTTGAAACCAATTAAGCTGTCTTCAATGGACATAGTAAATAATCAATCCCCACCCTCCATATTTTCTACTCTGTCCTTTTTAAAAGAAGGAACAAGCTTGGTATTTTCCTACTATGTCAGGCTCCCTGAGCCTCCTTTTCTTGGTCTTCCCTGGACATTTTCCAGATTTCACCTGTGTATGTCCTGAAGTGCCTACAAGTAGGCACAGTGCTCCACTTGCTGTACTAAGCTGCAAAGAATAACTGTCTTCTGCAGTTTACTTGACATACATGGAAATGCATTCCAGGTTTTCAAGATTACAAAAACCAGCACCACATACTCAGTTTATCTCCTATTACCCCAGATCTTTCCTTAGCCAGTTAGTCTCCATTTCATATTGCATATACAGCTCCTTTTGTTAATACAGCTTGGTTTTGTTTAATTTCACATTGTTGGATTTTAGGGCATTTCTAGAATTTACTGTGATCTTTCCAATTTCTAATCCTACCTTCTAAAGGCTGCCAGGCCCTGCACATACATATGTTCAGTCACTGTTTTATTACCCTCAATTTTGATGAGCACTAGAGAACAGCAGAGCAGCCAAGCCAGACCACGTTAAGACTCCAGATCAGACACACACACACACAGAAAAGCATGATATAATTGCTCCACATACAGTTTTCCAATGAGGCGTTCAGCCCCTTCTTAATTTCACCTTTCATTTGTCTAGTTTATGTAAAGGTCATGTGGGACTATGTCCAAAGCCAGTAGCTTTCTCTGTCTGCCAGGCCTGCTGCCATGTCAAACAAAAAAACAAAATTGATCTGACATGATTAGCCCTTAAAAATTAGCAATGTATGTCTGCTGCTGGCTTAATTTCCTTTAGTAAAGGATCTGACCATAAGCATCTGATCTTTTTCAGCATCTTTCCACATTCTGTAACTGCACTGACCAACTGAATTTCTTGGAATCTCTAGCCACTTTTAAAAAAAGATGCAAGAATAATATTTATTCACACACATGCTCTTCATTCACTTGGAAGCTGTGCGATTTCACGATGTGCAGAATGCACACTGGAGAAAACCCACCACGGCAGCACAGGCTCTGCATGCCCAAAGGAGGAGACAATCTTTCACAGTGCCAGCAGTGCTGGGCAGCACCCCTCCCTCTGGAGGAAAACAGCTCGGGCCAGGATCCTGCTGAAGCCAGGAAAGCCGAGAGAGTGCCTGCTTAGGCTCCCCTCTAAAAGCAAGTCTATTATGAGCACTCCTCCTCCAACACCCCTCCTGGAGGTTGCCTCTGCTCACAGATCAAAAGCTTCCGTGGAAACCTTTTCCACTGTGATTCTTCAATGAACCAAACGCCGGCACAGGACGCACGAAGGGGCTGCCCTCTCCCCCATCCCTCTAACTTCCCTGGCCCAGAAGAGCACCTCTGAGGAATCGCCCCCCAGACCCTCGCGGGACGCCAGAGGCCGAGCCCCCGGTCTCCGTGCGGCGGGCTGCGCTGCGCGGGGCAGCCCGAGGCGCGGGCCCGGGACGCGGGCGGGGCGGGGCGGGGCGGGGCGCGCTGGCCGTGCGCCGGCTGCCCTCTCCCGGCAGCCCAGCGCCAGCGCCAGAGCCGCCCGCCACCGCGGGGCACCCTCGCTGGCACGGCACGGCGCGGCACGGCAGAGCCGAGGCTCCCAAGAGCACGGGCTATCCGGCAGCAACGCGCTGCGGCACCTTTGGGTACCTAGAAATAACAGCTGCACAGGTGTTATTCAAGGGGTTTTAAAAGAATTATATCTATCTATCTATAGATCTATATATATCTATAGATAGATATGTATATGCTGAGGACCCCCAGTCCCCCTCACCCAAGAGCTTTAAAACCACCTCAGTTTTAAATTAGTAATGTACAGAAGAACTTTTCCCCAATAAAAAATACCTAAAGTAGCGAGCTGTTGCCACAGGATGCTGTCAATGCCAAAGGTTTAGACAGGCTCCGAAACCATTTAGAGAAATTCAATAAAGAAAAAAATCTATCACAGGTGACTTTCAAAAAGAATAAAAATCTATAGTCAGGAAATCCCAAAGCCACAGGATTGCTTCACGAACACAGCAGAGGGGAAGTATCCCCGAATCTTGGCGCTGCTCTCTCTGTTTTAAGTGCTTGCTATTAGACACGGTCAAAGCCAGAACACTGGAAGGCAGAGACCTTCCGTCTGACCCGGAATAGCTGCTTTCATGCCCTCAATAGGATATCATAGCTATCAACAGGCTATTTTCTCTGCACCATTTGGTTTTAGTCCTACAACTGATCCAGACTACTTCTAACCCACATGCCACACTCTGGCATAATCATTCAGAAGGGAAAATCTAAACAAGATGCTGTCCCTCTTGCCAAAGGAACTGAGGGGCTTGGGAATCTCTAAGATAAGACACGGAACAGCACTCATATGGTCACCACAGGAGAAAAGTGGTCTCCTGGTACTCTCCCAGGGATGACTCACATCTCCTCTCTTTAACCCTTAAGCAGAGATGAGAAATTGTTTGAATCAGAGGACTCAAACATGAAAAGAATTTGTATTACATCATCCAAGCCCATTTCCTGCCAACGCCTTACAACCCCAGAGCTTTGGCTGGACTATTCATCAGCAAGGTATTTGTTACTTCCCTTGAGAAGCTGTTTAGAGGTCTTAAGGAGCTTACTTCGAGGAAGTCTTCCCATGTATCTGAATTAGTGCACTCCTTAACTATTTCTTCTCTTACAACTTCTTTCCACGTGGTTACTTACTATCTTTTGTTACTGATTATGAGAAAGGCACGCACTGGCATGGAGTTTGCTGGATATGTTTCTGGAAGGTATTCAGGGCTCTGTAAGGAAAGGATTCCGTGCCTTATGTTCAGAGATTAGAAAGGCAGCAGACATGAGGGAAGAGTGGAATAAATATACAGCCAGAGTGATCCACTTGCAAGACTCATGTCAAATGCAAGACATTGTGCTTCCTGTATTATTTAAGGGGTTAGATGCTAGGAAATCTGCTAAACAAAGGAAAGGAGAAATTTGGGGGAATGTGGCTAATATAAGCACAGAGACTTGGTTCAGAGTGAAATATCAGAAAGGTTTATAACAGGCTAAACTATTTGGTGGTTTGTGTCCTACAACTTTTTTAATCCCACTTACTGTATCTTTCCTGCAGCATCTTAGGGATATAGTCTGGGCTTAAGAAAACAAGGAACCACTTCTTCATGCTTTAAGTGATCTAGCAAGTGCTTGACCAAGACACTTGGACACCAAGTTCTGGATTCAGGGGAGATGCATCACCAGATTAGTCTCAGTGGATCTTGCTTCTCCAACTCATCGCTAATTGTTTAAACTTCCATCTGTAACCAACTCCTCCTTCAGGTTTTAGCTAAACATTCTGTTCTCTATCTTCCTTCTCACATACCACAATTTACATTGTTTTCACTTAATTCTCTTCACTCTTTCAACACGTTTTTACCTTCTGAATGTATTGTGAGTTTTAAGTAGCATGGGATGCAATCTGGTAAAGGGCTTCTCAGGTTCCTTCCCTCCTGCAGTGTTACATGGCTTTCCATAAGCACATCTGAACCAGCCCAAACTCTTCATAGCTTCATGACACAGTAACATCCCAGCAGTTCCCCCACTATACACTCTTGAACCCCTTTGTGTGCAGCCACCTCACAGATGCTTCTCACCTCCTGAATACATTGGACATTTTTGCCCAGACTACATTCTCTGAAATGAAGCTCATTATTTTCTATGGGACACTGCAGGTAAGTCAGTAATAGAATATCCCTTCAGTCCTGTCTAGTACAGTGTGGAAACATTTCATTGCTTGCCTGAAGAGGGGCTGTAGGAGCCAGGACACAGCAGATTTGGCAGGCTTCTCCTAACCCACCTAATTTTAAACATGAGGAAAGTGCTTAGTGCAGTTTTCCCTCATTAGTTTGGTCCCATCCCAGATTTCAGGTTGACTGCTTTCAAGCCAAGAGGGACTCCTTAAAGTACCAGGAACACCAAGCATGATCTTCTCCATTTTACATGGAGGATCTCAGAGGCTTCCTGATCTTTGTCCTGGCTGTTTACTCAGAGTAAGGTGTTAAGACTTTATTTCAGCCTCTCTAGAACCTCCCTCTGCCCCTGAGTTTAATAATTTGTATTAAATACACTTTTCATATGAGGAGCATAAGAAACAAACAACCCAAAAAACACACAAACCATGATCCTTTCTAGCTCCTGAATAACTTTACACTTCACTGCCACCACCTCACAGGTTACAGAGCTACATAACATACACACTGGAGGTTTTATTTTCATGGTCAGTTACTAGGACGAAAGCAAATCAAAAACTAAAACTTTTCAGGAAGACTACTTCGATTTGAATTTTTGAGACAGGGAGTCTTTGTTACAAAAATGACCAAGCAGGGCACTAGAGAGACTGTGGTTGGTGCTATTATGGTACAAGTGAAAACAAAACAAGTAACCAAATCATTTTTCTCCAGGATGACATTTTTGTTTGCTTCATGGCAAGAGCATCTCAGGTCTGTCGGTACTAAATCAAGAGGTTCTTTTGGGTGGATATCCTAATCAATGCTGGGTGACTTAGCTGCTAATCAAGTTATGGCAATATTCCCAAATTCACACTTTATCCACATAATGGAGAAGAGGAAGATAGGTGAAGGAGCCTCAGACCACACAAACGAGAGAGGACAGGTTTCCCCCCCTGAATTCTGTGTGGAGATCCCTGCTGTTTGCTGCCAAGAGACCGACAATGAGCAGCAGTGCCTCTGTGCAGCCAGCTCCAACAGGAAGCCCGGTGACCTGCTGTCCTGTCTCCCCATGAGAGCTCTCACACACCCTTCACATCTCAGGATGAAGGTCTTCCTTGCCAAACTCCCTACATCAGAAGGACTGGGCAAAGAAAACAAACAGGGAGGGAAAAAAGCAACGGGGAGGCTTCCTGTTCTCACAGGCTGCCACCACTGCTGCTCAGTTTCCCCTCACCAGGCTGTGGCCCAGGGAAGGCAGCGCACACATCCGCCTGGAGCCAGTGATGCCCCGTCAGATATTCCAAGGCATCAAGGGAGTGAAGACCCAGGGGGAAAGGCGGACAATTGGAGAGAATTTAACAGCATTTCACCTTAAGCTTGAACTCAAAATTGAGAGGATACTGATAAAGCTGTTCCTAGCAGTTGCCATAGGCATCCACTACCTTGGGCTGAAGCCTCATCTACATACAGGAGAACAACAGGTCAGCCTAGTGAGTGCTCAGATGGAAAACCAGCCACTGAAATTAAGCTGTTGAAGGAAATGTCACTTGTGATAGGTAACGATGTTTCCACCACATTAGCACCAAGCCAATGGCCCAGTTTGATTTAAGAATTGTACTTAGGGAAGTACAAGCTTTTAAAAGAGGCTTCAAACCAATATCCTAACCCGCTGTGATAGCTGAGGCTCACTTTCCATAACAGAAGAGGTATAATAGCTCTAACATCCTGACCCAGTTCTGGTATGTGCAATTACCTCCTGCTTCCATAAACTCTCTCTCCTCCTCTCTTCCCTTTAGTGGCAGCTAAACAAGGTGTTCTTGCTATTTTGCTTCCTGTTGGGGAACAAAATTATTCTGTGCAGCTGCCAAATTCTGCCACGGAAGTGCCAGCATTCGGCACTCTAACAAATCTCAGATCTCATGTATAATACGCTTGGACATGAAAAGCACTAGAGCAATATAATATAGGCCTTGGCTATTTACAAAATGAGCTGGCACAGTCAGCATGCAACAGCCTTCTGGAAGAAGAATATGTATTCTTGATGAGTTTGTCTGTCTGTAAAAGCTGAATCAGTATAGCTGTACCAGTCATTTTCCATGTTGAGACCAGCTCAAAGTACCTCAGAGCTGTTTGTCACAGCTTGGGAAATGAAGCAAAGAAGTCTTGGTTCACTGCATTTTAGGCAGGCGCTTGCATTACAAAAAAAAAAAAAAAAAACAACATTTTGTTGGCAGACCTAACAGAGGGCTGAAAAACCAAATAGTCCCGAGGGAATAAGCTCTCCTCACCAAAAGACCTAGTTCTCATCTCAGTTAGCAATGTTACACTATGTTACACCAATATTCTGTCATTTTCTCTTACCATGGGCTTTGTCCCTGCCATCAGCCTAGCTCTGGGAAAAGGAAGGGTATCCTGCCATTCCTGAATGACCATGAGGCATCCACAGAGCAAACCTTGAATTCTGAGAACAGTCTCAGAGAGGTCTCCAGCTCCTTACAGGACTGTCACATAGATCCAGTAGTGCAATACTTCAGCAACAGAAAGCATTTTTTTAGGCAAACTTATACAATAATGATTTAGCACACATGCTCCCCAGGTCCTATGACCACAAAATGTCCAGCAAGCCGGCACTCTGGTAGGGCAGGGGAGGAACAAGGGGGCTGCACAACCACCCAGAGCTTTGGGTTATCATAAAGCAATCACACAACACCAGAATTCTGAGAGAAAGAGCCTCAAAAGGAACCCCATCTCATTTGTTTCAGTACTGCTGCCCTGCATGGTGACAACAGGGCTTAAATACGTGGGAAAAGATACAAAATAAACTCAGTTCTGGAGACCTAAGCATTCCCAAGGGGCCAAAGTGGGGACTCAAACCAATCACACATTTCCACTGGCAGGAATAAAACTCCAATAATCTCGAACATCTGGGTATGATTTAACCACTAGAGGGTGTAAAAACAGCACAGTGAAAGGTTTGCAGCCAGCAATTAACAGCATTCAGAGCCTAAAGGAACGAAAAAGGCATTCAAACAAATCAAGGAGGAGTAGGATGCTACATAAAGTGAAAGAAAGAGCAGAATTTGACTACCGTGGTCACAGGATGAAAAGCCCTAAAAATAAGCTCTGCTTGGTTACTTCTCCTTAAGAAAACAGTGTGGGAAAAAAAAACACAGTGCAAGTACTTACAGTAGAGAAGTGCAATGGGGAAGAGCACAATATACTGACTTACCCTCACCAGCTCAAATCCAGCTCCTAATTTGAGGAAATCCAACACAGTTGCTCCTGTATCTCATAATTACTTTGTTACAAGGTAAGGACCCCTACACATATTCCCACATCACTTCCTCCTTTCCCAGTGCAAAAAAGCAGGTGATGGATCAGCCACTGCTGACCTCCCATGCCAGCCCCAGCCTGTGGCAACAGAAGACTTCTTTTTCTGCCGCTATCAAGTTAAAGGCTCGCAATCAGATTAGCTAAAAGCCTTGAAACCTCATTAGTGAAAACCAGATCTGAGTTTAAGCTGCTTCAGGGACACAAGCAAGACAGAAGGACAAATACTTACTACGGATCAAAATGTTGTAGAGAGCAGGAAGAAAAAACAAAACAAACAAAAAACAGCCAAAAAATAATTTTACACACGTTTGCTAAATGAAAACACAAGTGAAACTGCAGCTCTTTGTCCTCCAAGAAAATTCCATAAAGCTATCTGCCATGTGAAATACATACACACACTTTCTAACATTCATTACTCCCTGTGCTCACCCATATAGAGCTCCCCAGGGCTGCCCAAGCTGTAATTCCCATTTCACATCCTGGCTGTAATATACCTTCCCATGCCCATCTATGCTGATCTAGCAACCTGCCAGCAACAGCAGTTCTGGACATTCAAATCATAAGAGTTTTCATGGAATGAAAAAGAGAAAACCTGTGAAGTGGGATGCACTGGTAGGTATCAAAACACCCCTAAACGGGAAGTAAAGTGAAGCCCCAAAATAAGGTACAGAAGGTACTACCAGAATGGGAAAGCCAAAAGATGTGAGCCACTTTAAGGATCTGACTGGCTCTACCTCGCAGCCTAGCTTACCTCACTTAGCCTGGACAGAGTAGGAACACAACTCTCACAGCATCCCAGTGTGTAGTATTTATTTGTGCTAGTTAGCAGTTTAATACATCCCAGAAGACATTCTGAATAATTTCCTCCTACAAACTTATACTCACATACCAAGCACCAAAGATTTAAGCTCTTCAGTTGCTGAAGCTCTACTATGCTGCACTTCCTTTACAAAAACATCTCCCATTAAGCTGTTATTACATATACCCAGACCTCATCAAGAGATGATGAAAATCACTTTCTTTATATAGCAGTACCTGAGAGTATTAAAGAATTTGATTTTGGTTTTGTTATTTGCTCATTACTGAAATGTGCTGCATTATTGATTTTCCGTGCATATTAATTTCCTGCTACACTGGTTCATACTCTGCTTTGCAGAGTTATGCTGCAGAACACTGAAAAAAACTGCATTCTAAGAAGGGAGATTTAATGTGTGACAGTTGTATCTTACAACCATTAAATTTCATTTGTTCCAAAGCATCTCCTCCTTCCATCGTGCAAATTCATCAACTGGGATTTCTCTGTCTTCTGTCAGGAGGCAAGAGAATGCTTACAGTTGCAGTGCACTGAACAGTGTAATTTTTACTGCTGTAGGAACACATCCTGAATAAGAGCAAGGGGCAGGGGCCCTGCAGGACTTGAAAGGAATTCAAGACAAGTTCACAGATATTAGAAACAACCCAACAGGACGTGTCATTCCCTACTTCACTAGCAAAGCAGACTCTCACAAAAACTCAGTGTTGTTTTGCTCCCCAGATGCCAGAATTACAGCAATAAGTATAAAACAGGGCCAAGCATGTAGTGGCACTGAACAACTACATTCATTAACACTGAGGAGATACAGTGAGAGCTTAGAACAGGGATTCTAAGCTGTGACATTTTTAAGAATCAAGAACTTCCTGAGCTGTTAGTAACGTGGATGATATTTAACCCCTTACCAGGCACCTTGCCACATATTGCTGGAAGCCATAAAAACCCAGTCAATTAATCACATATGTCTCCACAAACAATCCACAATAGAACAAAACTATTTCCATCTCATAACATGACAGCCAGGAAACTGTCAGACAAAACACTAAGTGTTCAGAGATGCACGGACACATACATTTACTGCAATCAGACACTTACTTGATTGTCTCTTGCTGGATAGCCATGATAACCTGAAGTCAGAGGCTCGTTCTGCAAGACAAGAAAACAAAGAGTGAATGTAGGAGTTACAAGGAATAGAAAGCAAGGAAATATAGGCCTGTCTTAACTCAGCCAAAGACAAGACCCTGCATGAAATGGGGGAAGAATGAGCTAAAGTATTCTGCCAACTTCCTTTTTTCCATGTAAGCCAATACACCTAAAATTTATTTTCAACTGCATATGCCAAATTGTGTAGAAGGAAAAAAAAAATCAAAGCCATAAAATAAGCATAAACTAATCCTACTCTACCCTCTGTAATATCAGTTATGTATAATTTTGGTCCTTTTCCAAAAAATTTTGATATGCAAACACATTTACTATGATGAAAACTGAACAAAACAGAACATAAAATTACAGAAGCTATTGTGCACCTTGCAGTCTTGAAGAAATGTTTCCCTAAACATTAGCTGTAAATGTGTCATTTTTTTCCTTTTCAAAACAATATTAATAGTTTAATATGAAGTTAAATAGTAGTCGATGTAACTTCAAACACCCCAGTAAGCCTGTGCAATATCTCAACTCCCAACAGGAAATCAATCCTCTAGGCCTCATTTCTTCAGCCCAGAAGGGATTCTGAGCCCATGTGTTTGGTCACATATTGGCAGCTCCATCATCCTCTCTGCAGGAATATATGAACCTCCAACACGTCTCAAATTTCTCTATGAAAATCCCTGGACCCATCTCTATTTTAGCAGTGTGGTGGAAATTAAGATAACATAATACTTCCTAAATGTTTATTTCTGTTTCTAAATTTATTTTTGGTTCCTCTCCCTCTAACACATCCTCTTTGGAATGGGGAAAGGGCACTCACGTGCCTCAGGCATGCATCTTTCTGTCTGAGCAGAGAATAAACTAAACTAGATGAAGTCTGTATCAATTCCACCCTGGTATCCCTGTGCATTCACAAGCAACTCCCAGCAGAATACTAGGAGGAAAGGAGGGAAGAGGGAAGAGGGAAGAGGGAAGAGGGAAGAGGGAAAAGGGAAAAGGGAAAAGGGAAAAGGGAAAAGGGAAAAGGGAAAAGGGAAAAGGGAAAAGGGAAAAGGGAAAAGGGAAAAGAAGAGCCACCCTCCACAATCACTTTCTAAGTTTATCTCCTGTTATGACTTGTGAGTAGGAACTCTTAAGTCAGCCCTGCACTTTCTCCAGCAGCTCTTGGGGAAGAAGAGGAGGGAGAGAGAGGCCCTGACAAAACACAGCAAAACAATCTCAAATTGTCAAAAGCAAATACATTATGGGCATGAAGCTGATTGGGATGTACAATCACTGTCAGGAAAGAGGGTTTTTTGAGATGTTTTAGGTTTTGTGCTGAGACATTTGAGTGAAAGGCCAGCTCCTACCAGAGAGAGGTCTCCTACCCTACACAGGGCATGTGGCCACTGGCACAATTTCACAGTTTGCACACAACACAATTGAACAGAATTCCTGCTGAAAAACAAGGTGCTATTACTTCCGTGCAGAGACTAGCAATGCTATTTAAAGTTTGTATCCATCCTCCCTCTCTTCCTCTTTACCTCAAGCCTGCCCAGGGGATTCTCTATGGAAACCTGCCAGGAAACAATCACCCTCTCCTCCTGCTCTCATGCTACAGTAGCATGCACAGTATGAAAGCTTCAAGGACAACAAAAGTTTTAGCAGCCAATTTTTGGGGATTAACAGGAATTAATTAGGCTGGCCACTGTGTGAGTACATTCTCCTCAAATACTAGCAGCCAGAAAGCAGGTTAAGCACAAAACTCCACAAACTATTCGGAAACAGAAGGAAAACCACAGAAATTGGAAGAAGCAAATGGAGACCATCAACTACAACACCACTCAAAGCTTTTGGGTTTAAACTATGAACTTAAGTAAGAACAAACAACACCATGATGGAAATGTAGAGTTAGACTTTTTCTCCCCCGGTGTTAAGTACAACTTATAAACACTGTGATTGTTTATCCCACAAAATACAGTTTACCGATGTCAAAATACCATAAACATCCACCCTATATCAGGAGAGATGGTCTTCTCTTGAAAGACTATTCCAGGCATGCTTTTAACAGTACTCATACACACACCTGCAAGGTCAATATCTCAGACAACTTCCTGTGCAAGTCTCTCTCAATACCCTGAAAACCAGAAAGATTTCTACACAGAGAATAAGGAATTAATGAACAACTTGCCCTTACAGATATTAAAGATATTGAGCAGTGAATGCAAGCTGAAAGTTACAATAAAAAAAGAAAAATATAATTGTTATTTTCAGGAATATGTTCTTCACATAAGGGACTAATAAAGAGGGACGGTCATCACGAGACTGTAGCAGAAAAGAGACAGAACTGAACTTTGTGGGATTTCCTGAAATCACAGAACCTGGATGCCAAGAAACCACAGCTAGAAACAGAAAAGTTTCGAAAGCAGAAGCAAATCACAAAAGTGTGAAGAGAAAGATGGTTACAGAGATCTGAGAGCAGTCTACAATATGTAAGAAGCCAGAAAGAAACAAGAAAAACTGAATGGAGGGGGAAATGCCCCATATCCCAAAATCTCTACTTTGCTTTTTGGAGGATGAATCTCACAGAATGCAGACTATTAATGTCTGAGGGATACGGTTGCATCAGGAGGTAAAGGAAGAGGTTAAAGAGGATTATATTGGTGAGAGTTCCAAGATAGCAGAGGTTAGAAAGAGGGCAGCAGCTGGAGCACTAAGGTCACAAAAAGGCCAAAGATATCTCTTTGCCTTTCATACAGCAATGCTACCACCAAGTACTGGACTGTATGCAAAATCCCTGCTGTGCGTATCATTGCTCTAATTGAACTTAACTCTCCAAGAGAAGGCAGGAAGCGCCTAGGGAAACCGTCTCCTGCCAATAATCTCCAGTGCTGCCAATTTTACAGGTCACTAATGGTGAATCTGGGGCCTGCTGCATGATTATTCCATACGGAGTTTGCTTTTGTTGAAAACTAAACAGAGCAAGAAGTGAAAGCGTTAAACTCCTGCAACTGGAACAGCACAGTCCAGCAGCATCCACACAGAAAACCCCTGCTAGTAGGCAATCTAAGGCAGCAGGGGCTGGGGATACAGCTCAATCTCCTCCTCTGACTGCACATGAACAAAACTAATCTCACCAAATGGAAGTGGAAAAAGGAGAGGGAAGGTTTGACACAGATAAGTACCCACCACAAACATAGAGGGACTCTGCCTTCTGGCAGCAGCCTGATGGGAGAGGGAATCCCCAGATAACTCCATCCCTTTCGCACAGCTCCCTCCTGCCAATTACATTCTCTTTTGATGCCAACATGCAGCCAGACATTCATAAAGAAATTGAGTTAGGTAGCACTAGCCTGCAAAATCAAATCAAACTGCCACTGGGATGTTTCATTACTTTGTTTACCACTGAAAGGCATTTCTCAGGCACTTGCAATTTGCTTTAGAGTAGGGAGAATAAAACTGGAAGCTAATACCAGAAATCAGCTTTCTGCAACACGTATTGGGATTTTATTCAAACCATATGGATGATCTCACACATGGGCTTCCACACTTCCATTGGATGGATGACCACCGTGGCTGTACCCTAGTGACAGCCTCTGTGCGGGCCAACTAGATTTGACTGGATAAAAGTCACAACTCAGTCAAATCCACTAAGTCTTCAGCACCCATTTATTTCAAAGTTTTCCCATTCTTTTATTTCCCAGCCTTGCAAACAGAAGACCTTTTCCATCGGCACTTGCAATAGTAAGGTCTGCCACAAACTTCAATTCACAGGTACTGCCTCAGGTCAGAAGATAAACTCAGCACAGTAATTTGCAGATGACTGAAGCTCAAAGTAGATCCTCCTGCACATGCAGAACAGCCAGGCTTTGGAGTTTTGATACCTCCCAACTTGACAAGTTCTAAGACCTGCAGAATTAGACACATCTTAAAAACATAAGGAACTGCCAATCAACAAAGATGCCATTAAGAAGTGATCACCTCTGCAGGTGGCACTAACTTATGAAAGGCCTCAGAGGACTGGAATAAAGTCATTCCTCTATGGAAAACATCACAACTCTAACACATAATGGAAGGTCTGAAAGTCCTTCTACTCTTTTCTTAAAATTAAAACTAAATTTTAGCTTTAAAATGCAATAATCCTATTTCTGAACTAACCTGACCCCAGAATCAATCTCTCATCACAACTTGCCGTTTTGCCAGATGCAACACTGAGGCCTGATCAGCAACTCCTTCCTGATAGCTGAATGAAACCTAAAGTCTGCAGATGAAAACTTTGCTCGTAGGAACCGTTAGCTTAGCAAGTTCATCCACACTTCCCCCAGCCGGAAAATCAATTCCTGCTGAATCTAAGCTTCAGCTTAAAGTGCTGAGTCCTTTCCATTGCAAAGATAATCTCAGAAACATGACCAAACAATCTCTTCCCTGGATCTGCAGCATTCCTGCTTTGTGACAATGCCAGGATAAGTGGAGTGAGGTTAATGTAGTCCTTTCAAGTTCCATAACCACCTGCTGGTTTCTGAACAGCAGCAGGGAAACTCACAGGAGCAGCTCATCTGTCTGTGCTGTGACTGCCCCCAAGAGCTACGGGTAGTGCAGCAACCTGGTAGCTTGGAATGAAGCAACAAGGGAGAGTTCCTGCACCAGAAAGCCAGAAACCCTGGGACTATACAGAGCAATGAAAAAAAGGCAACAAGAAATTACCTGTTCCTCCTGAAAGCAAAATGGGATTTTGAAGTGATGAGATAGCACAAGCTACACATTTATCAGACTTGTACTAGACAAACAGAAGCCACTTTCTCAGAGCACAGTGAATAAGATGTTCACAATAAGAAAGAAAAAAAAGGCTGAAAACACTGGCTACAAAGCTATTAATCTGAAAGTGACAGTTGTGAAAAAGTAAAGACCATGAGCCAGACAGAAATCCCAGTGCTGTTCATCACAGCCCAGTGGTTTCACCATCTTTTTTTACTCCTTGCATACAGGAAAGACAGAAACCCTGTGCTGGGGAAAGGCGGGGTGGGTGGGGGGATGGTCTTGAAAAAGGCTTTTTAGTATTTAACTGTGGCAGAGCACTGCTAAAACTGTAAATGCCTTGATCTTATTATCAGTTGCTAAGAAAATAGGCAATTCTTTATCAGACCCTTACTTGCACAAATTATTGCATATAAACAAAAAGGAAATGACCATTTCTTTGTCCAAGTGTATCTGATGCATTCAGTCTGCCTCCTCAATTGTGTGTGCTGTCCCCTACCCCAAATTGTCTTTAGATAAAATTAATGTGGAAAGTAGCATCTAAGGGTGAATTACCAATTATTAATGAAAAATTGAACTAAGCATTTTTTAAATGGATCTTAATGTCACCCTTCTCCCCCGATACTTATCCCAATTTGATATACAGCTCTTGCTAATCACTCTGCAGCACCAATAACTGTGTCTATAGTATGGGACGCTTCCCTTCAGCTGTCTTCACTTTCAATTAAACTTGCTTCATGGCTTTGGCTGTTTTCCACATGTGCAGACATCATCTAGCAAAGACCTTCCATTTATCTGCTTCCTTGTTAGTGCCCTGACATCAACAACCTGTACAATTTGCTGGATGCAAGTAGCAGGACTTACATTTTACTTTTCACCCACTTCTCACCCATCCACCCCACTACGCCCCCTTTTTTTTAAGCGTATTTGGGGACTACAAGCTTGAGATTTTGATAAAAGCCACCACAACAAGTACACTGTGCACGGCTGCCCTTGATGGCTGGGAAGAATGCCGGCTAGCACAGCCCTGGCTTCCAACACCCACCCCAAAGGCTGAGGCCACTTCTTGAGGGAGGGAAAAGCAGGGGCGCAGCTGCCAGTGCAGGGCTCTGGCCGAAAGGACCCGATGCCGTGCCCAGGAGAGAAGAGAAGCGCCCCCGAGGTCCCCTCTCTGCAGCCCAGGAGAGGCCAGGACAGGCTCATCCGGCCCCTCTTCCTTCCTGGAATTCTGGCCCTGCTGCTGCAGCGACAGCAGCCTCCGGCCTAGGCCCCCCCACCCTGCTCCAGGCCTCCCCGTATCCTCACAACACCGTGTTTTCCGCAGAGCCAGTCGGATGGGGCAGGAGAGCTCCCGTGCCGCCGCGTCCCTGGCGCCTCAGAGGGCCCAGGGAACGCAGCCCCCACCTGCAGCCTCACCCACTCCAGCCCACAGCACAAGGGCGTCCCCGTCCCGGGTGCCCACTCCAGCCCCACAGCTCCACAGAGCTGGACACCCACTCTGCAGCAGGCACACGGCACCCACGGAGCCCACGGCCCGCTGCGGGACCGCAGCTCTTCCGCCCGGCCGTCGGGAAGGGGCAGGACCCCGGCGGAGCCCAGCTGGAGCCAGGCCAGGCCTGCCAGAGGCTCCCCGGGCGGGAAGCCCAGTGACACAGTAAAGACAAGAAAGGAAAGTGATGTCAGATTAATAAAAATAGTCAACTGCCCTGAGCAGAGTTTGAATAGTCTGGAGCAGCCGGCTAGGGAAGCCCACAAGGTGGTCAGACAGAACAGAGCAATCTGGGGATGGCTGCATCCCCGTTGACTAGAGCCCCAGTGATGCCACCCAAACGTGTCAGTGCAATCTTCTGTATTTCGAAATACCTATTTTCTTAACTCCAATCTCCTGGCACTTCTTTTCTGTGAAATCATATGTATACAACCAACAGGAAGAATAATTGATTGGTGTAGCAGAGACTGCAGAATGGAATACAGACAAATACACATCTGACCAAACCACACAGAAAAGTTTAAATACTTTCAGGTCTGTTGAAATATTCATGATGCAACAAGTTTACAAATGCATACTCAGGCTTTAAGCTGACAGTGTCCATATGGAGTTACAATACAGAAGTCTAATGCTGCAGAGAAAGGGGATTTTCATACACAAAAAGCACTTCCACAGCTAAAAATTGAAGTATTTTACACATTTCTTTATAACAATGCTGATTCTTCCCTGTTGTTTTTTTTTTAAATAATGGAAGCATCTCTCTGGTCAGAAGCAGCTTTTCTCCAGCTAGGTTTTTCATTTTCCAGATCAGCCCACTGATGTTTTCAGCTACTCAAATATAACTGAAGAGAGACGAGATTTCATTAATTTACTGTAATTTAAATATGCAAAACACACACTTTCTTTGCACTACATAGGGTAGCATCCTCATACTGCTCCAGGCATGAAGAAAATACAGTCTGACTCTGCTGGTCCATGACCTACAGTGGCAACAATAGACCCAGTGCAAGTTAAAGCCCCTGGGAATACTGTGCACCGTGTGACGTCTGTGATCCAGCAAATACAAGGACACTCTGCATGCACAGAAGTCAATAGCACAAAATATTGATTTCCCTCCTCTTTTACTAAGCAAAAGCATTTTAAAATGGCAGTTCATCTTCATTTATGCTCCTACCCAAAAGAAACAGTACAGGACTGATAACAAAGCTCTAAAAACCAGCACTGGTTTTTAGAGCTTTGGATGCCATAATTGTTACACGGGGCTGAGGAAGCATTTCACACATAATTTACACTAAGCCAACTCATTACAGAGCAACATGCTCATGGCATGAAAATCTGGCTTGCTCAAACACGATGACTACAAGCATTCACAAGGTGAAGAGGACTACAGAGTTTTGCCTTAGTAGACGGTTCACTATTCTGTTTTCTAAAAAAACAGGATAGAGAATACAGGAGAGAACAGGACGAGGGAGATGACACCATGGATCCAGAAGGGAAATCAGTTGATCACAAGCTTCTTGGCTGATTTTACAAATGTTCACAGGCTGTTGCTCAAAGGCTAAAAAGAAACAAGAGTACTCCTACTTTGCAAACGAAATTATAGTTGTCATATTACCTTCAGAAGAAAAAAGCTGAAGTTAATTTGTCAGCTGGGTGTGAAGAGGCTGTGATATAAAATTAAATCTTGCTTGCTCTAAGGGAAATTGGCACAAAAAAGAGATAGAGGCTCAACAGCACACGACTCTGACAAAATCATACTGTATACTAAGTGCTGCAGGCAAATAGGTGCAAGAGAAATTTTCTGTGCCCTGGACACACTGGC
Organism: Fringilla coelebs; assembly: GCF_963513975.1. Lineage (NCBI taxonomy): Eukaryota > Metazoa > Chordata > Aves > Passeriformes > Fringillidae > Fringilla > Fringilla coelebs. The sequence continues at coordinate 51,043,203 of NC_140033.1, read as the reverse complement.
CTGATTGCATAAGCTGCCCTACATAGCTACAGAAATTTTTTTCCCAGGTTCACATTACAAACCATCTTCCCTTTCACCAAAGACATAAATTGTTCAAGTAGTCTAGCCAAATGCAGTTTCATCTCTGGAATACTGCAAGTGCCCACAGCCAGCTTGAGAAAGGAGAGAAGTGAGGTGGGCAGGCTGATGGGCTGGAGCTGCGATGGCAAGGGGTTAAAAAGCCTGGAGGAGGGAGAAAGCAGAGGGCTTGGGGCAGCCTGCCTCAGCAGCCAGGACTGTTTCTGATTAAGCCTGCAGGACTGTGGAGCTGCACAGGAAGCACTGGGGGGCTGGGGGGTCTCAGAACCGCCATCCCAAACACACTGGAAACCTTTGTGTTCCAGCAGCACCATCTGGAAACAGTTAGAGGGAAACAACTCCCAGGCCTTCCTTCACAAAACAGAAAAAAAATAGTAAATCCACTCTTAAGACCATTAAGTCTGGCCTCTTCATCCCCCTCCTGGAAAGCTCCTCTCCCTGCAACAGCAGGGAACAAAAGGGCACCTCTAAAAGGGAATGAACCCCCTCTCATGCTGCTGCAAGAGCAACTTGCACAGCATGGCAGCTCCTTCTGCTTACGAGGGACACCCAAAGCGCATCCCAAAGAGTATCCAGGGCACTAATTGCACCCAATATGATCAGCTCGGGGGAAAATGGACAGCAAGTCATTCCACAGCTAGAATATCCCCAAATGGGAGCTGTGCACATTCAGGGATACCCTGAATTCTGGCCCTTGAAATCTCCCATTTCTCTGCCATAAATCAGCACATGGATTTGAGAGAACCCACACTCCAGCAGAGACAAATATTCCAGACACACACAAAAGATCTAATTCTGTTCTTGAGAGGACAGAAGGACCATGATGCAAAGCACATCATCATTGTGATGGCTCCCCTACTGCCTCAGAGGTACTAAGGATCAGAAGGGCAGCAGAGACTGATCCAGCCATTTCAACCCCTGACAGGCTCCTTCTGATTAGGGAACAACCTCTTAGTGCCTCAGCACATGTTCTGAAGACAAAGAGGGTGTCTGTCTCCAAAGTGCCATTCACTAGTATTTTAAAAGGGAAAAATAGAGGTCATGACTGTTGAATTTTACCAGAATAAATCCTCATGTAACAGTTTATTACAGGGTTACTCCCCTTGCAAGGGTTCCTATCTCCATGAAGAAATAAAGCCTGCTCTTACCCTTCCCTCCTTGCTTTACCTTTATTCATCTCTCCCACACACATCAGTATTTTTCAGGGTTTTCCTTCTAATTAGACACCAGAGTGCTACACATTTGCCTACAAAATGTAGAGAAGTATCAAAACAAAATCAAAGCTAACCTTTCAACATCCCAATTAAGCAATTCCATACAAAAGTAAGGAGGGATTCCTGCTATAACACAATGCTATTCCTCTACAGAAAACATACCTTTGACTTTCTTTTTACATCCACCCTGTAGCTGACTGCCACCTTCTTATGGGCCACAGACAGGTGGAATGGGATGTGGTCACATGCCAAAGCTCTCTGTAACTAGAGTGCAATTTATAAAAATAATAATGAAAAAAAAAAGTCTTAAAATAACAGATTTTCTAAGTCATTAACCAAGGACTCCTTGGAATCCACTTGTGTTATACAAACCTCCTCACTGCTCATGCAAAGCTCTTGCTAAACATGATTGCCCTGAGTTACCTGCATGGTAGCTGTGGTCACACCTCCCTACTGCAGTGCATATGAAAAAAGATAAATCCTGCCTAAGCTACCAAAAATACCCAGCCTAGACAAACTGCACAGGATGGCAGGCTACAGCTGATGTCCCGAGCTAGGCAAATAACTTATGCAGGAGGGATGAAACATTCCCATGCAAGCAATGGTCACAGCTAAAATACTGTTAAAACAAGGAGAAAAGAAACACTTATCAAAGGATCTCCTTCTCTCACAGAGGAGGAACGCATCCTCTCTGGAACAGAGTTAAGTACATGCTTTGTTTCAAAATTTTAAGAAAAAGGAACAAAAAGTTGGGAGAGAGGAAAGACAGAAAGAAAGAAAGACACAAAACAAAATACCATCCACTTGATATGGGGATCAAACCAGGTATTTGCAGTAAGTTACTGTTTCCATTTCACTGCAGGGAAGCAAGGCAAGCCTCTCTGAAGACTTTTCTAAGACAGATCATGCTACTATGGAGAGCAAAATTAACCAGAGAGGCATCTGCAAGTGGTCTGAATTCTTCAGTTTGGTCCAGATGGGAATGCTAGCCCTGCTTATAATGGAATAGCTGCTGCTGCTTGTATTCTGCTCAGAAGGGACAAGAACTTTATGTATTAATGGAAAAATGAAGTGAGAGACTTCCAGCAGTCTCAGGTATTGGATACTCTTATCCATCCTGTGCATAAATACAGCCATCAACAACAAAAATAAGATTGCGATTAAACAGCACAAGCTCATAGAAAGAAACTGGGCCTGTGAAGGGCCAAGAAAGGTGCCAGAGAGCTTTGTGGTGACTGCAGTAATAATGCCCCAGGCTGCTGCACCCCAGGAACCTGGGAGACTACAAGGTCTGGGTCTGTCAAGCAGGCAGGAGACAGACACAGTTCTTCCCTGCAGCATCCTACATGCCTCCAATGCATTTGTCTCTTTTTATGAGCTTCAGGTCTAGTTAAAGCCTAGGAAGTCCTCAGGAACAGCATACAAACTCCTCACAGAGCCTCAGTTCCACCCTGTTGTCTTTATGGATAGTCTGAAGCTACTGGAAAAAGACCCACGCCCCCCTCCAGGAGGTCTCAAAACCCCCGGATTGCACATTCCTGCCAGCACCACACAAAAGCATCAAAGCCCCCTCCCTTCCCTGCCTGCAAGACAAAGGAATAAACAAGGCAGTGGAACTAACCCAAACTAGTTCCTCGCTGATTTGTACCCTATGCCCCCTGAGTGTTTCTCATTCCAGCCTCCTGCAGCTATAACCACAGCCCCCCTCACCACATCCCCTGCTCTGGTCCCCCCGGGCAAAGGGAGCAAACACCACGGTGTGGCAGGACCAATCCCCCAGCTGCTCCACATGGAGTGCAGAATCCAGGAGTCCTGACCGCCCTGCCTTCTGTGGCGCACTTGTCTGCATCTCTCCCACCCCACCACCATTTATCACAAAGCTTTTAGGAAGGTGATAGCATTGCAATTCCCCCAACTTTAAAATGGAATTGAAATTACTGCTTGGTTTTTAAGTGTGCATGTGTGGGCAGGGATTGTCACAGCACATTCACCTAAAGCTTGTTTCCTTCACAATTTAGTCTAAAAACCTCTCTCCTGTGTGCAATCCCTGGAGACTTCTTTGCATTAAGAAGTAACATTTCCCTGCCTGAGCGTACAGATGAAATGCAGAACAAAAGAGATCTAAAAGCATTGGGCTCCTGAAATTACAGCATCGTGTATCTTCCTATGCAGCACATTCAGATGAAGGAAACAAAAAAGGGAGCCACCCTCCCACTGAACACACAAACATCTTAAATTAGGTACAGAGAAACTGGCAGTATAGCAAACCACCGAGCTGGAGCAGACCTAAGGCACTGAGGCAAACAGCAGAGGAGAGGGCCAGTCAAATCTTAAAACCCTGCCAAAGCACCATTTGGGTTTTCTGTTTTGTTTCTCGAGGTTCCTTTGTAAAAATAGCCAACATTTTTAGTCAAAGCTCTAGACAGTTGCAGTCCTACAAATTCAGTTCTACTTGCTCCTTCCTTCTGCACATTGCTCGGCCCAAGTATAAAGGGATTAAACCTCAAACTCCCTTGAGCTAGACAGTGATACAAACCTTTTAGGAGTATGGGTTTTAGAGCCAGATTAAGCCAACCTCAAAAATCACTGTACCAACAAAGTAAATCGCTCCGGTTTTTTTCCTCTCTGTTCCCAAGTGTGCATCCCTAGTTCACCCCTCGCATGCACAGTAGGGATCACAGAAGAAAACTGCAAGTCAGATCAGTTTGCTGATCCTCCTGGAAATAATCCCTCAAAAAGGAGAAGGATTAGATTCATGAACAAAGGTGGTCGCTACAGGCCACATAATCCCTAACACCTGTACATGGGAGGGCGCATGACCACATGGTTGGAGTCAGGGAGAAGGCAGGGCTTCTCTTTCTATGAAAGCATAGTTTCCCATCAGCTTAAACCAACTGCAGCAATGAGAACTTGGTTGACAAGACTCCTCCTTAGAAACTACCAGTCCTTGACCTCCATGCATTTCAGAGTGTTTTACTCTCTAAAGTATCTAAAACAATGCTTTAGGATACAGAAGTTTTACTCCCTTGAAGAACTGATTATCAGAAACATCAAGCAATCATCTGAAGCAGCAGAAGAAAGTCATGATATCATCACATTTCATGGCTTCCCTTCCACATGCCAAAACATCTCCAATAGTGTAAGGCCTAACCAGACAGAGATGATGTTGGTTCATACTTTGTTCCTTTGTCCCTCAGAAGCATGGAGCAATGCAAGTCTGCTGTGATTTACTAGAGACTGGAGCTGCTTTGTGATGAGCAAAGTGATGTTCTAAGGATAGTAGCAATGAGCGCTCAAAACCAAGCTGTCATGTTTGGTCCATTAATTATGTCCAGAGCTATGAGAATCCAGGAGGGAAAAGGCATTTTCATCAATTAAATCTATCTACACTTGGTAGCTATTTTTCAGATCAGTAATTGGAGAAAAACCTACAAAAACAAATGCTAATACTTTTTTCCCCAGGTCTTCCATCATAAAAGCACTGCTCTTAGCTATAGGCCTGTCTACTGCTGCCACAAACAGATGCCACAGATTTGACAAGACCAACTGCAGAACACTAATTCTGAGGAGAATGTTGAGGGTAGGATGAGGCATGTTGAAGACTTCTCAGTAGGCATACTAAAAGTATGTATACCTTTTCTTTCACAAGAATATGAAAAAAAAAATCTTCAAAAACTAACCTTAAAAGAGCATATATTGCTTTCCTCACAGGGATAGGAAAAAACAAAACAAATCTCATATAGCAGTCACATTGCTTAATTCATTACAGGACAGCACCTAAATGATGACCACAGAAGGTAAGGTTGTGTGTATATAAAACATATTTTACACATTTTTACACCTATATTATACATAGTTATATATGAACCTGACCAAAACTGAAACATAACAGACCCCTAAACTTTCTAGGCAACTACCAACATCAATGGAGATTTTGTAGCTCTAAAACTCACACAAAAAGAAGGTCTAGGAGCACTCCTGAATTTGCAGTATGTCTTTCCAGTGCCAAAAACTAAGTCCTGAGGCACCAACACTACCACCTGTAGTGTAAAAATGTTTGTATCAAGATGAAGCTTGTAATCCTCCTGGGTGAAAAAATGCACCTCCCAAATCCCATCCCATGTGAAGTCAGCATTGCATCAGTCAGAGTCTGTTGAAAGATAGCACTGGTGCCTGGAGGATTAGCTGCAGCTTTGAAGAAGCTGCAAAGAAAGAAAAAGGAGAAAAAAAAAGGATACTGTAATTTCATATAGATGTAAGTGCTGCATGAGAAAGCTGTTATCAGCTGCACAGAAGGACACTGTACAGATTTGGGACAGAAGGACTGAACACATGCAAATCACAGATTGAATTCTGTCCCCCACTGCTCCTCAATCAGATCAGGAAGATGAGAGAAAAAGACCAAAATCTGCTCCCTTCAGAAAACAGTCAAAAATCTCCTGGGGGAAGAAAGAAGGAAGGAAGAAAAAGTTTTCAATTTCTCCTGCTGCCATTACTGAAGCCAAAATGGCTATGAATGAGAAACTCCAAAACTTAGAATCTCTACTGCACAAAGAGAACATAAAAGCATAGAGGGCCACACTTTGAGGACAGGCAATTCCAGCTCTCCTGCATCCTGGAAGTCACGTATTTCAACCAGGCTCAGCTTCCCAACTGACCACCTGTAGGCCTCACCATTTATGAGTCCCAGTCTGCCACCCGTTGTATTTACTTCTGGAGGGGCTGGATGCTTTGCCACAGCAAAAACACATTTGCAAGCCCTGTGTGCTAATCAGGAAGTGCAGTCCTAGACTTTCGCCAGGTTGCTGCATGAAGGCTTCACACCTTTGCAACTTCATGTCTCCCACTCATCCAACTTTAAAAGCAATAGGAGGAAGCTTGCTTCAGAAAATTCCCTCTCCTCTACTGACAGGGAATAGTATACCTCTTCTCTATTCCTGCCTGTACAAAGGACAAAACAGATTACTTTATACTTTGTTCCCTTCCTTCTAGCCTTTTTGATTCAACAGCGAGTCGATGCTCACGCAGTTTGTGATTTAGGCTTTCCTGGAGTTTGTTTTGCTCCTCTTTCTCCATTGAATTACTCTGCTCTGTGCTGCAGAGAAGCCACAGCAAGCAATACTGTAGCCACCACTTCAGAGGTAACAGCACACTGCATTGCTCCAGGCATAAGCGCCAAAGTGGGGATAGAAAGGACAGCAAATAGCTCCTCCCTTATTGCCCAACATAACCACACACTGCAAACTGCAGCCAGTGACTCTCAAAGACTCTGCCTTTGACTGAGGGGACAGCATTCAGCAAGAAAAGCTTCCCATGGCCCAGGAGAAAGGCGCACCCCTCCGGCATCCAACATTTGCACAGGCGTGAAAGGACTGGGTTTCTCTCTGGAAGGGAGTTCTGTTTTCTCCAGCATCTGTCAGACCCTGGGGACCCCTTAGCACTTTATCAAACACTAGTCCCAGAGGGCTGTAACAGTGCAGGATTTAAAAAGAAAAAAAAAAAAGCCCTTGTTACTTTGTACTCCGTCACTTACATATTGCCTCTACTATAGAAATCAGTTTTTGAGGAATATTATTGGTCACAATTCTGATTATTACAGCTATTTCACTCATCAGTCACGCCAGTTTTCAAATATCAGTGTAATTACTAAAGGAAAAGTCAATCCATTGTCAAGGCTGATTTATTGGTCAAAATCCAGAAGGAGATTCTGGACAAAGAGGACCAGACAAAGAAAGAGCCGATTTACATGATCCAATTAGAGGTGAAAAAACACTCCTCTGTGCAGCCAGGAGGAGGACCTGAAACTCCATCCGCCCCTGTCAACTGGGACCAGAGAGCACTGGGGTCAAAGGTAGCTTCCCCAAAGACCAGCCACCTGCTGTAATTGCTTAAAAAAGAAAATACAGAGGAACTAAGCAGAGGATCAACACAATGAAGATGGTACCAAACATATATCCAGTTCTTTTTAAGAAAAACGACAACCTCCTTCCAAAAGTATAAAATGTGTATTCAACAGCTTTTATGAGTTGTGATAATGTGAACAGTAGAGATCTTTTGAATGTTTAAAAAAAAAATTATTCAGATTACTAAGAGTAAGATCATAGACAAAAGGGAAATGGTTTCTATTAGAACAATTTTTTAAAATTTCCTCTCAGAAATTGTGAAACGTGATTTATTTTCTAGCACAATCACCCCTGAAAGCTCAGGATACAGAAGTAAGGAGAACCTCAAATGGTGTGTGAAACATCAGGATGTGGTTTGCAGAAAAATCCACTCCACCAAGATGAAATACAGATAGGACACAATACCAGATACCGCACGTGGAGAGCTGGGACAAGAAGATCAGGATGGGGAGCCCAGGCAGGCTTCAGCACGGCTACACTGTAGAGACAAAAACTCCCGCAGACCTGCCAACAACCCTTTGAGCAGCGAAGGGGCCGGCGCCCACCTACGCTGCGGATGGAAGGGCTTCAGGGCAAGCCAGGCTCACCGACCCGCAGCCAAACCACCCCAGGGCGAGCCCGGCCGCCCCCCGCCCCCTCCAGCCCCGAACACACAGGCTGCCCCTAGGGCAGGCGCAGCAATGAATTCATCAGCCGGTGCTGGCAGGGTGCCTCGACGCGGGAATTCAATAGGAACAGCAAGCCGAGGAGGAGTGAATAATTCAGGCGCTCCGCTCGCTCACACCATGCCGAGGAAAGATGAAGCCCGCTCGCATCGCCTTGAGCCGCTCAGCGCAGCCCGCCCGGGGTCGGGACCGAAGGCGGAGCGCGAGCGGCACCCGGCTGGGCGAGCGCCGGGAGAGCCGCCGGCTCGGCGAGCTGTGCCACGCTGGCAGCAGCCCGGCCTGCCCTCGCCACCAGCGGGAGCGGAGCGCCGACACACTACACAGCACGGCTTGTTCCCCTCGCACACACAGCTCCCTGTGTCCCGCCGGGAAGGAAAAGCCACCGGCAGCGTCATGTGCTCTCCATCAGCCCTGCTCCCAAAGCTTAAAGGCTATTCTCTTGTAGCCGCTGCTCTGTCCCTGGAAATGTTTGTGTTAGACTGGTCTATCAGAAATAGAAAAAAAAGCTGCAGGGAGGGAAAAGATGGACAAGGCGAGACAATATACGAGTGTTGGGGATATGAAAAATGTTTACCTTCAAAGCAATAGGCTTACAACACTGCGTCCTACAACACCGGAAACAGCTTTTGGAAAAAATATTCTGCGCTGGTCAGTCTATGTCAGGCCAAGTCTAATGATGACTTGGAGCGCACAAAAATACTGGGGACAGTTTTCATCTACTCTATGCAGACTGAGAACAGACAATGATTACAACTCAACACACTCCAGAAACAATCTCTTCTTGCCACCATTAGAATGGGAAAACTTCAAGAAGGGCAAAAAGTATCTCTGTATTTGTTTCCTCCCCATTCCACCGAGAGACATCTAATGCTGAAACTGTTCTGCCAGACCTCGAGTCCTGAGGCCAGAACAGATGTGGCAGGTCAGGCCAAAGTTCTAGGTGCTCTCATTTTTCAGTCATGCATCTCCCAACACATGCTGCAACACAGCAAAAATGCCTCCAGCACATAATGAGCATGCTCCCTCCTGCTCCAGCCCAGCAGCCACTTTTGCCCCAAGACAAGGTAGCCCACATTATCCTACTGGCCAGGACAAAAGCATTCCAGATCGGCCAGGGCATGAACAAACAGCAGTTACTGCAGCCGACAGCAAGATGCGGAGCCTCACCGCTGCTGCTAGCAGCACTGAATCAGTCTTCACCATGAGGAGTTCTCCCCATCGTTTCCACTCTCAAGGACTTTCCAACCAATTCGGGATCGCACATTTCACACAGCGGCCGCCAGTACCAGCTGCACTTCCCAGTGCGCTGCACTTCCCAGGATCGCGCTACAGCTCACAGACATGCACAGGCAAACTGTGTCTGCAATGGCACTGCACAAGGCTAAGCAGATGGAGGTAGATTGAGTCCACTGTGCTCAGCAGGAGCCCAGAGGGGGGAAAAAAATCTCATTTGATACTTATTCCTTTTCTGGCACAGCAGACCAACAAGGCAAGGCATCTTAAGCACAGATGTCTGTCCCATTACTGATCTCCCTGGGGCCTGCCAGGACTTGGGACTGTAGTTCAGCAAACAAAGAATCCCAGACAGAACATGAAGCCTGGGCTCCAGAAGCAGCTTCCTTATCCTTCCTGCATTTTTTATATTTTTAAATTTTTTTGGCACTCTGCTGACTGTCACAAAGGTAATGCTTGAAATGTACAAATCTGCACCAAAAATTGCAGAGAGAACACTTTAAGAACAGTATATTAGCTGAATACAAACTCAGTACACAGTGTATTTAGATTGATCCTTTTGACCTTCAGATCTTACTGTACAAACACCTGCAAACCAATAGCTCTTCCTTTGTAAAACAGGGGTGGGATGAGAGAGATATGGGAGAAGAGTATGAAGTCTGTCCCAGCCTAAATCCCTCATTCCTTTTAACAAACAGGAATTACTGCATCATTAGATTTAGTGGCAGTACTTAAAACCAAATCAGATTTGGCGAGAGGAAAATAAAGTTATTGACTCCTGACATTTGCAACTTCAAGTATATTAGAGCAGCTCCTCCATTTATATTTAGTACACCAGTAAAGAAAGCAGCAGTCTCTAATTAAACAGACACAGCATAATCTCCGCTGAGGGATCAAATGCACCAGAAACCTTCCCCTTCCTGGTGCCACGGCTCCCTGGGAAGCCAGGCTCTCACACGCTGCTGCGGAAACCATCCCGGCCGGGTGAGTCACCACCGCTAGCTCCAACGGCCGGGCGTGATCCAGAGGGCCTCTGGAAACAGCTGCTGGGAGATCAGCCGAGGGAGAGAAATCGAGACAAGACCCCAATTTTGTCTGCTCCAAGAGGATTGTTTTATTCTTCTCACTTTGTCTCCTCCATGCCTCCAGGGACTTGTCTCCCTGTTGAAGGGGGTGACAGCCATTGTTTTAGCTTCACTGACACCCTCCTGGATTCTGTAAGCCGGAACAAACTTCTATGATGTACCTCTTAATGTATAGAGAGAGCCTCTTGGAAGAGCTCCTGTGCAGCGAGGTCTCAGGCCATTACTGAACACAAGGGAAAAGGAAAATAGAACAAATTGGAGGGGACAGAGGGTTTCAGTTTGGGAGTGCAGTGCTCTGTCTGTCAAACACTGCCAAAGCAGTTTTTTATATCCTCAAGATTTACAGCTCTCACCTACTTCCCCAACTCAAATCTTTCATGGAATTTACTGATTTTCTACAAGCTCTGCACTATAAAACAATCCCAGTTCTTTTCATGCCTGCACTTTACACAAACAGTGCTGGCATTGCTTGGACACAGGGTGCCCAAATTCAGAGAATAAAGATGAAGGATGCAATTTCCCTGTAGCTTTAAATTCATTATAAGAAGCACTTTTCTCAAGTGATCCTACTCACTCCAAGAAAATTGGAGCTATTTTATATCATGACATTCAACCTACAGGAAACAGCCAAGTAAGTACTGAAGAGGAATATTCACAGAGAGGAAACAGCAGGAAAGGGACTAGATGAGTATCTTCAACACACAAAGTTTTCCAGCTCCGTTTCACTTCCTGGGCCGGCTGAGAGTCACTGAGCAGCACTGTGCTGTGCCCAGCTGAAAACGTGAAACTCAACCCCCTGACAATCAAAGGAAGGGTGGGAATCTCTCAATGAGCCTGCCCAGGAGGTAGAATACTGGCCAAACTTCATTACAGGGCATCTCCTGCCTTTCTCTCTGCTGCTTGCTCACTGTGACATCCAAGCTATCAGTCACAGAACTCAGCAGCGTGCAGCCGCCTGTACCCCCCTGCCCAGAGCCTCCCCATACACTCCCCAGCATGCAGCAGTAATTGCCTTTCCTATTAGCCCACAGCGACAACAGCTGCCATGGCAACCAGCAATGATTTTAATAAGTTTGGTCTGTTTTCAAGGGCAGCACACGCGTGCCGGCACATGAGCACGCTGCAGACACGCGCCAAGGGGAAGGAGGACCTGCCATCAAATACAAAGGCAGAGTTGAAAACACACTTGGATCATAGAAACTGTGGATGAACAAACATTTACCCCCCCTCTTCTGCAGGAGGAATGGATGTCCACTCACTTCTAAAGGAAAGTGGATGTGAGAGGGATTGACAGTGGTACTAAACATGCAAAGGCTCTCCTTGAGGAGCTACAGGTACTATGGGGTGACAGAAGCGACACGCAGCTGCACTGTGGGTATGTTGTGCCACATCACCCCGCACACTGCTGCTGTCAACACTGCTGAGATGGACATAGCCAGCACTGGACACCAGCTTGCCTCTCAAAAGTACAGCAAAGGAACACATCCACCATGGTGGAGGCAGCTGGATTTAGAGATAAATTATTCTCTTTGGCATTACTTAGTTTCTATAAGATCAAGAAAAAGAAGCTCCAAGCCAAATGGAGCACAGAAAGGATCACTTCTTTCAGAACCTATTTACTCCCAGCTTAGCCTCGAGGTATGATTTCACATCATGGACCCCAACAGAGAGTCACTACACAGAGGCTGTGCCCACTGTAAACACCCAACAAACACAAGGATTGGTGGTCCAGAGTAAAGGGGTATTATCAGTCAGACCAACCTACACCAGGTGGTCTAAAGCTGTCTAACCCAGTAGTACAGACACAACATTTGCAAATCATAAATTTAGCACTACTGGGATTTTTTCAAAAGCCTTTTGAAGGTTTAGCTTAATCAGCTGTCCATCATCCACTCACCAGCTGCTACAAAGGGACAATTTCTGCTATGCAAACTGCACCAGTATCTGTAAACTCCACATAAAAGACTTGGAGGAAACAGACAAGAGAAGCAAACATGATACACTGAAGCCCAGAATTCCAAATTGGCTGCAAAGCTAAGCATATAGTATCATTCCAGTCTCACAAGCTATGCAGATTCATGGGAGAGGGCAAAAAAAAAAAAAAAGGTAAATGTGTAGCACCTTTTCCACCATATCATGTATTTTGCACATGCCTAAAGAAAAAATAAAACATCTAACGGATGCATGCAGATCCATATATGTAATTAATTTGAATTTTGAATTTTGGTGCTAGGGAACGATGCTGTAAAATGCTGCAAACTACTTCTGCTAACATAGCAAGCTAATGCAGAGTAAGGCAAGAGCAGTGTACAGTTCATCATGCATTCCAAACAGCCTCCAAGGACCATCCTTTAGATGGAGGGGGCAGCAATAAAGCAAGCCACCACTTCAAACAAGGGGAGGAAAGATGGCCCACTGAACCCAGTGCTCTGAGATTTCTGCTCCTCTGCAGGTGACCTGGGACTTGTTTCATTTCTCTGTGCATCACCTCACACCACCTTTCTTCCTAACATGAATACTATGCAATTAGGATTTAAGAGAAGTTCAAATCCAGGATAACTGAGGCTAGGCTAAAGAATACAGGGATATTTAACTGCTAAAAACAAAGGATTAAATCAGTGAACAGGAACCAAGAGTTCTGTTTTGATTCCTGTAATGCTATCTGCCTTGAATAAACTCTGTGGATACACTAGTCTTTGGCCAGCCCATACAAGACAGAAAAAACCTCCTGCTACCTAGTGACTGAGCCACACAGGAAGCAGTGGACAAAAAAGATTTCTGGGAACCTACAGTTCTCTTCATCTGCCACCTGAGCCATGACTGTGAACCCCTCCCCCAAGCAGCAACACTACTTCATTTCACTGTACATCCTCTCTTTCCAAGCAGCACATGAAAATGATGCTCCATCCCTGCCAGACTCATTGCTGCCCAGGGGTTTAAATACAACAGCAATGAATTGACTGGTCTTGTTAATTTAATTCAGCTACATGGGAAATCTGTAAACAGAAGCACAAGCCATGACAATACTATCAGAGGGCTCTGCGCACAGAACTCAAAAATTTGCTTTTGGTTATCACTACTAACCATGCAAGGAAGAAGAAATTTTCATACTGGATATTTTACATTTTTACTGTTAAAGCTCTTGCAGGTAAGAAGAAAGTTTCCTACAGGCAACACTGCTTTTTCTACTCTGCCAATTAGTTTCATACACAAGTCAGTCAAATGCTGAATTAGCATTTGACTAGACACACTTCCAAAAACTCCAATCCAGGGCTAATTGAACAGATGTGACAGTACCCCTTGAGTCACCAGGGAAGGGCAGGACTACCTGCCCTGGCTCCACCGGGACAGAGCAGCCTTTGGGAGATTACTGATAACCACACCCCATGCTCCCTTCCCACTGCAATCTTATTTTCACAGTGCACCTATTCAAATGCAGCCTGTACAAATGCAGCAGTAATTTTTTCCAAGCAACTTCATGAAGACAGTTGCCTCCACAATGCAATAACCGTCAGTGTATAAGCACATTGTCCAGAGAGCAAAGCTAACCATCCAACAGACTCTGCACCCCAGGAAAATCCATACAAGACAAAAATATTTACCTGCAAAGTAAAGTTGGGAAGTGACCTATTAGGAAGTTCTCCCATACTTAATGTCACTGTATTCATTATCAAAAATCCTGCCCAGGAACTCAGAGGTAGAGAAAGCCTTAGAATGGTAAGAATTCACCTATGGAATAAGAACAATGCCACACGTTTACTCCTGCCCAAGGGATCCAGAGATTTAGGGATTGTCTGTAAAATCCTGTCCTAAAAACAAAAGTAAAAATTGCCAATCCTAGAACCAAGCAGACAGATCTACAGACCTCAGAATCTTTAACTGCAAACTTCAAACATTTCAGGCATCAAGAAACTGGTGACACAGTATAAGAAATTGCTTAGGACAATGTACATAAAATTTGTATTTACCTGAGGATTAGGTAAACTACACAAGCCAAACAAAGCACTTGATATTACTGTGCCAGCAGGTCTGGTCAGTTTATCCACTGCAGTGCACCTTTTCCAGACTATATGCATCATCTCTTTATCAAGAGCCAAATCCAAGAGAACCAACTTCACAGAATACTTTACAATAGACATGAGAGCCCCAGCAGAGAGATTGTATGTTTATTTAATCACAAACCTCATAAAAGAGCTTGCTGACACCTTGTCAGCAACAGTGACTAGCTGACACCAGGCATCTTGGAAGGTTTCAGTGCACAGGAGAGTCAAACACACCCATCTCCTGCTACACTTCCCAAGAATGGTCAGGGACAGACACAACTTCAGGCAGACTGTCATCACATTCAAGTTACAGCCAGAGGGTTTCTCATTCCGAAGTAACAGGTCCAATTCTCTCCAATTTGCCTGCAGATTCCACACATCTACTGAAATCCAACAGAAACAAGAACATAGGATGATCCAGATCTACTGAATCACTATCCACTCCCCATCTACATATTAAAACATGCAGACTGGCTAGTCTTTCTCTGATGCCTCAGAGTTTTGCATGCCAGAAAGGATAAGAAAGGAGAACCAGGTCACCAAAGGTCAAAAATAGTGGCTGCTACAGGAAGGATGGAACAAATGCTGGAAAAATGAAGCTGCCAAATTCTGCCCCATGAAGCTACCAAGCCTATGGTAAATGTCTGCAGTAATCATGGGGTCCAAAAATGAAATAAATACCATGCTGGGGGGGGGAAAAAGCAAAAACTATCTTCCTGTTTTCACTAGAAAGGTCATGCCTATTTAAGGAAACCATCCCAAGGAACATGGACATGTTCCATCACATCCATCAACTAAGAGTCCAGAGTTAAGTGTAATCACTCATCAAAGAATTCCTAGTCCTTAAAGGGGTCGTGGTTGAAGCAAACCCAACTCATGCTACTCCTGGCATGCCAAGCAGTCACAAATACCTGATACTGCCCAAGATGAAAACATCAACCCACTGATCATCAAAGAAAAAATTCTTACTTAACCCTTTAAGCAATAAATAACAGGAGGAAAACACACACAGAGGATGTCTCATAGCACTCCCATCTATTCAACACCTTCCCCATGGGAAACAACCATCCCCAGGAGAATTTATACATTGGTCTGGCTAAAAGAGATACACACACTCATATATGTTATCAGACCTATAGACAGAAAGGTTTCGAGACAGAACACAAAGCATGAAGAATTCTCAGTGATGTTAATTTGTGATTTATCAACAGATAAAACTTGTTTTTCTGAAAGTGTAGCATTTGGCCTTGACCATATGATATTCCTATTGAAAGCCAGAAGGCATCAGGCAAGATGGCGAAATGCAGCAAGCCCTTCCTGGAAGGATCTAATTAGGGGACAGAGTCAAACATAAAAACCAGACCTAACTATGAAGATAATTTCAATTTCCTGGCAAATCCACAAAGAGACATATACATGTATATAGACAAGTATCAGGTGGTCAGACAATATATACTCAAATATCAGTCATAGCCTCATTCACCACATCCATCACAACAGCACTGATGGGTCACAAGTGGGCACTGAGAAAAGGGGTGGACAGATTGTATGCTGGTTTTGGCTTGGATAGAGTTAATTTTCTTCACAGTAGCTGTGATGGGGCTGTGTTTTGGATTTGTGCTGGAAACAGTGTTGATAACCAGGGATGTTTTAGTTACTGCTGAGCAGTGCTTACACAGAGTCAAGGCCTTTTCTGCTTCACCCCACCAGTGAGGAGGAGGCTGGGATGCACAAGAAATTGCACAAGACACAGCCAGGACAGCTGACCCCAACTGACCCAAGGGATATTCCATACCACATGGCATCATGCTCAACATATAAAGCTGAGGGAAGAAAGAGAAAGGGGAAACATTCAGAGTGAAGTCTGTCTTCCCAAATCACCATTACAAATTATGAAGCCCTGCTTTCCCTGAGGGTGGCTGAACGCCTGCCTGCCCATGGAAGTGGTGACAAAGAAATTCCTTGCATGCGTGGCTTTTGCTTTACCTGTTAAACTGCCCATATCTCTACCCACAAGTTTTTTTTACTTTTAGTCCTCTGATTCTCTCCCCCATCCCAGCGGGAAGGAGTGAGCAGCTGTGTGGGGCTTAGTTGCCAGCTAAGATTAAACCACAACAGATGGAAGCACTACAGAGAGAAGTTCCACTGTAACCCTCTCTATCTGACAATCAAAATCCACAGTTGGTCCATGTCCTTTGACATTCTTCTCCTCTTCTCTGAAGTGTTCTGTGGCCCATGGTTGATATCAAACCATCACAAAGACAGCAATGTTCCCAAATGCCACTATCACCTCCTGCTGAGTCCATCCCACCATCGACAGCAATAGCCTTGTCTCCTGTGACTGTGACATCTCAGCTCAGCTCTCACCACATGAGGCACTTGACACACAGACCACCACTCTGAGGGAAATCTACCCAGCCCAGGAGGTCAGACTTTTCCAAGAAATGGTGAGGTATAAAGGTCAGATTGGGAAAAACCTGCTAGATCCAGCTGGTGACACTAGCAGATGCCAGGTCTCCACTGGATTCATGTGAGCTTTGGAGAGGACACCGGCTTCATCTTCTCCCCTCACTTCAAGGCAATGGGAATTCCTGTAACACATGCAGAGGCACAAAGAAGGCCAGTCTTTACATCCTCTTTCCAAAAAGCAGTGGGATGGGGTGTTTATTCCTCCCCTACAGCTTTATACTACTTCCAGTGTTGTAGTCTGACAATCCTAGCAATAAGATCAGGCATCCAGCCCAAAACTAGGCTTGTTGTCTGGGGCTCTCTGAAGGTGACAAAACCCCAGCCCTATAACACAATTCTGCTCCCGCCCTTTACTCAGGTAAGGAGAAATGAACACCCATGAAGAAGCAATAAAAAGCAGGTAGTGATGGGATGCACTCATTATTCAGCAAACAAAAAGGAAATATCAAGTCCATGATCAACCAGGTATTTTTCCCCTGAGACACCTGTATCCCAAGTGGCAGGATTCCTTTGCAGCCCTGATGTGTCACAAAGTCTCCTCAGCAAACATGCCTCTGTCCTCCTGGCTGACCCCACAAGCAACCACATTGGGACCTGTGTTCCAAGGAAAGGGGGAGAGCTGCCAGTCCCCACTGGGAGCCAGCACAGGGACAGGTCAGAAGCCAGTTCCTGCCTTTGCTGTCCACACAGCAGCTCTTTGCTTCTTAACAGACCAAAACATGCTTTTTAACTCAAAAGGCAGTGTAGTGACATTCTCTCCTAAAATAACAACTACAAAAGTCATGGGCTGCAGATTAAAAAACAGCAACTATCCATACAACTTCCAGTGTTTCCTCATGTGCAGGGATGTTAAAATAAATCAGGATTATGTGCTACTTTTTCCTAATTCCTGCTTAATTCAAGCCTAAAAAGTGCTGTGCTCTGAGCAGTATAAACAGCTGCAGAAACCATAAATTAGGTGGTTTAGTAGTTTAAGACAGGCAGCATCTATTCTACTTAAAAACTTAGTAAGATTTCAAACCTTATCTTCCAAGTAAAATTTCACTATGATGCTGACCAATCTCCTTAATTCAAGCTATTCTGCTGAGGTTTAAGATAAAGACAACAACACTGGACATTTGCCCAACATGACACCCTCAAGGATCAGTCTATGGAAGGAGAAGGCATCATATATATATATATATATATATATATAATGGAAGCTGTAAAGAGCTGTAAATCAAGGATTAAAACATCACCAAAACCTGACCTCAATTAAAAAAACACAGCTACAATCAAAAATACAAATAAAAATAAATTTGATTGTAAATGTCAATCTTTTTTTTTTTTTTTTTTTTTCAAAACTGGTCTTACTACCAGGTACTTCAATCTCCCACTTCCACAATAAGACACAGTATACCTTTTCTACCCCTCAGGAAACTAAAAAATAAAATCATTAGTACCTGTGAAGCACCCATTAAAAATAAATAGGTCTGTACTCAGTACAAAGTTTAGGTTATCTGCAGTATTTCAGTTTGGAGATGAAAGAGAAGAAATGAAATATTGGATAGTCCAAAACCTGACCTTACACCCATTTTAACTCGTTACACTAAGTTTAATAGCGCCTCAGCACCATCCATTTGCTGCACTTGCAGAGATGAAGTCATCTCCAAAAACATAAAAGGTATGACCACAGAATTATGACCTCACTTGATGCCTTCTTGTCACACTCTCCTACTGGGCAGTTAGTGGCTATGAGTTCCAGCCCCCTCAGCACAGATGTACCAGGAATTAAAGTCTCCCCAGCTGCAGCCTGCCGTGCCCAGGTTCTCACCCTGGCACATTCTCTGTCTCCTCAATCCTCTGCAAGGTGGAGACAGCACCTGCAGTCAGTTCCAGACCACCCAGGACAAACGTAACTCCAGCGCCACTGCAGAGCTGCACACCTCTTCCTAGAACTAGAGCACTGAGAGCATTCTGCATTTCCACACACTTCAACTTCTGCTTTGGACAAATAACAGGATGGGCAGGTGCTTCAGAAGCCAGCTGGATTCTCCTGCAGGCTGTCCAAGAGACATTCAGATCTGCTGCAGCAAATCAGCAGCAGTGTTGCATATACTTTATTGCCTCAGTTTCCCCCATGATTCAAATCATTCCTGAGGCCACTGTAACATAAACACTCATACATGCCACCAGCCCCAGGACATCTGCCCATACCATGCTGCCAGCCTCCACTTCCTTGGGTATTCCCCACAGTTCCACCTGCTGCAGCAACATCTCAGCCTAGGCTTCCTTCCCTGAATGAACTTTTCGGATCTCCCCGAGCTGGGTGCTTGGTCCTACTCATGGGAGCAGAATCAGCACCACTCAGAGAGGGGTCTTAAATCCCAGGAACAACCCCAGGCCACTCCAAAGCTAAGCTTCAAGAACTAGTGCCTATAGGCAAGGAGAAGCACCTATAAGACCTACTCCATCCTGGTCCAGCTTTGCTCCCAAGGGCTTTTAACATGAAATAAGGGTAGGAAAGAACCCTTTGATGGACCTGCTTTCCAGGACAACAGAGTACAAAGGTAACGAAGAAGCCATTGCTTACACTTCCTCTCATTTCTTCTTCCCACAAAGAAGCAAAGACACAGAACAGAATAAAATCAAAGTGCTAGAGATGGTTCAGGAGCACAATCTCCCACAGGAGCTGCTTGGAGAGACATGCTGGGCTACTCCACCTGCAGATCCAGGGAGCCAGATGCCAGCCCTGCAGCTGGGCAGAGCCTGGCCTTCCCCCCACCTCCCTGCCTGAGGTCAGTGAGCAGGCTGGAGGAAAGGCGACCTTCCCACCCCTATCCGGGCAGGAGAACGGCAACCACAAGCAGCAATTTATAGCACCAGGATCCCAGCTAGAGCCTCCCCTCAGCCCACACAACACTAAATCAAGGCTTTTTAGTGATGTCTTGGTGGGATTTTCTTCCTGGGCATCACCCTCAACAGTGACAACCACTCCAAATGTCTGCAAGAATCTCCTACAGAAATAGCAGTGGGAAAGCTGTGCAGAAAGCCTCAGTTTGAAGTGCACAGTGCTCCAGTCCCTTGAAGAAACCTGAGCCGGATCCCGATCCCAAGGCCTCAAAGGCCTCTGGGGAGCATACTCTGATATTTTTGACACACAAAAAAGCCACATAAGGTAGATTCTTTAGCCTCTCTATTAAACGAAATTTAGCTATGCACAGTCAGAGGGAAAAGCGCTGACATGATGAGGGTTTTTTGCCCCTTAACTGGTGCAGCTTCTTCCTGATCTCTATGCTAATACCGGCATTATTGCTGAGGCAATTATGAGCAGATAAAACCCCATAAAGTCATGCAAGAAAAGCAACAAGTGCTTCTATTCCATGCTCCTTGAAGCAA
This sequence comes from Fringilla coelebs, assembly GCF_963513975.1. Classification (NCBI taxonomy): domain Eukaryota; kingdom Metazoa; phylum Chordata; class Aves; order Passeriformes; family Fringillidae; genus Fringilla; species Fringilla coelebs. Next base: position 51,023,135 of record NC_140033.1, on the reverse strand, counting down.
GCATCCAATCTTTCTGCACCACAAACTCCTAGACAAAGGCAAACATAAGCAACAGCCCCAGTAACACACAGCCACTTCAAAAACATGCCAGCCTGAATCCCACTGTCCTATCCAAGTAGAAGATCTCATTGCCTCTTTTCTAATCAGTGTGCACCACAAGTACCCTCTGCCCACACTCCAAAGGTTAGAAGCTGGCACAATGGTATAGCTGACTGAACAGCAATGTCGCACCAAGTGAGCTGACAGAAACTGCCAAAGTTTCCTGCTCTGCCCAAGCTGATGCTGGATCCAGCTCTAGTTCAGCTGATGCTGCTCATTAAACAAGGGGGCTTTTGTATACAACCTTCCTTTCTTTGTGGCCACTTAAACACCTCATATCACTGCTAAAGAGTTGGAGTCCCATTTCCTTCGGTCCAGCAAGAGAGCTGACAGGGGTGGTTTAGAGAGATGCTGCATGTATGTATGACAAGCCAAATGAGAGAGAGACTGGAACGGTTCACAAACACCCTGGAAATCTTCCAGAACACAGGTTAGAAATCTAGACAATTACATGGCCTTTCTCAGCAAAGCTTTCCTACAGGAGAGGCAGCCAGACACAGCTCAGCAGGACAGCTTGGCAGAGCCCTGACAAGGAACACTGCAGGGTCAGGAGGGTGGCATGCTCCAGGACTGGTGAGGACTCTTTCACCCAGTGCCTGCCATCGTTGGACTTGGCTCCTACAAACATCTCTAACTCAACCTGGAAAAAATGAGATGCATGCAAGAAAGTGAAGTAGAAGGAGGGGGAAGCATGCTGGGGAAAATGTATACACATCTTTCAAACTGAATTTACAAAAGATTGCTGGCAAAATTAAATTTACTGGAGAGCAAAGGGAGTTAGGGCCCAAAATGCAGTCAAGCAGCTCTAATCCCTAAACATTGGGATTATCTCATGACAGCTACACTCGGGTGTCCACTCAATACCACTGTAAAATGTAGATCAACAGAATGCTCCAATGAACTGGAACTCGTTACCTCTAATTGCTTCTCTCACTTCTCTTCTGGATGTTCCTCTGATCCCTCAGCCACTGCATTTCAACAGCAAACACACAGACAGAAGGTCAAGTAATATCAGAGATGGGCAAATTAAATAAGAGATTTCCAGACAAGAAAAAACATCTGCCCTTCTCTTTCACTTCATACAAAAACTAAGGTTTGCTGAGTGCCACAAGGCAAAGTCAGCAGCATAGAGTGACAGGTTTTAAAACATCTTCAACTAATGTGATTCCTACATTTTCCAGAGGGGCAGAGGTTTCTGTGCAGCCAACCAAACACTGCTAACTACAGGCTTTATTTTTTCAAGCTAACAGGGGTATGTCCTTCAGCAACAGCTTCCAGGGGGCCACAGACCACACACAGAATCCCACTCAGATCCATCTCAACTTCAGTTTGGCTTCCTTACCTCTAGTGCAAACGAAGCAGTTGATTTATTTTATTTTATTTTATTTTATTTTATTGCTGCCTCCTTTGCATCTCATGTGTTCTGGTACTCCTGCTGCCACCAGCCTCATAGCAGCAGGGACTGAAAGGGCAGTCACAGTAAAGCACGAAGCCAGCACAGGGACACAGCTGCCAAACCTTCAGTGACCAGCACATCTTTGAGACAGCCTTGAACACAGAAGTGCAAACCCCCAATGCAGAAGGGCAAGGCAGGGGCCCTGCTTGCTGCATCACTGGGAGGAAGAGCTGACAGAGGGCATTGCACAGGATGTGCCTGGGAGCTGCTCCAAACTCAGCTAGGTGGGCAACCTTTCCAACATGCAAGGGAGAGAGCAGGCCTCCTGCAAAATACCAGAGCGCTTGTGTTTCTAAACGGGAATTCTGAAAGGAAAAATAAAAGGCCTATGTCTACAGCTGGTACACATATGCAGAAGGAAACCATCTCCAGTGGAGCCAGATCTCTGTTTGGCTTCCAACCTCACAAATGTGGCCATCACCTTTGAACACAAACCTCTGGAATCTACAGAGAAATACTGAGAGAGCCGAGAGGAGTACTAAAGCATGCAGAATACTTCACTTGGGCTTTCCATTTTCCTGAATATGGCAAGAAAAGAGCCAACATTAAGGCACTCTTAACAATTCTAAAATCCCAACTTTCAGTCTGTTTGCCAAAGATTTTCTTTGAACTGGAGATTTTCTAAGTGTTCCCAGACTATGTAAAGTCTAACTCATAACATTCAAATATTTAAAAAAATAAAGGGCAAAAGCAAACAGAGAAACAACAACAAACTTAGAGGTGATTCATTACATCTCATCAGATCAGCAATACTCTGTCGAAACAGCATCCCAGGAAACCTCATCCTGGATCCAAGGCAGGGGTTGAAAGACTGGAACTTCATTTCTTGTACTATACTATCTTGTATCCCCTGCACTGCTCTGCATCTCTTTACAAAGACAGCCATGCCATGAAAAATAAGAGGGAGGAAAAAGCTAACCTGATTACACAGCTTTTCCACAATTTACTGGAACTAGATGTTCTCTTCTGTAAGACTTAAAAATACAGATTTCCAAAGGGTCCCTCACAGCACAAAAGCTGTTATTCACTGCCTCCGTCTTGATTACAATCCCAGTCATCCCTCTTACTTGTAAACCCGAACCTATCTAGAAATTATCAGCAGACTGATTTCTTGCCATCCTCTGGAGCATCACAAACAGGCCACAGCTTGAACAAGGACACCGGTTGTCATGAAGCACCAGTCATGTCCCCAGTCTCCCCTTTCTGTGGCACCCTGCAGTTCAAGGTTTCCAGTCACTGTGCTGGAAAGAAGTCAGGCTGGTGGAGGGTGTCACAGACCATCTTCTGGCTCACGGTAGGATGAGAAACCGCAGACTTTCTTGTGGAGCAAAGACTTATCGTCTATTACATCATCTTCTAGTCACAGGGGACTGATCTCAACACCACTAGTCATCTTTATGAACCCTGTGCTGACATGGCTGAATGACAACACAAAGTCACCACTCATTGCTGTCACTAAAGGTTTATGTGGACTGGGCAAGGCACAGACCACAGCTGCATTAACTGTCTGTCCTGACCAGCTGGCCATGCTCACGGTTGCAAAAAAAGGAATTCTCCCAAATACTCAGGGATACTGAGCACACAAGTCATTCATGAAAGAGGAACAAGGATCACCTCTGTTCACACCTTTCATCTAATTCCACACATGTATTACCACCAAGTATGATTTTAATTTATTACTAGCCTAGACCCCATAAAAAAGTTAAATCAAAATTCAGCTTGGGGACTAAAAGAGGAGCTGATTAACTCATTCAACCCCATGCAAAACAAGGAGATGACATTTTAGTAACTTTTTCAGCAGTAAACTGTCTGGTACACCTCTAGCACCTAGAATGGGAAGACAAAAACAACACCCTGGAATTACACCCTTGTCTGAAGTTTGAAAGAGAAAGGGACACTTCCCAGCTAGCCACAACACTTCTCATCTTTCATCACATAAGGAACAGAGGAGAAGAGAGATTGTTGCAAGGGTACTTTCTCTTCCATCTGTACAGCAGTCAGTATTTTCTGACAAGAAGCAAATACAGCTGCATCAACAACTGCATTTCAGTGCAGTTTCACAAGTGACTTAGGCTAATATAACTTTCTTTTTTTGTCTTCTCCCCTGGGTTAGGCATTATTTTTACGCAGTTCAGCAAGCTGATCCAAATGATTCAATCATCCAAGTCAGCAAACAGAGCATGAGGTAGTTCCTTGCTAGTATTTATACAGTTAAATCAGCAGTACCTTTGGGGCCCTTTACTTCCAAAGCTTACAAACCTATCCAAATACTTCCAGGTGACATTCCTGGCCGGTAGCATTTGACTTTTGCCATTTATGGAACAGAGAGAGCTAAAACCCAGCAGTCCCTGGTAGACCTTTTCCTCCCACGCCACGATTAGCTGAAATATGTCCCAGAAGCAGATAGCAGCCATGATCCGATTTGTCCCAATCCCAACTCAAGCAGCTTTACACCACCCTCCTAACAAGATCAGCACTGGCCAAACACCATTTATCCAGCCTGATCAAAGATGGATTAGATAATGAAACCCTAACTGCATAAGCTGTCTGAGCATGCTGGCCTGAGACAGCAGAAAACAAGAAGCCCAGTAAATCTAAGGGCTATTCGAAGCTTTCAGGCGCCCCCAGCCCCAAGGTATTAATAACTAGCTACTGTCTTATCTTCCTATAGCCTGGTTTTGATATTTCATGCTAACAGACCCCCAAAAGTCTATTAGTTTTACAGCTACATTAGTAATTTCTACAGCTAAATGATTTATTTCAGCATTACACACTGTGTTTATAGCCTGAGCCACTGGTAGGTACAGGTTATTCAAAGAAGAAACGGTGGCGGCATGGCATTCCGTGATTCCTTGCTATCAGCCCAGAGACACGAGGTCACCAAGTTTACACAGCAACAACCCCCGGCTCTGGAACAGGAAGTAGAAAATTGACAGGATCTCCAGGAAAAACAAGGTACAACGGTTGCTGGTCTTATTTCCAGCTTTCAGAAAGTCTCTAGTACATAGGAGAGGGAGGGGGAAAAAACCATCAAAGAATAGGCTCTTTATTCCTCTTGTAAGCATTACATACAGTTAAACATAGAGTATTTACAAAAAAGAAGCTGCTATTCTAAAAGAAGGTACTTCAAAAGAAGGCACTACCTGAACAGAAATCCTTATGAAGGGCAATCTTGTGTTTTGTCTTTTAAGGAAAAAGATACTGAATCTCCCAAACATTAAAGAACATATTTTTCCTACCTCTGATGATATTGGTAAGTTTGGCTTCTAATTTGGTACTTCTTGCTTGCAAACATGAGAAGAGTCTCCAAATACATAAACTACACTTTTTAAAACTAAAAAAAGTCAAGGGAAACTTCTGGACATAGAATTATAAAATGGTTTGGTTAGAAAGGACCTTAAAGATCACCTGGTTCCAAATGATGGTATGCATTTGCACATATATACATACACACATATATATGTTTATCATCTTTTATAATAAAAGGATCGAATTTTTTTTCCATATACATACATATGGAAAGATTAAAATTAAGAATGCCAAATAAGTACAGTAGGAGTGTCCTAATCTGAAGAACAGCTACACTGACTACAGACACACTTAAAAACTGGGCTCTACTAGTTGCACCTCACCTAATTTCTCCACTGTTTCCCACTATTTGGTACAGAAATAAACCCCAGCTTTCTGCTAATTAATTCCACAATCAATCCCTACTATCATGACGACCAGCATTACACACACTGCTTCACACACACACTGTTGTAGCCCCATGGCTGAACACTTCAATCTTACCATCTTGCATTATTCATTGGACAAGACACTTTTCCATGTAAATATAGGAGGGAGTCTTTTATCTGTAGAGAAATTGTACTAATTTGCAATTAAAAACAAAAAAAGAAAATTAAAAAAAAACCAGACTTTTGCTAAAGCAGCCCAAGTCCCTGGGCAATTTTCAGTTGATTTACCCAGGTTTATATCAAAAGCCGCCAGTTAAACCACTATACGCACAGTAAACTGGCGCATCTTCTGTAACTACACAGGATCCCTGCCTCAGTTCAACTCTGAAGAGCTGGAAGAATTTCATGTCACCATGCTTGTGCACTCATTCATAACTCGTAGCAAGACACACCGTGTAAACACTGCAGTGCTGAGCATCTTTCTCCTTGCAATCGTACACACTGCCTGAGTCATACCTGACACCTAGGTGTGGGAGAACACACCACTTCAAGGGATAAAAGAGCACTGCACGATTTGCACTGGCTCTTGGGAGAGCACAAGCAGCAGCACTTGGGTACAAAGCTCCAGCAAGAGCTCAGGCCACACCATCACGCTTGGGAAAACCTGATGCTGTGGGGTAGAGAGACCACCGTGAAAGGCTGATCATCAGACAGAACCACAAACAAAATCTTCCTGCCGCAAGCTGTTTAAAAAATAAATAATTCTTGAGCATGAAAACTGGGGACAGCCTGGGAAATAAAAAGGGAAGAGCGTTGGCCAGCATTTGGCATCTTGATGAGAAGCACCACAGAAAGAATAGGATGCTCCCTTTGGAAAGCCAGGAGTGCTTACCAACCCCAGAAAAGGGGAGAAGAGAAAAAAGCTCAGATGAATAAATCACGCTGCTTCCAAAGAGCTCTGATATTCTCATCACGAGAGACAGAAGCAGAAAAGGCCAGTGCAACTGCCATAATAAAATAACCCTCCACAACACCCAGACAAAGAGAGGCAGAAACACCTTGGCAGCATCACCCCACAAACACAAAGGCCAACGCACCTGAAACAAGCGATGTTTTGGAGATCAAACCGCGCTGGCAGGAGACGACAGAAACGTGGGACTCTGAACCACCCTAGAAGACGCCCCACTGCTCCGCTTCCCCCCTTCCCAAGCAGCACCTGGGATTTCTCCTGGTGCTGTACAAGCCCCAGGCGCCACGCGTAAACCCCGCCGGGCCCGGAGCGCTGCCGGTGCCCCGCACCCGACCCCGACTCCGCGGCCTCCCCGGGCTGCCCGGCGGTGCCCGGGACGCCGGACCCGGCGGCGGCTCCCCCAGGGCCCCGCGCCGCCGCCCCACGTGCTGGGCTGCGCCCCGGGAGCCGCCGGGCTCGGCCCGGGGAGCCCGGGGGGAGCCGCGCTCGCCTGGCTGCCCGCGGGGAAAGGGCCGCACGCCCGAGCGCAACGCGCCGAATCCCGCAAACCGAAATCAAACGCGGCCCGGCACGGCCGAGCCCCGGGGAGGGAGAACCGGGGACGGCCCGGCCCTGCCCGCTACCTGCATGCCGCCGCCGTCGGCCTCCGCCTCCGTCCGCAGCCGCTTGCTGTGGCCGCCCTCCGCACCGTCCCCGCCGGGCATGGGCTGCTCCAGCTCCGGCTCCCGCTTCACGCCGCGGGCGGACCCCGCGCCGCCGCCGGCCAGGAGCTGCGGCTGTGGCTGCTGCTGCTGCTGCGGGGGCTGGCCGCCCTCCGCCATCCGCGCCGCCGGAGCCCCGGCCGCCCCCCGCCCCGATCGCCCCGCTCTGTCACCGCGGCGCCCGGCGCTGCCGGAGAAGAGGGAGCAGCAGGAGGAGAAGGAGGAGAGCTGCGAGCCCCGCGCCGCGACCGGAGCAGCAGCGGGCGCGCCGGGCTCCGTCCCACCGGAGCGCCTCGGTCACGGGCTCGGCGGCGGCTGGGGAGGGGCCGGAGCCCCTCGGCAATCTCCGGAAACGCCGCCGGAGCAGCGCGACCCCCGCTCGGAAACCTTCGGCGGCGGCGGCGGCGCCGGCGGGGCGGGGCGCGGGCGGAGCGCGGGGCGGGGCGGGGCCGGCGCGGGGCTCCGGGAGCCGCGGAGCCGCACGGGGCGGCGGGAAATGGCCGCTCGGCCCGGCCCGCTCGGCCCCACCGCGCCGCGCTCGGCAGCGGGGCTGCGCCCAGCCCGCCGCGGGTCCCGCCGCCACCAGCCTCTGGGGGCCCGCGGCCGTGCGGGACCCCCGGCGGGGCTGCGGCGGTCACGTTGGCCGGAGGAGTGCGGGACACCCAGCCCTCGGGCAGAGCCGGGTCCCCCGGCGCGGGCCGGCTTGATCCCGGCGCGGAGTTGCCTTTCGGCGTGAGGTTTCCGCAGAGCTTCCCTAAGGAACTGAGGCGAATCTGGGGTGATGGGTACTGGCTTGACCCCGCTTTAGGAGGATCCGGCCGCAGGGGATGTGCTGCCCAGCTCCCTAGCCCCGTATCCCTGCTCAGCGCCGCCTCGCATCACTCGGTGCATTGTGTTCTTTCCGGCCTTTTCCAGGCCTCCTCCCTGCACCTCACTCCAGGACTCACGTCGCAGCCCCAGAGCACATCTGATTTCTTGAGAAAGGGGCTGCACTGGTTTCCCTAATGGCCTCCGTGGGTTTCTCCTGCACTTATATACATATAAATATATCTCCTCATTTTTTCTGCTGCATATGACTTCCAACCAGATGGAGACACCAGTCTGCAAGAACCCAAAGCCTGTTCATCAGCTCTTTTGTGTGTCTCCATGTTTTTGATCTTGAGGAACAAATTTGGGATCCTCTAACCAAAACATAAAGTTGATTTTATTATTCAGCTGCTATCTGGTAGCACTAAGGACAATCTCTGCTCTAGAATGAAGAAGGCATAGGCAGCCTGTGTTGTCCTGAACGTAGTCTGGAAGCCATGGCAACTTGATGGAGAACTGCTCCACTGATCATAATACAAATCTGTGGTTGGCTTGATTATGGGATGGGAGTGACTCTCCTGCCTGCCAACAATTTGGAGAAAAAGGAAGAAACTAAAAATGGAGTTGGTCAGCGTGAGGAAGCCTTTCTTGACTTCTCCAATATCACCATGTGTAACAAAGCCTGGGGAGAGGTTAGATTATCTTAGTGTTCCATATCCCCTGTGCGTGCTACATCTGTTGATCTTCATGAAATTATAGAGCCTTTAGTTTTGAGTGACAGTTGCTGTACATGACTCCAGTCTTCCCTTACACCACATTTTTCCTCATCCAAAAATAGTTTTCAAGGCCACATTGAAAGCTATTTTAAGTGGTATGTTTTCTGCTGAGGTGCCAGCTTGTCTCCTCCAGTGACGGAGGAAATCTCTTTTTTTCAAAATGATTGTAAAACCCCACAGAGTGGCAGGCACCCAGAAGACAATTACATGCAGCTTTTGTCTGCTCACCCACCAAGGGTAAACACATGTCTCATTCATCTTGACTGGGTTTGATAAAATGAGCCAGACTGTCAAACAACACTGAAGGAACGTGTTCAGTCCATTCTTGGCTTGGAAAGAAGCTGAAATTCTCATGACTGGGATGCTGCTCATACAGAGAAAACCAGCGTTTCTGTATTTCTCTTTCCCCCCCTACTTTTGACAATGGATTCTACATGAATGGTCCAGGTTAAGGTATTGTCTGTGAGGAAGGCTTCAGCCTTCAGACAAGTTAGGAATAAACAGTTTGGAGAGAAATATTGGGAGCACCCCTCTCACTGTGCTAGTTGAGTGTCTGTCTGACACTTCCCTTGGGGCTATCAAAGAAAGGAGTTGCCTTATGGTGCCCAGCTTCCATTTTTCTCTTCTCCTAACCCCATTTCCACCATCTCCTGCCATGCAGGTGCCACAGCTGCTGCCAGCTCTCCCTTGCATGCTGTGTGGTCTGTGCGGCAGGGCTGGCAGTGCCGGGGGCACATCCCTTGGTGAGGCATTTCCAGCTGGCTGTGGTATGCAGCCTGCCAGGGGAGCACCCTGAGTTATGGTGCAGGTGAAAAGAGCTGAGGGGGGTCCTGTGCCCTCCTACCAAAGTGACCTGCAGCTGCCACCACCATGCTCTGTGCCATTGTGAGCTTTCTGACACTGCCGCCGTGTTACTGCGTACTGCCATTTATCCAGATCTTTCCATTTCCTCTTAGAATGAGATTAATTAATTTATCTTCATGGTATGTTTGTGGGATAGGTATTATCTCCATTTAACAGATGGGATATGAGGCATTCCTGAAGTCACAAAAAAGCTTTTGAGCTGAGACACAATCTTAATCCGTTGATTTCCTTTCACACAACCCAGCTGCCTTTTAGGTATTTGTATGTGACATCTGAGACATACTAAATAGACAGCTGACTCTGTTAACCCTTCCACTGCTGCACAGCACTCTTGCCAAAGGCTCCTATGTGCTGTGATTTCATGGGCAAGTTTGCAGAACGCTCACCAGCACTTTGTCTTTGACAGATCAAAGAGAGCCAAGAGGCAATCCTAAGATATGTTATCCTTGCAGAGAGCTCCCAGAAGCTGGCATGAAGAGCATATCTTTCCTGAACAGATTCATACCATTTTAGAATAACATGGTGGTGGTTTCCTCCCCGCAGAAGGATATTTTCTGAAGAGATCCCTTGGAGAAACATGTGCTGGTTCTCCTGCTGGGCTGGAAATCAGGTGGCATCAGGATTCTGGGTGTGAAACATCTATGGAAGTACAAAGGGCTGGGTCCCAGAAGGTGTTTGAATGGAGCAGAGGCAGTGACTCATGAAGGTTCTAAGGCACAGACATGAAGAGAGGCACAAACTCAGTTATTAGCCTTTGGCTCTAAGGCATAGAAATCATGCAGAGACACTTCAAATCAAATGTCTTCTTTCCACCACCACAACTGAGAACTGTTTCTTGCTGCTTCCATCATCTACACACCATGTCTCACCCTGCTGACCAGCTCCCTCTTGCCCTTTCAGTCTCCAGGAGTTTTCTTCCTCTCCTTCATGGAGGATTTTGTCTCTCTGCTAAGTGGGTCAGGTGGGGTCTAGCGCCGTGCCCTGCTCTACTCATTCCTGCTGTTTCTTTCCAGTCAGACAAACCTCTGGAGCCAAATGCTCTTCCTGCTCACAGCAGTGCTCCCACAGGTGATGAAGTGCCGCCAAGGTAAAGTTTCAGCCTGGACTTTGGTCCTGGTTTCGCCGGAAGCGGCGATGGATCTTTCAGTAGTAACTGCTGTGGGTAAATGTTTCTAATGTTTCTTCTTCCTTATCTCAGGCCAGCAATTTGCTACAAAATTTTACCAGCAGAAGCTGCCTTTTCTAGTAACCAATTAGCACACAGCTGAAAATACATAACCTTAGTCAGCAAAATCCAAAGGCCTTGTCACCTGGCCCAAACCCTGTGCCAGGAGGATGCCGGTGCCCAAGCACATCAATACGTCCCTGTGACGCAAGGTGCTGGCAGCTGTCAGTCCCTGGGCCGGCAACCACAATGCACCCGCTCTTTTCCCAGTGCCACCTCTCTCAGTGAGGACACCTGGCTTCGGGAAACACCTCCAAGCACCTCAGCACTCCAGCAAGGCAGCAGTGGCAGCAGCGGGGAATCCACCCGAGAGCGCAAAGCAAAACCTTCCTGACTCACTTTCCTGTTTCCTGCAAACATTGCTGCAGCACATTTATGGTTGCTGTTTGCTTGGTCTGTGGTTCTGTGGGGCATCAGGCTGTACAGCAGGTGTGCCATTTCAGGTGTCCCAATGCTGCTAAAGCAGGATGGCACCTGCAGCACAGATGCAGTTACCTGCATGGATGCAATTAGCATTAAAATGCCATCTGCCTGCACTGCTTATGCCTGAGGGCACGGGGAATAAAGTAGATAGATCCTTCAGCACTTCTAACATGAAATGGCATCCCTCTATATCCTAAAAACGTGTAATAGCAGAAAGGTGTGTGAAGAGCACATCTGGGAGATGGAGGGTCTCTTGTTTTCCCATTGAGATGGCAGGGCTGACTGCATAAGTAAGACCGAGATAATGACCAAGATAAACAGTGTGAGCCACAGAGGTACCACAGGGTACCTCCCTTCATGGGGACACAGACCAGAAGGAAAAGAAAACCTCATTGGCTCTCCCCTACCCCCTGGATGCCAGAGATCCAGTACTTGGGAAATACCTGGCTCTTGTTCCCCTTGGCTACCTGTCATGAGTGAACCAGAGGCTGCTGGAGGCTGGAGTGCACATCAAGGGGCCAGCAGTGACTGCTGTGGATGCAGTCCTCCAGTGCACATCTCTGGCTGTGTCTCTGAAGCACCTCAGGGCTGTGCCACCCTCTCCTCTCTCAGACACGAGTCTGTAGCAGCCTGACATATTCAGCTTACACGGGCACACAGACAAAGAGAGAATACCAATCATTATTTGCAACTGCACATTTCCAAATAGGCTGGAGGCCACACAGCTTGAGAAGGGCAAATGCCCCGCTGGAGGCAGCATTCATTCCTGGTATAACAGGCAGATAGAGCAAAGGACAAAGCAAAACATTCTCCGTGGTGGCTGGGCACATGTGGAAGCGAACGGGGGGGTGGGGGGCAGGGGTTATCACGTAACTCCTGTTCGTTTTCACTGAAGCACCCTGTTTATTAGGGCCCTTTAGCTACAACTCAATTTACTACATGGCTGATCTCTGGAGCTGAGGCTGATTCTTCCTCCCTAATTGGTCCATTGAAAAGCTTCTGAAAGTGCCTTCTTACACACAAAATGCTAAATTAAGCTGGTCCTTAACAGGATGCACCGTGCAAGAGGAGCCATCTCCCAGCACAGAGAATAGCTTGCAGATATTTTCTGCAGAGATCCTGGTATCACCTTTCACTTCTGTGACTGATTCAGGGATAAAGAAAGGGTGTGTGGTTGAAGCTGGCCCACACCCTGATGTTTCCCAGCTGTTCAAGCCTTCCCTTGAGACATCCGCCATCTGTGCAAATTACAACAGCATGAATTACGCCTCGGGATCCAAGCCACAGAAGTGTTTCCAGGATTGCTCCAGCTTTTCACTGTTCCAAACATTTTGCATGTCCCTCCTCTGCTGCTGTTAAAGTTTTAGCTCTTTGTATCTGCCACGCTCACAGTTTTCCAGTTCCATTGCTTATATTTTCCTTGGTCTCAACTTCCAACTGAAATTTCCACGTGTCCCGTTCTGTACTTCCTCAACTTTCCAGACCACAGCACATCCATTATGGATTACTCCACCTGCTGGCTATCCAGCAGTGCAGCATTCGCGTCGCTGGGACTGTGAGACTCAACTCACTCTCATAAACATGACTCCAAAGTCGTGCCCCGAGATTGTACATTTGCAGTAAAAGATGATCGATTTTCCTTCGTGCGGAAAAGTGCTCTGTGAATTTATGATAACATTGTACCAATAAGCACTTGCAATCTGATTTTACCCTTTCACAGTGCTATTTGCTGCTGATACAGCTCAGATTTCAAATAAGATTTGAAAACATAATTTTCCTTTTTTTTTTTTTTCCAGTGTGATTTCTCCACTCTAAAAATAGTTACTGCCTCTTTGGCTTCAGATCCAAACTAGAAAACAGTGGTAAAGCACAATAAATACTCTGTATACAAGCCAAGAGGATATTTTCAAAGCAAGTCAACCTCCAGTTTGAAAAGAAAACCCCCCATGTATGCTACATCTGCATGAAGATGTCAGACGAATCTACCAAGATTTCAGAGGAACCAAACTCCGATGTGCGCGGGTACACGGAGCCAGCTGGGATGAGAGAACCGACTCTGCGAGAGCGCAAAAAATCCCTCCCTTGTGATGCAGTGTGACATTCAAGCACTGGCTTAACTTTAAGCATGAGAAATATCATTGCAATCAATGAGGTTATTGATGTGCTTGTGGGTAGGGCGAGGACTCTGGTGCCTGTGCCGTGCACACGGGGCTGGAGCAGCTCTGTAAGTTGCAGGCAGGGCAGCTGCCTACATCTGTCTCGAAACACATCCATCTGCTGATTGCCAGTGCTCTCTATCTCCAAGAAGATTAAATTATTTCAAATGCAATTTGTAGTGCTCTCCCCCCTCCCCAAAAAGGCTAAGCCTCTCTCCTGGAAACATCTGAAATCCAGACAACACATAATCCACTACAGGAAATATAAACGCCTAATGCAATTTTATAGGCAGCTGGAGGGTGCCAAGTTTGCTAGCCCACACAATAGCTTGCAGATTTCTCTGTGGAAAACAAACAAAAAAATTAAAATAAATGAACAAATAAAAAAAAATAAATTTAAAAGGCAGGGAGAGGACTGGGCTATAGCTCCCCTCGGCGATCCTCAGACCTTGGGAACTTCAGCTGTGGCTGCTGGCAAGAAGGGGCCGCTAATCCTGCAGTCTGTAGCAACCAGAAACACAGCCATATTTAGTCATGTTTTCCAGCCCCTTCTCCTGTTCCTGTCTGCTGAACAGCCATTTGATCAGGGCGAGAGATTCAAATCAAAATGAAACGTTACCAGCTCATGCAAAATTCAGAAAGGGATACCCACAGCCCTACGAAGCTGATGATAAAACCGTGGTGGGAATCCCTGCCTGAGTGACACTGGAGCTGGCTGGGGACACCAGCCCTGTGCTGTAGGGTCTGGCTGACCCAGAAATCCTCTGTATGACTCAGGATTACCATCTCATGCTGGCCACTCCCTCCGGAGACTTGCTTCTGACTTTATTAGTACCATTTTTCTTCATACAACTTGCATTCAGATGGAGTTTAGGTGGTTTGGGTGACATGGGTTAAATATGGAATGGGGAAATCACCACAGTTTCCCAAGTAAGTGCTACAAATTCCAACAATTTAATACAGAGGGAAAAGCTGGAAGCAGCCTGAGTGCATTCTTCAGCATTCTGTGAGAATGCACAGGTAGGGCACTCAAATAAATGTCATTGTGGTACGAAGCTATAACCATGTAATTCTAGAGAAGTCACTGCAGTTTTATCTCCTAGACCTGCTTACAGTGACTTTAAAAATCTTTTTCTCCCTTGAATATCCATTTTCCACTGTCCCCGCGGCCACTCCCTCCCCAGCATTCCTGAGCCTGCTCCAGCAGGCCGGCCCCTTGGAGCTGCTTCCCCGCCCGCCCAGCATCCCCCAGCCCTCTGCTTTTGTGATTTGTCTTTTCCTCCCCGTTACTGCAGCAGGAACTTTCCCTTGGGAGACATTAGTAGGGGAAGGGAGAGGAAAAGAAATGAGAGCCAGAGGTTCAGATTGTGAGCAGGAGCGAAGTCACCTCTCCTCTGCCAAAACCTCATTGAAGGCTCCCAGAACTACCAGGAGTGGGAGCCTACAAGCCAAGGGCTCACTGCCCTGCCTCTGCTCAGCCCTTTTCTTTCCCACAACCCACTGAGGTCTCTGCAGTGTACCCCAAATCCCCCTGCAGCATCCCCAAAATCCCTGCTCAGGCTGCCCATGGCTGTCCCCTGTCACTGAGCCCAGAATTCTGCTGGCACAGACATCACACCAGGTAATCCCGTCCATAAACTGCTCGAGCTCTAGCTACAACCACTGTTAAAGCAGTTCCAGCTCCTCCATGGCCGTGGGGCAGCTGCTTTAGAATTAGGTTATAACAAAGCTCTCCCTTTCATATAAAGCTATTACCCAGCTGTTGCTTTGTTTCAAAGAGATCACCTCACGCTATCAGCTCTGGGCTGTGACCGAGTGCCAGCTTAGGTGTCGTGGCACCAAACCAGGCAGAAACAGGCCAAAAATATAAACTTGCCTCTAGTGCTTTAGCACTCCTAGGATACTTGAGAGGTGTGGGATCCCCAACCCCCAGAAACAAGCCCCTGATGCAGCGTGCAGCCAGTAATCACATTTCATCCTGGCACAGACAAATTCCTTTTGCACTTCCTCCCTGCCGCCAGCGCAGCACGCTCGCCCCGGAGAGCGAATTATAATCAGGCTCAGCGGGGCTCCCAATCAACACAGGTAAGTACACATCGAGGCTCGCTGTGCTTTGGAAATAAATAAGGCAGCCCCCTTCACCTGCTGGATCGTTGATAATTCATCTCTTTCCTCCAGCTTTCAACCCATGAGAAATTTCTTCAGCTGAAACCATTCTTCATTATTTCTCTGAGGTACTTAATTTTTAAATGCATCCCAGTCCATCAGTCACAGCTTGTATTCTCCATCCACACCATCCTCTAAGGCAGTCATTTAGCAGTGGGATCCTACCAGATCTACCAGATCCTCGGGTCCCCACATTTTACTTCTTTTTAATTTTTTTTTAAAGAAGTCAGAAGTTCAAACTGCAGAGAGGAATTGTCATGAGCACTTTATTTTCCATGAAATTTGTGTTGTGACCGACTCTTGAGAGGAGAGGAGAGGAGAGGAGAGGAGAGGAGAGGAGAGGAGAGGAGAGGAGAGGAGAGGAGAGGAGAGGAGAGGAGAGGAGAGGAGAGGAGAGGAGAGGAGAGGAGAGGAGAGGAGAGGAGAGGAGAGGAGAGGAGAGGAGAGGAGAGGAGAGGAGAGGAGAGGAGAGGAGAGGAGAGGAGAGGAGAGGAGAGGAGAGGAGAGGAGAGGAGAGGAGAGGAGAGGAGAGGAGAGGAGAGGGAGAGGGAGAGGAGAGGGAGAGGAGAGGGAGAGGAGAGGGAGAGGAGAGGGAGAGGAGAGGAGAGGAGAGGAGAGGAGAGGAGAGGAGAGGAGAGGAGAGGAGAGGGAGAGGAGAGGGAGAGGAGAGGGAGAGGAGAGGGAGAGGAGAGGGAGAGGAGAGGGTGCACTGCTCAAGAAAACCAGAAAGCAGTAGCATCAAAATCACGTGGGAGCAATCCCTGTCCTGGCACAGTAACTGCCCAGGTTAGCAAGAAGGGCTGTGCCAGTTTTTCTGCAACAGAAAAAGAAAAGGCAGAATCCAAAAGCTAAGCAGGTAAAGGGAACAAATTATGTCAGAGCAAAATTTTGCTGCCTGTGCAACCCACGTCTGCTGCTTGGCTCGCTCTCACCCAGCAGCTCCAACAGGAGAGGTCAGCCCTGCACGCACCAGGTGTGTCCCCAGTCCCAGCAGCGTGAGGAGGACCCAGGGCTGGGGCACCTGAGACAGGGTGTCTGTGATCCTCCCCAGCAAAGGTACCTGGGCAGTGGCAATGGATTTAGCCCAGCCTAAAGAGGAGCCTAAAGGCCTCTTTCTTAGCAATACCTGTGGGGCTCCCTGCTGGGCAGGTGGGAGTGTTCCTGGGATCAGCTGGAGGATTCTCAGGGAATCTCTGATCTGTGCTGGAGGAAACTAAGTGCAGAAGGGAGCTGCGGGCTCCTCTGGCTGGATCAAAGTCCGACTGGCCCACTACAATTCACAGAGAGTGCTCTCTGCCTCGGTGGGATGTCCCAGCAAGCGGGACAGTGACCAAGATGTGCCCCATGGGCTCCCAGCCAAGCAGCTCTCCCCCTTCTGCAGCACAGCCAAGGCAGGAGCAGAGCACGAGCAATTCCAGACCCATCCGGACCCAGCTCTTCCCGCCACGGCACCGGCTGGGAGGTGTTTGCTTATTCCGCCCCGGTGGCCAGGAAAAGGCTTTGTTTGACAGGGGAAAATGGAGCCAGCTGCCCACAGCAGTGCTGCTGCCCCCACACACCTTGCCAGTAGAGAAATTAATCGGGGTAGCCTCCCACCAGCACTGCCTAAGCTCCTCCCAACTTCATGGCAGCCTTCAAAGACAGATTTCACTTTCCTGGGAAATGACAGGATCCAGCTCATGCGTTCTGTTTGGAGTGAATGTCCCATGACAATTTATTTTAATCATCTTGTTGCTTTTAATAGTTCATTGCAGGGTTGTGAGGCAGCCTCTCCTGCTGGGCAAGCCATGGGTACTGTGGCCCCATGGAGAGCAGGCATCCTCTAGCACAGCTCATAGAGGTGCCAGGGGAATGCAGAGGGAAGATTTTGGGGAACTGATCTGCCAGATCCTAGACAGCAGAGCAGGGAACAACTGCTCTGTCCACTCAGGGGATCGAGACCTTGAAATCTTGCTTCAGAGAGAAGCTGTTTTGAAATGATCCTGCATGATAATCCTGGACACAGCTCTGCCCCTGCCATGCCCCACGTCCCTGGAATGGGTGCCCACTTTCTCTCTCCATCACATATCTTTTGCCCCCAGGTTATGGGAGAGGAGCCACAGAGAAGCTGCTATCTGGTCTCTTTCTGTGATTTTCTCCCTAATCTCCTTTCATCCTCTGCCCAAAGCAAACCAGTCAGGTCCCTTCATGGGGATGTGTTGCCAGGCTTGGCTCTTCCTCGGTGTCCCTCTGAAGCTTTGCTGCGTTGAGGGCCGTGCTATACCCAGTGAGAGGACCAGTCCTGCAGGCACGCTGCACGTGCAGGTCCCATCCTTGTCCTGACACTTCCATGGTGGCAGTGGGGCCACCTGCCCTGCACTAGTCAGTCCCACAAATGCAGGTGCTGGGCCCCAGCACCTTTTCTGTTCAAGCAGTTCTGGTTTTCTCACCTGCCCAGGGAAGCAGCGCCAGCAAACGACCTCTGAGGTAGGCGGGGCTTCACTCCCGGTGTAATTTCCTCCTACGCTGCAGAGATGCTCTGTGTTATCCTCTGGTGCAGCAGGGCTGCCAGCTGTGCTGGCCATCCCTCCTCTCAATCACATTCCTCGGCTGCAGCACAGAGGTGAGCGCTTCCCTTAGCAAAGGAGAGGTGTTGGGATGCAGATAAATCCCCTGCAGCCTCACAGCCGGGCCCTGAACAAACACAGACAGCACAAACCCGGCACCTTTCCTGTGGGGGGGCAGCTGCAGTTTAACTGCAGGTCCATGCTGGAGCACGAGCCGTGTCCTTGAAGTCACCTCCCAGAAACTTTGCAGGTGAGAGGGAAATGGTGAGCTGAGCTTCAAGCAAAAGCTGATCAAGAGCTTTATCTGTGCCTTACCCACAAGGACACATCAGGGCAAGACAGCCGGCCGCCTCGTGCTTCCGAAAATGATGAGCTGGTGAGCTGTGAGCTGCACAAGCACACCGACAGCCCACAGGATCAAAAGCCTGCACAGCAAATTGGGCTGTGTTACCTCATTAAAACTTGTTTTGGCTGTGCCCACAACCTCAGCTTCAAAGCCTGCTGCAGTTCCTAGCAACAGCACTAATACCTAGGCAGAGAGCCTCACCTGAGGCTGGAGCCGGTCTCTCCTCCAGAGCTGAGCTCCTTGCAGCTGCACCAGCTTTGGGAGGCAGAAATGGTGTCAGAAAGAACCAGCTCTGATGCAGGATGGACTTGGCAGCACGGACAGGGCGCATGCAGCCCCCATGCCCTCCCAGCTCCCATGGGGAAGTGCTGAGAAGGAAACGAAACAAGCTTTCAACACATGCCTGCTGGCCATGGGGCAGCCTGGGCAGGCTGCATCCGTCCAGCAGCTTGCAAGGCTGGGAAGTTTTGCCAGGGTCCTCTCAAATCCCAGGGACAGCTCAGGATTGAGTGAAGCATTCCAGAAGGGAAGAACCTGGGCTAGGAGCAAGGGTACTTCCCTTGCTGCTGCACCAGGAGCGCCTCAGTGCCAGGAGTTTGGGGGAGGAAAAGTGAAAGGTGGGCTCAGCTCCTGTGTGATGCTGTTTCTTTATAAGGCAGCACAGGGAGATGTTTCCCTGGATACAGTGGGAATGAAAAGCAGGAAGTTCCTTTGATCACAGTTCCAAGAGTTTGTTGTGTTATTTTCCTTTCTCCTTTTCTTTCCTCTACCAAATCATTGCTTCACCCACAAAGCTCATGGAGGCTGCCCCACATCTCTTGGCTGTACAGCACAGCATCCCTGCACTTCTAGGCAAATCTCTCCACTGGCACAACCATTCTCTGCCACCAGAACTTCATGTCTAGCAAGACGTTTTCTTGCCACAGAGCCCTCCTTCAGACTCAGTCTTAAATGAGGTCAGGGATTTGAGCCACGGCTCTTCTCCTAAAAGGGAGCCTAAGGAAGTGATCTATTTGTCCCAAGTGATACACCCTGCCACAACACCCAATTCCATGACATTCTGCACAAATCCCATCACAAGTCAATTAGGGCTCTACTGAATTAAGCCATTCACAGTGTAATTCCAGTTTAATTAGCAGCAAGCAACCACATTATGAGTAGCACGGCATTGTGAGGCCAACCACTCCATCATCATCAGTCCTCCACTTCCTCCCTTGCTCTTCCTTAGGGCGGGAGAGCTGAGCAATAGTGAAACCTCCAAGGCAGACTCTCCTGCAGGGCATGTGTCCCACGGCCTCTGCTGCCTGCACGCACCCTCAGCTGCTGCAGGTGAGCAGAGAAGGTGGCCTGCCCTCACTGCTCCTCCTGCACAACCAAGCCCAGTAGAGTGGCTTTTACCTAACTGGGGGTAGTTTTACCTAATAGGCTTTTCAGTGTCCTTCTCTATACGTTTTACCCAAATTCAAAGTCTCAGAGAGGGAGGCTGCCCCAGCCAAGGGAGCTGGCTCCCTGCACCTCTCCTCTCATGTACCAGACCATCATTGCTTCAAGACATTTCACTTTTCCTCTTGCTGCACAGCTCTTTGTTCTGCTCAGCCACACAGGCCTGAAGTGCTAGCAAGAATGGAAGTCACAAATTTAGGACAAAAAAGGTTTTGGTTTAGTTTTTTTGTTATCCTTTTCCTTCTGCTTTTGCTCCCACTGCTAGAGCATCAGGGAAAAGACAAAATTAAATCCAAACAGACAGCAGTTATCCACTAGTATTAGCTCTCTGTCCTGAAACTGGAAATATTGTCTCCAGCGTCTCCAGAACATGCTGAGCTGCCTCAGCTCTAGTTGGACTGCAGCAGCCTGCATTTTATTTTCAAATCACTCAAACTACTTTGAGACCTCCCTCACACCCTCGGCTGGGAAAGCTGCAATTTCCACCTTAGCTCCCCCACTCCAGTGCCTATCATAGAGGACTCCCACTCCACAGCCATTGAATCTGCCCCCTCATTCTCCATTTACATTAAGTGGTACTTGAATCAATTTGTGGAAGAAATGGAAGAAAGCTAAAACCCTAAACCTGGCAGGTCAGTGCTGCTGTGCCCAGGAACCCAGCTGGAACTGCCTCTAATGGCCACTGTCCTTGCTCTGCCCTGGGGGAAGCTGCAGCAGGAACAAGCAGAGCACTCAGCTGCTCCCCAGGAAAGGCTCTTTGCACAGGATGCTGCTGCAGGTCTGGTGATTTGCCTCCATTTCCCAGAGGCTGGGGCTGGGCTGGTTGCTCTGCCCCTCGGTTCTGCTGCTGCAGCGGCCTGTGAGGGCCACACTGTAACCTGCAACAATTTAATGTTCTTTTAAAAGCTGGTTTATTAACTGTAATTATTTAGTGGTCAATCCTTTGTCCCAGAAATATAGCCCAGTACAGGGATAGGAATGTTTGTAATCCACTTCATCCCTTACATCTCCTCAAAACCTCTCTATGCCCTCCCCTCTAATTTAGATCCCTTCCACCGCCTGCTGGGATCAGCCCTGGGGCAGGATGGTGCAGACCACAGAGAGCTACAGCAACAACTTCCAGAAACTATTTTTTGTAGGCCCTATAGAAAAGGTCCCAGCTCAATCTCTTTTCCATGCTTATTACCATTGTAACTATTCACCTACTCAGATCATCCCCAAAATCCCACGTAAAACCACTGTGAAGTATTCACCAGCTCTGGAGAGCCACAGAGGAGCAACTAACCTGAAGCCATGAGAATCTCCTGGCTCGAGGTTGCACTCTGCAAAGCAGAGAATGGTGAATAGGAGACTTAATTTTGTCCCCTCCATGGGGATGCACAAAAAAATGGAAAGCTGAAGAAAAATACTGTGCCAGTTAAAAAAAAAAAGACGCAAGCCTCTTTCCATCTTGCACAGGACAGAACGGCAGCCAAGCAGTGCTCTGGCTCACACACTGCAAGGCTAAGGACACAAAAAACAGCTTGAGCTTAAAAGAATCTTCACAGCACCAGCACACAGGTTCTGCCCTGCATCACTGCAGGGCCTGGCCAGTGGCGCCTTCTCAAGTTGATCCTATAATGGGAAAGCAATTTCTATGCAATTTAAAGGGCACAGTGGTCTCAGAGATACCCTGCAAGTTTCTGGAACACACTTTGGAAATTAAAGCAGCTGAATCAGTAACCTCCCAGATGACACTAAGTCCAGTCCTGTTTTTAACAGTCCTATATGCAGGACATCAGCACAGCAGTGCCTGTATTCCACATATCACGAACCCACATCCAGCCCCTCGTGCCTTAATTCCTATCCAGACTTTCAAAAACTGCAGCCAGCACAACACAGCTTCAAAAGCAGCACATTCTCAACCGATCCTTTATAAAGGGACTGCACCCTCTTGTGCAGCAGCACATGCTTAACTGTGTGCTCCTCCTGCACTGCCCCTTGGCTTTTTTAATTTCTAGTTACGTTGAAGTTTCTTAATGAGAAGCCTTTTCCCCTCCCAACATCTGGTTAGGCAGAAATGCCGTGGGCAGCAGCCATGTGTGCTCCCCAGGGAAGGAGTTTCCTGTAAGCTGCACCCTCCCTGCTCCTTGTTTGCCAGACTGGCCCTGGCAGCAGCCCCTGCTGGCAGCACAGGCCCTCACGCTGAGTGCCAGCAGCTCCTTCCCCATCGCTGCCACCCAGGGCCCGGCCCAGCCCCGAGCGCAGCTCCCGGCTCAGACTTTCTCAGCAAGGTCTGAATCTCTGCCAGCACAGGATGGGAGGGGTGAGCCCGGAGTCAGGAGCTGCTGGTGTTGCACTCCAGCTTCTCCTGCCCTGGCTGGAGGACCAGAACGTGCTTGCAGCACTTCAAGGGGCCAGGAAGACCAGAATATGGGCACAAGTTTCTTACTCAATTTCTAGCAAAAATGTAACAAAAAGCAGAGTTTCTGTGGCTGCACAGGGTCTTCAGTGCACTGAGGAGAGGAGTGAAGGGCAACACACGCACACGACTGCAGCACATGGATAATCTTTATTGGTAACATCAGTGGAGCACCAGTAAACCATTACTGACTGTAGTGGTGACACACAGCTGAGGCACATGCTAAGGCACTTTTATTATATAAAAAAATTTAAATTCTTCTGTGACAGCAATCAGGACAGGAGGCTCCTCCATTAGGGCGCTTCAGGCATACAGTATGGTGCTTCATATTTAAATCTTACTTTGCTCATAAGTAGGTCTAAATGCAGCATATACAATATGGTTAAGAATACAGGTAAATCCAGCAACCAGTGTACGGTGTAGAAAAGTAAAGACTATCTATATATAACCATGGTCCCAAGAGAAAGGCAGTGATAAAGACCTTTATTTTCTTTTCTTAATTACTTATTACAAGAAATACAAAGGCCTTACATATATCTGTGCAGATTAAAGGGTTTTTAATATACTCTTAGTCAATGGTGCACAATAACTAATCCCAACCCCTGGTTACAGAGCAGGTGCAAGAGGCTTGGACATGTCAATAAGAGGAATTTCCCTCCCCTTATCCCCACCCTCTGCCCACTACCCTATGAAATTCCTCTAGATTCTATTACCATTAAATATATTTGGTCCCCCAGAGATTCTTGGACAAGCACAAGGACATTGCTCTGCTCCCCCAGCCTGTCATTAACTACTGGTCCACACTACCTTAGATGAAACCGCTCAGAGGCAGAGACACAAACAGGACATCATTGCACTTCAGAGATCTGTCCAGACAGGAAAAAGAAGAAGAAGGGAGGAAAAGAGAAAAAAAATGGGGGGGGGGGAAAGACGCAAGAAAAAAAAAAAAAAAAAGAACTTTGGCAAGTCTTCCAGGTAAGCTCTCCTAAGAGGAGTTTCCCTCTTCAGCCCTCCCTGGAAACACATGAAAGAAGAAAGGGCAAATTGCCATGGCCAAAGCACACCGTTTTTCCTGAAACTGCTCCCAAACCACATGGGTGGGCAGATTAAAAGAGGCAGAAGTCTGAGGTCACTGAACATGATTGCCGAAAGCAAACAAAGAGGGAGGGGAAAGAATACAGGATGAAGCTTCCCTGCAGCTAGAATTGAAGACAAAAGGAGATTTACAGCAAAAATAATCTTTCCCTAGCCCCACTCCCTCCAAACTGTAAGGATTTACCAGCAGACATGGCACAGACAGTTCTACAGGCCTTTGCAGTGGCCAAACTGCTGGTCAAATTTCGGAGCCCTGACTCTTTGGCATTAAATACAAAGAGGATTAGGAAACTGGAAAGAGGAGAAAACTAGGAACACAGATGCCCGATGGCTCCAGACACACAGACCTGGGCTTGCTCTGCAGATCCCCAGCCAATTTAGGAGGAGAGGGTTTGCTGAAAGTCCAATGGAAGAGGGGAGGGTAGGTGGGTCACTCCCTCACATGTAACCTGGGTCAAATGGGAGGACTTATTCAGTAGCTTTGGCATCGCCAGCATCTGCCTTGCCATCCACTTCCTCGTCGGACACCGACTCTCCTGTTCCCTTCCTGACCATGCGGCGTGTCATGACGAAGGGCAGGTCCCCACGCCTAGGGAAGGACACGTGGCACGTCAGCAACATTCCATGGAGCTCACAGGCAAGGCAGGCTGAGGCGGGGAAGCACCTGGCCCTGCTGTTTGCTGTGGGCAGCTGCACAAAGCCCGTGCTGCACTGGCTGCCAAGGAGTGGCACAAAATGCTCCTCCCTTACCTGAGTTTGCTCTTCAGGGAGCTGACTTCTCTGTTCATGGCATCCGCTGTTTCGGTGGCATCCTCCAGCTCCCGCTGCAGCTTCCTACGGGATGCATTGGCTCGCTGGGCCTCCTCTTCTGCCTCCTCCAGCTGGCGCTTCAGCTGCTTCAAGCGCATGTTGGCCTTGTCCGCCTGAGCGTGTATGGGGCAAAAAACAATAAGAACTCAGTGTTTCCCCACAGTAGCAGCACAGTAGTCAGAGCAGTAAAAGCAGAGTTTCCAAAGCCCTCTCTTCCCCTTCTGAAGGGAATTGCCTAGGACTTGCAAGTCCTGGTTTTTCTTTAAAAGAATCACAGTTTCATCTGTCTCATCTTGTAATTATTACAGTGACAGGGAAGAAGAGAAATCCATAGGATGGTGAATGCCTTAGTTGTAGAAGGAAAAGCCTGCCCCCAGAAGACTCACAGACACTGCAGATCACTGTTCCCACCTGATCTTTGAATTGCTCAGCATTACGCCTCTCATCATCCACCTGCAGCAGGATGTCTTTCAGCTTCTTCTCGGCACGGCGCACCTGTTTGCTGGCAGCCTGGCGCTCCCTGAACACAAACACAGGGGGGCTCAGACAACAGCTTATCTCCCACTGCCCCAACAAGACCACCTGACCCGGGCAAGTTAGAAGTGAGGAAGATAGCAAAAGTCCTCCTTAACTTAGGAAGAAAAGGGGATGGGAAGCAATGTTCCCCAGAAATGACCAAAAGGCTGATGTCACACGGACAAGAGCTACAGAGGGGCAACAAGTGTACCGCAGCTACAGTTTTAGGAGTGTTTACTGTGAAAAACAAGGAAGGTGTGCCAGGATCTTACTTCTGTACTATCCTGTATACCTAGGATGAAGCTCTCACTCAGACAAATCAGAATTAAGAAGAGCTTAAAATCCCACAAGGGATGGAAGCTTGTAAAGCAGACAGAGTTTCTCCTAATACATACTTTGTCTCCATGTCCAGCTGCTCTTCCAGCTGTGCTATCTTTGCTTCCAAAGCTGTGATGGTAGCCTTGTACTTGGACTTGACAGCGCTCTCCATCTCCTGCAGTTTGAGCTTGAGCTCCTTGTTCTGGCGCTCCATCTGCTGGCGAGCGTTCTCGTTCTTCTGCGCGTTGCTGCGCTCGGCGTTCAGGTCGGCGTTCATCTGATCGATCTGCACCGAGACGGAGATAAGGACTGCTCAGCACAGCCAGTGCTCCTGCTGAAAGGCTCATTTATTTCTCAGGCTCAAAAAGAACAAGGACCCTGAGGGTGAGCTGAATACTTGGAATAACTCTGATGCAGAGGGAGCTATCTGTAGGCAGGACACTTCTCCAAGTATCTTAGTTTACCCAGATTTTCAAAGTAATTCCTTGAATAACAGGTTTATCAACCTCCTCTTAGGGCTAACTAAACTTGCCAATCACATTCACTGCCCTCTGGGGCTAAGGCCATGGTTTGGCACTTCACACAGTAATTATCAGTCTCTGAATTACAAAAATCCTGAGGCAAGTGGATCCAATACATGTGCTTTGCTAATTTATTGTTTATTTGCTGTCTGTCTGTTTCCAGTATAAAGCAGTGGCTTTAAAATACTGACTTACAGAGGGGTAAAAGGGCAAGAACTTGCCTACTTCCAAGCCAGGGCTCAGGCTGATAGTCAACCAAGTAGAGAACTACACTCTTGTCTGTCAGAATTAATAAGCCCTTTGGAAAACCATCAGCCCAGACCCTTGGCTTTGGAGTGCTAAGAAAACAGCATGCTCGACTCTCAAAGCTGGGCAGACAAAATATGGCATGCAACAGGCAGATCAAGATCAAGATCATGGTTTCTATAGCAGCCTAACAAATTTCTTATGTTCAGTCCATTTGAAACAGCATAGAACTGGCAGAAAAGTAATTTTCCGAACACATTGTGGCACTTTTCAGCATGTCAAGTTGGAGCAGCATGCCACAGATCATCTTTCTCAATATCCCTTAGTACAGAAAAAAGGACTGGGAGGGGGTTGGTTTGGTTTAAAATAAACTTGGGAGATTGTTCCAGCTACCCAATGATTTTAAATGGTCAAAACCAGTGAGTTAATATAATTCTGGCTGCTATTTTCAGTACTTTTGGTGGTTTAATCTTGCTCACACCTATGGCCTTCCGAGGCCCTGCACTGTACACAAGGCAGCTGCTGGCATTACTCAGAGCTCAACTGGACAATTCACAGACACCCCCATGGGCTGCTGCAGCCTGAACAGGTACCTGAAGATTTGCCTTCTTGAGCCGGTCATTGATTATTTCTGTGTTGCCCTGTTCTTCTTCTAACTCCTCCTCCAGCTGAGCTATCCGTGCCTCCAGGCGCCTCTTCTCCTCCATGGCCAGTGCTCTACAGGACACAGAGTCAAGAGAGCATTAATGCAGCACTGATGGCATCAATGCCTTGGGGAAAACTCGCAACTTGTACACAAAATTAGCTCAGTCTTTAGGGACCACAGGGGATACAGTGTGTGCTGCAGTCTATGTAAAAAAAACAGGCCAAGAAGCATTTTCTCACAGCAGCTCCTCCTCCCTCAAACGGGGAACATTGCTCACCCTTTACCACTGTTGTTGGCAATCTCATCAGCCAGCTCATCCCTCTCTTGCTGGGCTTGGCGCTTGGCACGCTCAGCAGCTGCAAGTTCCTGGAATGAAAACGAGACGGACACTGATCCAATAGGAAGCTAGCAATTAATGCAGCACAGGAAAAAGGAGTTACTGGTAATGGCTGGTATGGTCTCCAGCATGATCCAAAGCTAATTCTATGACATGGCCCTGTCCACCCCACAGCTTCCTTGGCTTTACACACTCCTATCACAGCTGTCAGGAAAGGGCCAAAGTCTGCATTTTGAATTGGACCTCATATTTGAGCAGAGCAAAAAGTGCAAAAGAAAGGAAATAAACACTCCAGCTTAGACTGCTACACATAGTTCTTGGCCAAAGAAAACAAACCAACTCTTGATTTTCATGCATATTCCATTACCTCCTGCAACTGGATCATCTCTGCCTCCATGCTTTTCAGCTTCTTCTCGTTTTCTTTGGCCTGTGCCAAGATCTCTTCTCTGGAAGTACGCGTGTCCTCCAGTTCCCGCATGTAATCCTTCATTTGTGCCTGAAAACAGAGAATAGAAAGGGACGAATTTCAGAGAGCTCATACTAAGAGATGTGGTTTGTTTGTCTTGTGGGAAACATGGATGGAAAACAGAAATAAGGATTCATTACTCTTCAGCAACCACAAAGGTTGCTGTAAAAACAAAAGGAATCATCCTTTTTGCATTTCACAAGTTACATGTAAAAATATCAATGGAAGCAAACAGGATTGCTTTTTGTAGAAAAAAAGTTTTGTCAGATAAATGGAGAGGGGAAGGGAAGGTATAGGGAGCTTTCTAGTGAAGCAATGGCATGAACAGTCTAGGGAAGATTTCGTTTTTCCTGAGAACAGGTCAGACAGGAATTGAAAAAGCACAACAGAGCCATCTTGGGGCAGGAGTAGGCCTAAATGTTATTTAAGGTCCTCTAGCTTTGCAGCTCTGTAATCCTTTCCAAAAACAAGGACCTTGAAGCAAGCACTAGAGTGGACTTTGCCTACAGCTTGTCTCCCAGGGAGTTAAACAGGCAGATTGGGATTAGAAGGATGCTTGAGATTGCCAAAAAATCTTTCACAGTGAACTGCTGCAAGATTCTGCTGCTCTTGACACTGATGCAATGTTCTGGCAAGGTGAAATCTTGCATCCTGTCTCCCTGGGTAAAAACTCTGCCCTGACAGCTGAAACAGCTGCAACACTTCACCTGCAGTTTGCGCAGCTGCTTGATGGCTTCTTCACGGTTCTTGTTAGCAGTGTCTATATGGCTTTCCAAATCCTTCAGGTCCATCTCGAGCTTCTTCCTGGCAGCCACAGCCATGGAGCGCTGCTTTCGTTCATCCTCCAGTTCTGCCTCCATCTCCCGAACCTGTGTGGAGCAGCAGAGGCATCAGCATTTCAGCTCCTTCCTTTCCCAGCACCCACTTCTCAAATTCCCCTTTCAAAGGCTGTGTAAGTGCAAGCATGTGACTTGTCTTCATTCTCCCTGGCAGGGGGATGGGGCTGACATTCCTCACTAATAAAGCCCCACGGGTTCCTATGACAGACAAAGACTATTGGAACAATCATGCACACAAGGAAGGAAGTCTGTCACAGCTTTGCAATATTGCCTGAGGTATTAACACTAACAACAATCTTTGGATTGGCCCTGTCTGCCTGACCATCTCTGGACACAAGTGCCTTTGTGAACGCATTGAGAATTTACGGAGCAGTTCTTACTTGTCTGATCAGCTGTTTCTTCTTCTCTTCATTCTGTTCATCACGGCCCTGGAGGTCCCGGTCAAACTGTGCCTTCATAGCCTGTTGGTTCACTTCTAGCCGCAGTTTGGCATCCTCTGTGGCCTGCAGTTCATCCTCCAGCTCTTCCAGCTGTGTCTTCATCTCCTCCACCTGCTGCTCCAGGGCTCGCTTAGCTTTCTCCAGCTCATGGACCTACAACAGTACCACACGTGAGGCTTCTGCAGAGAGTGCAGACAATAACAGAAAGAAAGGCTAAGAACAGCCACTCACATCAGACTGGATACAAGAACACTGCACCTGTCCCTTGTATTAGGGTGGATGCACGCTGCCAGTCTGAACCACAATTACTGTTAGTTCTGGCTGTGTGGGTGGTGATGGGGAGAAAGAAAAGCATTTGTCAGCCCAGTCCTGACTTAGTGAAGTCCTGACTTACCAGAGCTGGATACCTCTGGTTCTGACAGAAATCAAGAAAATACTTCTTAGCCTACGAATTTATTATTTTCCTTAATTAACACAACATTTCTTTTTTTTGAAATATTGGAGGTAATGTCTTCCACTGCCTGGTTAATTACTGTATTTTACATATCAGGTTCACACTATACTTTAATCTCTGCCACAAGGATACCAGGTAATTTTCAGCTTTGCCAGTGCCTCATTTGGGTCATTTCCAACACACCTTTACCACTTACTGATATAATACAAACATAACATTCACAAACTCACAATGTATCCAGCACTCTCTACAACGTTCCTCTGTGTTACCACTGGCATCCACTTTCTGCAGTACAGAAGTAACAGTATCGACTGTGTGGCATTTCCTGAGGGGACACTTCAACGGAATACTTACACTTTTCCCAACATCATCCTTTGAGCTCATGAGATCTTCCATCTCTGCACGGAACTGCTTATTCATTCGTTCCATCTCAGCCTTCTCCTCTATGGCTTCTTCCAGGGCTCTGGCCAGGGACAGGGCCTTGGTCTCCTTCTCCCGGGCCTCGGCCTCAGCGCGGTCCCGTTCCTCGGCATACTTGGCAGAGATGGTCTTCTCCTCTGCCAACAGCTACAAGAGCACAGCACAGGTATTCTGAGAAATTACTGACCATTTGCTAACAAGGTAAACATGCATCTTTTTATCAGGGCCTTCTTAATCAGTGCTCTTCCATGGATAAAAGGAATCAAGAAAATGCAGCTTCAGAGAATGAAGCGCGCCATCCCATCTCTAACAACTGTGCTGACCCCAAGTAAACAAACCCCTGATTTCCTAGGCCTCCAACCTATTATTCTCAACCTTCTCTGAGGTGATTTGCAAATGACACTTCAAACTCAATCTTGGTTTTTATATAAATGTTATCTCCTTTGGGAAAAGGAACACTGCTTAACTTCCTATTCATAGAACAAAATTAATTCACTTCTATCAAAGCGTTTTTCCTCCACTCTACGTGCTCTGCCTTAGTTCAGAAATAAATATGCATTCTCCAAGCAGTATTGCTTAGGTATTCTTAAAGCAGACCTGTCAATAAGATGTACCTACTGACTGCTTATGACTGAAGTCATACCTGATCAAACTTCTTCTGCTTCTTCTCTAGGTTGGAGACGATCTGCCGCTGATGGTCCAAGTCCACAGCGAGGTCATCCAGCTCTTGCTGCAGGCGGGTCTTTGTTTTTTCCAGCTTGTCATATGCAGCTATCTTCTCCTCATATCGCTGGCTCAAGCCCTCCAAGTCCTTCTGCAGCTTCTTCCTGGCTTCCTCTGCTGACTCAAGGCAGCCCAGACCATCATCCATCTTCTTCTTTGCA
Source organism: Fringilla coelebs (assembly GCF_963513975.1). NCBI lineage: Eukaryota > Metazoa > Chordata > Aves > Passeriformes > Fringillidae > Fringilla > Fringilla coelebs. The sequence goes on along the minus strand of NC_140033.1, from coordinate 50,993,087 downwards.
TCTATTGCCTAAAGGAACAGGATTGCACATGAAGCCGCAGAAAATGTTCTGTGCAGTTTACCAGCACCAGAAGTTTAGGATTTTCAAGTAAGAGTGTCTGAAGGTACTACTCCCTGTTCAGATAATACTGTATGACTGAACTCCCAAAGGAATTCCTGGATAGAAATCTACAAGCAGTTCATGATTATCATCAGAGACCACCTCATTTCTTCTCTCACCCAAATCAACAAAATCACCCTGGTCAGGAAAGGTTGTGTTACTAGAAGTCAATTCTGCATTCTGCATTCAAATTTTACTTCTCTCAAGACAGACCTGTGCTTCTCCTTCCTCTCTAAAATCACTGGTTTATGGGATGCAGACTCTGTACCTGTTGCTGAAGAATAGTGATCTGTTTCTCCAGGTTTCTCTTTGCCTCCTCCTCTTCTTCCAGTTGCTCCTTGAAAGCATTCTTCTCATCTTCCATTTGCTTCAGCTTAGTGCTGAGGCTCAGTTTGAGGCGAGTCTCCTCCTGCAGCAGCTCCTATAAAGCAAACACCCCAGTGGAATTCAGCACCACTTGTTGGATTTAAAGGCTCACAATCCTCATCCACTCTCTCCAGGAGTGCTTCTGAAGTTGAGTTTAAGCATGCAACTAATTTCACAGATAAGACAACTGAAGACAGAATTTAAATAACTGCCTTTCAGTGAGTCAGTATAGAAACAAAATATTCAGAAGGGTCCTATTCTCTCCTACAGTCTAATCATTAAAGTACACTCCTTGGCACACAAGCCTTTTTCAAGGCCTCACCACACAAGCTTTTCCACAGTCCTTTCTCAAGTCCTCCAAGCAGCACAGAAAGTATTCAGACCTTTCCCAACAACAGCATGACTGTACTCTGCCATGTGTGTCTCTCACTTTCCAGTACCAAAGGAACACACAACAGACCCAAGTGCTCTTGCAGGGTTAAAAGTAACGCTGGTCTCAGCAGAACTGTACAGCACTGGTCAATAACCAGCTTAGGGCACAACAGTATTGACTGACTTATGCTGTCAGTGCTTGAGCTGAAGGATCTGTAAAGATTAACCAATCTTCAAACCTAGTGCAGAATTTTTGTATTGTGTCCTGTCTTTGAGCCTGTTTTTTAAAGACTAGTAAGTAGACAGAACATCAATGACAGTCCAAGGCTACTTATTATTGATGTGCTCTTCCTTTCCCTTCCAACCCTCTTAGCACTCCATGCTTGACCTTAAGAGTCATATTCTGCTAACTGTAAATGCATGTTTTTCCCAAAGTAAGGATAATTTAATTCCTGAAAAAAATGCAAAATTATTTGAATCTATCACTTCCCCAACATCCACTGGGAAATAAAACTTTCTGCTTAATTTGACAAATTTACTGGAAATCACACACATGTGCACAGACACACAGACACCCTGTCAAACAATTGACTATTAAGATCTCAAACAAGAACTTCAAACAAGCACTGCAGTCAGCTGAAGCACTTAAGTGGTCTCAGATGGAAAAGTGATAGAGGAGAACTTCTAAGCCCAAGACAGGGAAAGTCACATATGTTCCACAGGCTGAAGGAGCAAAAGGAAGACAACCAGCTTTTTTCTGTAGAAATGCTCTCAGTGCCATGCAGTTTAAACCCCTTAGCAAAAAAAAAAAAAAAAAAACCAAACCAAAGAACAGATCCAATCCTTTGAATTGTTGTATAATCAGTACTTAATGGCATCCAGAGTGATTTCTCCCTTTAGCAATGCATAACAGACACACAGTTGCCTCGGTTTCCAAAGCTCTCACCTGTGTATCCTGAAGCTGTGATTCTAGAGCAGAGAAATCCTTTGCTAATTTGATTGATTTACTGTCAGACTGGTTCAGAAGACCTGTGACATTGTCCAACTCGACCTGAAGGAGAGATCAGAGTATCAGTTACTGGACGCATCAGCAAAAACAAAGGCAGGAAGAGGTGAGCAGCTATAGACCTAAAACTGAAAACAGAGGCATCTCTCAACAGGAGGACATGTGTATAATCTTTCAAGGAATGAACACATCATTTCCACAGTCCCAGGAATTAAATATGAGAAGCTGAAATGAGATTTTTATTTCAGATCACCTCTATTGCAACAGCCTTCTGATTTTGGTCAGTTTGGGTTAAGGCCTATATGAGATTTTAGCCTGGTAAGCAATTGTAAAATTTTTTATTAAACTCACTCTCTTCTATTTTATACTATCTGCTTCAGGATTATATCTAGAGTCTCAAAATTACATTTTCATGCTTCAAAAGGTTGTGCATATGCTAGTAGTGTTGGACTTTTAATGACGACCCTCCATAAAGGAGAAGGCCAAAGACAATGTTTCATGTGACTCTAAGGCATTTGCTGCTCCTTTGAAGAAACCCATAAATTCCCACCAACCGTGCCATCAACCATGTGACAAAACTTCCAGACACTGTCTCCCACAAGAGTTACACAACCACCAGTCTGTGTGTGCCACTCCAGGTGCTCCAGCAGCTGAGTGCTCACAGACCTGTGCTGTGCAAACCACTGCCTGTCTTCAGGGGGCACAGACACTCTGACTCCTTGAGTCTTACAAAACTCAAACTCCAACAGCAACAGGTTATTTCACCTTCTCAGGGCTGCTCAAATAAGTAACATCAATCCAAATATCCTGGTCGGGCAACAAGTTAAGGAGTTGGCATAGCCCATGGGAAGCAAATGATGGATTTGCTGTTTTTAGGAACATTATCCTCAGGAGGAACAGAATTTTTAGACTAGTCGCGGGGAGACACCACCCTACCACCTTTTCTCTTGAGCCCTGGGCTGAAGCTAAGCAAAATCCATGCCACTCACCTGCAGTTTGTTAACCCTCTCAGCCAGTTCAGTCTTCACTCTTTCACCTTCTGTAAATTTCACCTGCAGCTCCTGGAGCTGAGCATCCACTTTTTTCCGCTTGTGCTCAGCATCGCCTTTGCCCTGCAGAAGAGCCTTCACCTCATTGGACAGTTCAACCTTCTCACTTTCTAGAGCTTGTTTTGCTTTTTCAAGATTTGCTTTCACCTGAAGAGGAAAAGAAAAGACAACAAAACCCCTCAGACTTGACATATGGCAGATCCAGTGAGTACATGTTTTTCCAACAAGCAAGCTAATGCTGTATGTTTAGCAGTAAGTTGCAGACTGCTTACTCAGAAAAAAAAAAAATGAACAGCCTGTCACTGATTATCAGGAGACAATCTAACTATCAGAGAAGGCAACAATACAGAACAAAGTCCTGCACCATCAGATTTCCAAATTAGAGGCTGTACAAGCTAACAACTGCTAGCAGTGAGAAGAATGTCTTGGATGTGAAGTCTAACATGCCTAACAGGAGAAAAAAGAATGAATGGCACTATTTAGAACAGCTTTATATATGCTTCATGGAGACTAAGTATCTACCAAGGTAAGAATAACACATGCATGAGTATCATGAACACTTTGTGCTCTTCTGCACTGTCATTTCAGGTTGACTGCTTTGGCCCTGTGCTTTCTACTCCACATACCCGTTTAGTTTGCTCTAACTGCTCTGCCAGCTCTTCAATAGCTTGGGAATGTTTCTGCCTCATCTCTTGGATTTGAGCCTCATGAGTCTTTGCCTCATCTTCAAGGGTCTTCTTCAAAACCGTTACTTCTTGTTCTCTCTTTGACCTGCAAAATTCACAAATTCCATTTAGACGCCAAGGAGGGAATCAAACAGAGGGGCATATCCACCAACAGCACCTCTAATGCATGAAAATGCCAAGGTCTGTTTAGGCTACAAAGATACTTTTCAAAGGTAGCACTTAGCACTGCATCCTTCTTGAGTGCAAGCCAGTAGCATTATTTCTGCCTAAGAAGCAACAGCCTGAAAGTACCAATATTTAAGGGGAACCACTAATACTTTGGTTAGGGAGCAAATCAACTTTCTGACATCAGGTGAGGTAATACAGCCCTGACTACGGCTTGCACACCACCTCCTCCTTCTGTAGTCACTGAGGCCACTAACCAGTGATAAACGCAAAGACTTGCTATGGTAAGAGACTGAATACAGCAGAATTATTAAAAACAGCCAAAACCAAACCCAAATAAAGATAACACAGCCCCACACTGGAGTTACCTCAGCTCCTGCTGAGCAGCTGTAGAATCCAGTGTGTCTTCTAGCTCTGTTTTCAATGCCTCCAGCTCTTCTCCGAGATCCCGCTTCTGTTTTTCAGCTTTGTTCCTGAATGCTCTCTCTGACTCCAGGTCTTCCTGCAGCTCAGTGATCTGGGATTCGAGTTCCCTGATCTTCTTCAGGGCCATGTTCTTCTGTGCTGCCTCTTCTTCCACTCTGTGTTCAACATAAGGTTCTGGTCAGAGCAGACTTAAACCACACACAAATTAACACAACCTGTCCTACCAAAAATAATCAAGAAAAGCTGGTATTGATCAGCTCTACAATGTTATATTCAGACTTCGATCCACATACCATCTACAAATCCTAAGCTCTTAAACAAGGGGACAGAGAGGGACTGACAACAGAAGAAAGCAGAAGAGAAAGCACCATTTTACAATGGAAATCTGACACTTTACTGAGTAGAATACAGCAACTACCAGAGGGACTCCAGTGTGCTGCCACTGCTTTTTAATCACAGCTTAAGGATTACTACTCCAGCCAAATGCATGCAGTGCCTATTGCATCCATAGTCTATTCTGGACAGAGAATGTGGCAGTGACCAGCAGCTCAAGAACTCTAATGCCAAGGACATGGACAGTCCACAGGCTAAAATACAACATCTACAGATTGCATTTATCCCTATTCACCCTATTCCAAGTGACACAAGAGAAGAAATACTTCCCAACCAGGTGAGGGTCTCACCTAGCTAAGGCTGCCTGCAGCTCCTCTTCCTTCTTGGCCAGCTGCATTTTGAGTTCTGCAATCTGAGCCTGCAGTTCAGCAATCTGGTCATGCAGATCAGTGGAGTCTCCTTCAAGCTTCCGACGAGTCTTTTCCAACTCTTGCCTCTGTTTTTCTTCGCGTCGCAGGCGTTCTGATGGAGATGGGGACACATGAAGTTACACACTCAGAACAATGTACAAGCACAGAAAAATAGACCTATTTAAGCAATACTTTCTCTCCTGATAACACAACTGTCCAAACTGTAGCTGGACTGCATTATTTTGTCAGGACCTATACAGGCATCTACTCTATTTTGCCCTTAAAATATACCTGGGCAATTTCCCTTCCCCTCACCTTACAGCCAAACCTCCGTTTCCCACTCTCACTGTAACAATGCAAACACAATGCCAGCCTCACACCACGCAGGCGTAAGCACCCATTTAGGGGTGCTGAACACAAGGTATGCTCTCCCTTTACTGAAACTAAACAGGCAGTCTCCAGAAGAATATCATTCTAGAACTCTGAAGAACTTGTGCAAACAGGCTATCAGAAACAGCACTAACCCTGACAGATTGATGCTGCTGGAAGTAGAAATGTGGAAACACTTCCACAACAGGAGAAGAAAGAGAACCAGCCTCTCTTCTCCATTGGCCTGGCTGCTTTGGAGAGGATTTTTATTTAGATCAAGGGCTCAGCTGACAAGGCACATAACCTTCAGCCAGACAAGAGCACAGCTCTATCAAACTGATCAATAGCTCACACACTATAGACTAATTTTTAACCCTTCAGAAACTTGTGAGGACTAAAATGCTTTCAGAAATGAAACTGAAGTTCAACAAATTTTAACAAGAAACCACCTAAAACTAATTGGGCAAGGTCTCCACAGGATCTATCTTTAAAAAAACAAAAAAAAACCCCAAAAAATAAAAACCAAAAACACCTTCAAGGTCAGTGATCATGGCCTCATGCTTATTCTTCAGTTTGGCTAAACTCTTAGATTTTTCCTCTTCCTCTGTCAGATTTGTTGTAAATTCAGACATTCTGTCTTCCAAGAGTTTCTTTTCCTGCAGAATTGAGAAAGTGGAATCAAAAGAGTTGCTGGAATTACAGGGTATTTTTCCAGATCTGACTACTTAGAAATGTCAATGTCATGAGTGCCTACTCCTGCTACAAGGAACCTCAAAGAAAGAAATCCTTTCAGGATCACAAACAGAATTCAAATAAATTTAAAGTTGAATTAAAATGAAAGATATGATACCCCTTTGAAAACTGAAAGGGAAGTCTGTTTATAAAATAACTTGATACTGATTGGCAAAACAGTGCATCAGAAGATGTTTGCTCATGGATCATTATTTAGTGAAAGTTATTTAAATATCAGACAATACTGACTGTTGAGAATACAGGCAGGCAGTTACTTTCAAAAATTCAGGTCAGAATTCCAAAGACAAGACTGAATTAATTAGTAAGTTTTCCTGTAATAGGGAAAAGGTGAGCCTGTACTGGTTTTCTCCAAGAGAAACACCAGTGCATCTTTAGCATGTGGAACATGATGTGGGGGGTTCTTACCTTAGCCAATTTGAGATTCTGATCTTCCAGAACTAGCACATCTTCTTCCAATTTCTTCAATTTGGCCTCTGTGGTCACTTTTTCTAGCTGCAGCTTCTGCCTTGCACTTTCCTCTTCCTCAAGCTGCTCCTCTAGCTCCTTCACAACACCCAAAGAAAAGTAAGGTATTTGTCAGTGCTGCTCACTAATCCATGGAACAGCACAGTAGCAATACTAGAATGGAAGGTTTCTTCACCCTTCCTTCAGGGTATTATCAGTAGGTCCTAGACTGACATCTCTGCCATGACTTCATGCAACATACTGCATGCCAACCAACACATTTTTGAGCAGAATAAACAATGCTATTTTGCAAAGAATACTACCATTCCTAAAACAAAGCAAAGACTTGTCTAATTGTTTGAGAAGTGGCCATCACCTTCAAGAATGGAACAACCCATTCCAGACGACTGACTGAATGCCTCAGGCTCAGCAGCAGAACTGCTGTGTTCTATTGCTGTTTCCAGAGATGGATTTTCCCATGCCTCTTTCTCCCCCCGCTTTCTCTCTTTCATTTCCCTCCAAGCTCAGGCAAAAGACCCACTCCATCCTCACTATCCTTTTTACTGACAAGAGACAGCATTCTTAAGGCATTACCTGGATGTTCTGCTGCATTTTCTTCTTTTCAGCCTGCAGATGCTGACACCGTTCTTCCTCTTCCTCCACCCTTGCTTCCAGATCATGACATATCTCCTCCAGCTCTTGTTTCTTGGCTGTCAGGCGAGCCCTTATCTCCTCAGCTTCAGCACACAGTTCGGTTTCTGCTTGCAACTGTTCCTGCAGCTGCATCTTCTCTGCCATTAGCTACATTGGATGCAAAGCCAGAAATAAGACAAGCTCCAATTTAGCAAAGCACTTAGCAATGTGCGTTAAGTGAAGTTCTGTGCTCCTCTGTTCCACAGTTAGTTTTAAACATTGCAGCAGTGTCCTGCTGTTAACCAAAAGCTAACTATCAAAACATGGTTTTAAGTGTGTTCTCCTTCACAAATCAGGAGCCGCAACCACAAATTACTCACAAATTTCTCAAGACCATATCCATTTGAAGTACGGATATTGTCTATTTCCACTTACAAAAGTAACAAATAATTATCAGCTCTATGGGAAAAAACCAGCCCTGCTCCCACCTTCTATGTTCCCAACAAAAAGGATTCCATTAATGACAAGACTGAATTCAACCAGCCTGCTGTAACACTCGGCCAAAGGAGAATTTTTTCCCTATAATGGCTACACAAGAGCAATAGGTAGTCACTGTACAAAAAGACCTGCTGCAGGAAATGAGCTGTAAGAAGGGCAAAGGAAAATGAACAAAGGCAGCCAAATCATGTTCCAGCAATTTGGTATCCCTCAGTTTGTCCATCAGAACAAGAAAGCAAAGGAGGTGCTCTCAAGCAGTTGGACAGGCAGAGAGAAAAATTTTTACACATCATATTTGCAAAACTGACCTGGGCCTGGAAGGTCTCCATCTCACTCAGTCTATTTTCTGCAGCCAGCTGCTTCTCCTTGACCTTTATTAGTTCTTCCTCCTTGGCCATCATCTCCTCCTCCTGTCTGCTCACTTGCAGAAGGGGCTTCACCTGAAAGGGAAACCAAGGGAATGAGATGTGTATAAGGAATAACAAAAACATGAAGAAATGCTCTTGTACTTGAGAGAAGCATTGACTAAAATGACATTTTAGGTAAGTTTCTTATTTGAAGGACCAATCAACTGTTTTGTTGGGGGTAGGTGAGGGGGGAAACACTGGGGGAATTATACAGAACTACATATCACCTACTCTGCCAATAGCACACTTTCTGCCAGTCCATTTATTCTCCTCCAGGATGGGATGCATCAGAAAAGGTTTCAGTAAATTCCAGACCCCCAAGGGTTAAGTAGTAATTGTGAGAGAATAAAAAAGCTGCCATACAATGGGGAAATTCATAGGTAAGTCAACATCATATAAGGGGACTTCTGTAAGGTTTTTGGCATGGTACCCCAAGATCTTTCTCTTTAAACTGAAGAGATACAGACTTGATGGGTGGAGTGTTTGGTGATCAAAGAACTGTCTGGGTTAAATACAGAGGAGGATTCTGTCCCTCTTCTCTGGTGAGTCCCCACCTGGAGGGCTGCATCCAGGTCTGGGGTTCTCAGCCCAGGAAAGATATGGACTTGTTTGAGTGGGTCCAGAGGGTCACAAAAATGATCAGAGGGCTGGAGCACCTCTCCTATGAAGACAGGCTGAGAGAGCTGGAGCTGTTCAGCCTGGAGAAGAGAAGGCTTCAGGGAGACCTCAGAGCACCTGTCAGTATCTAAAAGGGGGTTCACAAAACAGAGGGGGCCAAACTTGTTAGGAAGGCTTGTTGTGACAAAAAGGTAATGGTTTTAAGCTAACAAAGAGCAGATTCAGATTTGATAAAGGGAGAATTTTTTTTACAATAAAGGTGGTGAAACACTAGGACAGGTTTTCCAGAGAGGTGGTGGACAGATGCCCTATTCCTGAAAACATTCAAGGTCAGGTTGGATGGGGCTTTGAGCAAACTGATCTAGTTGAAGATGTCTTAGTTCATTGCAGGGGGATTGCAAAGGGAAAACTCTTACCTTGGTGAACAGCCTCCACCACTGCCAGTTCCGCAGTTTCAGATAGGCAGCACAGTTTCTCTGAAGCACTTTCATAGCTGTCAGCTGCTGCTGGCGCTTGGCAAAGGCTCTGCAAAGCAAGTGGAGATAAGACAAAGGAACCCAGAACAGCACACAATTCACACCATCAAGCCTTTTCTTAGATACTTCGGTGTTTTTTCTTCAGAAGGTTTCCTCCCAAAAAACTAGCAGTTTCCAGTGAACTTTCTCTTGATTTTCATTTTTTTTTTCTGCTCAGGTAAGAGTGGCTCTTTTTTCCTTAATCCAATTTCCTATTTTAACAAAATTTCCCTCATGTCTTCTACTCTGAAAAGCTTTACTGTCTTCACTTCCAAGAAGGGGGATCTGAAGCAGAGGTGTATTTTCCCTCCAAACTGACAGGTACTACTTTTGATCTTAGAACTGTATCAATTGCAGCCCTACCTGATAGCTTAAGAGAAACCTACATCTCCTGCATCAGTACCATACTAAGACTTGTCCATTTGCACCTTCATAGCACTTCTGTCAAAAACTTGATCTGCTGCATAGCATTCTTACAGAGAAGAACAGGCTTTACTGCTCAGGTAGTTTCTGGGATACAGCACACAGAGATTCTTGCAGGTGCCAGAAGTCTGGCATTACAGAGATGAGAAAAACCCTAAAAGGCCATTAACTGTTTTATACAATAAATAAATCATGACCTTTCTGGAAAAAAAAATTCTAGATGTAATTATTTCATTTTTTTGAAAATAAACTTGTGCTTGAATGGGAGAAATACATGTTTATGATGAAATACATGATTATGACTTCAAAAATCACTGTACTTACTTTCTGGCCAGGTAGCCTCTGCAACATGCTTGGAATCCAATAATGACATCTGTGATCTTCAGGTCTCTCTCTTCTTCAAGATGAGCAAGGACTCCAGCTCTGAAAAACACTTTACTCTGTCCAATTCTGTAAAGGTTGGAATCCAGCTCCAATGCTTTGATCTAAAAAGAAAGAGAGAAGAATTCATGTCCTGCAAAGACTGTTTCATGTGAAACATTGCAAAACACATCTGTGGCTCATGGCTCTAAGACAGCCCTTCTCTACAATGCACCACTCAGGCAAACCAAAGTTATCAACTCCCAATAAATTCCTGGCCTATCCCAATTAGAGCAGCTGAAGCTCAGCCAAGCACAGCATCAAATGGAGGTAATCAGAGGCAGAAAATATGACAGAAAGCATAATTTAGTAGAGGTATCACATCAAGTATTCAGAATACAAGGATGCTGTGAGGAATGCATGTCTAGTCCCAAGAGCCCTCTTCCTTTTCTAGAAGAAACACGTCTTGATCCTCCCCATTTACTTTTTCTCAATCCTATCTTTGTCCAAAAAAGACATCCCAACCCAACCTTCCTTTCACAGATTTGCTGCCAATGTTTATATTAGATAAGCTAGGAAGAGTCAGCTATACTCCTGTAAGACAGAAAAGTGGGAATCCCTTACGACCAAGCTCAATTCAAGCCTAATCATCAAGCTAGAGCCAAAGCTTTCCCTTTGAAGCAGGCAATTCCACAAAACTAATTGGAGCCTTTGCTGAAAGCATTTGTCAGCAGCAGGCCATTACAAAAAGTTTACTGAAGCTCATACTTGAAGCATGTGCTAAAGATAGCATTAATGCTTCTAAGCATTTTGATTCTGTGCATACTGCTGGCATCTCAAAGTATGCATCTGTGGAAACAGAAAGGACCTCTTGCCTAGGATTATTGAATCTCATGCCAGACAAAAGCCTCCATCCATGAAGCCAAGAGGAAGCTTTTTGCACCCTTCTCTCAGACAAAACATTTGACTTGGGAATTTTAGTCTGTGAGTACAAGTTATTTTTAGCATGCACAACTCCAACTTTTAAACCACACCCATAAAGCTTATTCTATTCAAGTAGAGTTTCTGGGATGTTTTACCATCAGCACGCAAGCCTGCTTTCCATCCATAAATCCTTTGGGAATTGCATTTGGAGTTAAGATTTCATATCTGAAAACGAAAAAGCATCAGACTAGTCACACAAGTGTATTTGAAAACAACAAAAGAAATCGGTATGTATTCCTATGCCACTGTGAGTTCAACAGTTTTTCAAACAACAGTGCCCCTCTAGACAGCAGAGAATGAAGCAGCAGCCTTAGACAGGGTCCTCTATGCCTCACCTTAAGTACATCCTTACTGGAGAAACCAAAAACGCTTTTGGGAGGTTTTATGCCAGGGAAAACCAAGGTACAGATGTGTTGTCTTGGCCAATTTTTCAATCTAGTTGCAATAAAGACTTCCACTTTTGTACTTATGTCTCAACTTTGCCAGGCCAAAGACTGCTTCAGATTCTTTTCTAGGGCTCACCTTTGTCTGAATTCCTGGAATACAACTCTGTTGGGGAAACCTTGACGACAAATACGGATTCCCTCCAGCACTCCATTACAGCGAAGCTGGTCAAGGACCAAGTGGGGGTCCAGTTTTCCAGCCTAGTGAGGAAAATGTATATTTTATGAATACCATAAAGCTTTTACAAAAAGGGCTTACCCCCTTACCTCTCCCTCTTTCTTGTTAAGGAGCCAGTTCTCTCTTTTCCAGTTAGAAGCAATGGAAAGCTTTTATGCCACCTTAAGAACTGCAAAGATCAGTCTCCAAAATTTTAGTAAGCATAGAGTTTTTTAAGATAACCTTAAAAAATACCCTGAGAAAACAGGGCCTCTTCCAGATCTCTTGCAGAACCTGACAAAAGCCATCAACCCAGCCACACGCCCCAGGAAGCCCATGTAAGAATGCATGGGCTGTGCTGTTATAAGCTGTCTTTACCTTTTTCTCGTGGTTGGGGATAATGCAACGGACAAAGTTGGGGTTGGTGTTCCTCAAGGTAGCCATCAGTTTAGCCAGCTGTTCTTTGTAGAGCTGTCCCACTGTCCGGAACATTCCCTTCCTGGTTTTGAAGGCCCCTGGCAATGCTGTATCTGACATACCAGCTACCTGATCCAGCCCAACAATACGGTCCACTAGAGAGAGCACAGGAAAGAGCATTAAAACTCTCCCACAAACAAAGAAACCACTGGGACATACAAAGAACATCTGGGTAGAACAGGATAAATGAGAGGAGCTGCAGGATCCTTTTTGCTTCATCTCTACACAGATGTCGACTCCTGTACAAAATTTGTGCAGGGATAGGAGCAGGAAGGAAAAGAAAGCATCAGCTCACTACAGGAAGTTTGAGTGATGGAGTCAAACTTAATCCCAAACATTCTACTGATGCCCTGGATGGCAGCACTGGAAGAGCAATCTAGAAGTGAGTTTCAGACGCTTCTACTTGCTTAGCTTAGAATGAAAAATAACAAGAGCTCTAGCTGCTAGCCCAGCAGAGTCAACTATTAGTTAACTCTGATCCAGGAGGGGCCACAGATAGAGAAAAAGCCCAGCTTCACTCTTGCATTACAGGCAGGACTGTCATAACCAATGATTAGAAATGTCATATCTACTTGTCAACTGAACAAGCACAGTAAAAGGCACAACAAAACCCAAACCTCAGTATACCACTGCTTGAGCTGTTTTTGGAGTACAAGTATTCCATGGCACAGACATAAACAACAGCACTAGGAGCAAGTCAGAACTCCCCGCCCCAAGTTTCCCCACTATGCCACAGTGACATCCAAGCATTGATGAAACTATCACCTTGATGGATGGACACCACACCTTTTTTATTTTTCCCCTCAACAGAAGTCAGCTAGATCTAGCTAGTCAGCTAGATAGTAGCAAGGGCAAGAATAAACTGAAGTTTTACCTCTTCCCATTGCTTTTCTACATAGAGATAAAAATTCACCCATCCAGCAAAACCCAACGGTATCACTAGAAATTTCCACACTTCTAATACACTTTTATTAAGGGCTTCAAGCTCCTCTTCACCACCTTTAGTGGTTGGCTGATGTCTATAACTCAGGCTCCCAATCTTCACCTCAGAAAATTCACCAGCTTGTGCTCAACTGCCTTCTGATTTTAAAAAATGCAGCTGCTAAGAGATACCCTACAAAAGAATAATCTAGAAAGAGTATTCTCATTTACAGCTAATATTAGCTAAAAACTGTTCACTTCTAGAGCAGCTGTAGGAATAGGGTCAAGGTTGTCTTATCAGAAAGAAAAGAAGGCTATGTTACTAGATGACATCACAGGGAAGTCCACAGAAGTGCATCCCAGATTGTGGCTATGCCAATACTCTGTCTTGAGCCCTGCAATGTACTTCAGGATAGTGAAAAGGACAGTCACTTGCAAAAGAAGATCCATCTAAGAACAATAAATGAAAACTGATAAGCTGTGGTCAGTTGACAATTTAAGCCCAAAAGTAGTCTCACACAGCAAAGGCCTTGTTAGGCACAACTTGCTGATGGCCATTTTTCATCCAGAACGAGTTCCTTTGCCAAACCCTCTCTTAAATTATCAGCTGCTGAAGTGAAATCCCAGTACTAAAACGAATGCAGTTTCTATGCAGTCTCAGAAATCTTCCTTCCATATCTTGCAAGAAATACAGCTGTGCTAGCTCTACATTCAAACAGTCGACAGGGATTTGTTCTGACTCAGGTTGTGCAAGAGTAACTTTAAGCACCTGAATATGTCTCTATTTTTGTATCCACTTTCAAGGTGAGTTTTACTTTTGTTTCAAAGTCCGTGAGGAACTACTAGCACAAAGCAGAGGAAATGAACAAGAAAGACAGGCAGGTATGACAAAGGGACAAAGAGAAGTTAACGGAAGCATTTCTTGCATGGCTCTAGGATGCATCACACACATGACACGACAGCTGAGTTTCTCAGTCACCTGGTTCTAGATGAAGAATAGGAAAGTGTTGATAGAAATAGGCTCTCTGAACCTTCTGCATCTCTGCAACAGACAGAGACGTCAAAGAAAACCTACCACAGAAAGTGACAGTAACAGTAAGACTCAAAACCAGATAAAACCCAGAGAAGATAGAGTAAAATACTGAACAACACTGCAGAAAGGGCACACTTAGTTGCAGGATTGAAAACAGATTCCACTTCACATCTTGAGTGTTGCAGCTATACAAGCTGCTGGCTCATAATGGTGCATTGATATTTTATCCCACTGTTCCTCACTTTGAGACAGAATTGCTATATATGCAGCAAGTTTAACAGAAGTTGATGCAAATGAACGTTTCTCTTGAGTTACAGTGAACTTTTAATGAAATACCATGATCTAAGGGAAGGATGTTCCAGATAATGCTCATCTTGGTGGCTTAGTCTTCAGGGGAAAAAAGAAAACAGCTCATCACAGGCTTTTGATGCTCAAGCTCTTTCACACAAAAAAAGAGCAAACAAATTAAATAAAGTCAATTACATACCATCTTTCCACAGCTCAGACACAAACTTATCCGACGACTGGTGCAGAAGAGTGGCGATGTTATCGTTCAGTGGATCCATGTTCTTCATCAGCCATTCATCTGCCTTGTAATCCACCTGGAGAAGATAAACACATCAAGAAGCTTGGGATGGGCAATTTTCTGCAGCCCAATATCTGGCACAGTCTAGAAAAGAATCACCAAGGTTTGCACAACGACAGATTACCTAACCATCCTTGGATTTGCCTTCTAAGTAAGCACACCTACGAATTTCCAACCCTTACAAAAAGCTGCATGCTCTGTTCTGTCAGTAAAGGGAATGGATTTGCAATGCTAGTTTGTACCATACAGAGTGTGACACAAAAAACAGCTGCATCAGCATTTTTGGTGATGAAGTCTTGATGCATGTTTCCTCTGAGCAGTACCTCCAGTCTCACCAAGTCACACAGAACAAATTTTAATTGCTGTCAGTTTGACATGTCTTGAACTATAAATATAGATAAAATTGCAGGCAAATTAGACCTCCTTAGACCCTGTGAGCTCCTCTGCAATGGAACACTTTCATGAAATCTTCTGATGGTTTCTCGTAGGCAACCATTTTAGTAAGTAGTCATTTCTAAGAAGTAATGATTATGAATTAATCATTCCAACCTTCACATTTTAGTTATTAATTTTTTACCTTGCCAGCATAGTGTATGATACAGAAGTCAGCTTTATCTTTCAGCTGTTTTGGCTTCTGAAATTTGGGGTGGGTGCCTTGCTCTTGAACAACTTTTTCCACAAAGCTTTTGTCTGTTGCTTTTGGGAACCAGCACTCTTCATCCAGCAGAGCCAGTATACCAGGAGGCCCAGCCTTAAAGAAGGAAAACATCAAAACATTATTAACTACATGACTACAACAAAAATTAACACCTTTAGATGGCTAGAGGAAAAAAAAAAAAACACTAAGAGCCTGATCCACATCACAGTTACCTCTTTTGTGATATCAGTTAAACTACTTCCATTGTAATATATACTGTTAATAGTTCTTCAATATCCATATCTGAATTCTGACCATTTTTATGAGAAACTCTCTTCTGTGACATTTGTCTAGGTTGCTTTTTTTGGGAAAAGATTTTTTATTGGAAGAAATACTATTATACTGTTGTCTAAATATATTCAGGTGTCTAAATGCAAAAGGCCATAGCAGAAAGTTTCACAAACTAGTCCTTACCATTGGAACATCTGCTATGAAATTTGTAAATTCTTAGGTTTCATTAGAGCAAAATGAAAGCAACAGAGTTCACAGCTTCTCATCACACCTGTAGTTAAGTAAGGAAGTTCACATTACTTATGGCAAGCTGCACATACATCTAGCACCATGCAGACCTACACAAGTGAGGACAATAGAGAGGGAGAAGTGGCCAATTAGATCAATTTTCATGCAGTGCTTCCTAAAGAACTGATACTAACAGCCTTATTGGTGACACACTTTCATACAAAGAAGAAACTGTTCACTCCTGCTTCTATTCATATTACAGTGTAGGTAGAGCATAACAAAAGCTAGAGGGCCAGAGATGATGGACAAAAGGACAAAATCAGTGCAGCCATTTCCTGCTGGACAGTAAAACAACAAACTTACCGGCTTCTCTATGAGGTCAATGCAGGGCTGCAGGTCCAGGCCAAAGTCAATGAAATTCCACTCTATGCCCTCCCTCTGGTACTCCTCTTGCTCCAGAATGAACATGGTGTGGTTAAAGAGCTGCTGCAACTTTTCATTTGTGTAGTTAATACACAGCTGCTCAAAGGAGTTCAGCTAATGAAGAAAAAAGCAGAAAGATGTTTGAGCAATTGCTTGTGAAGACACACCTAGCATCCTATTAGCACAAAAGATGGTATCTGTGGTTCATGAATCTAAGCTAGAGTGGGGCAGACAGTCCACTGTCAATAACCCCCTTGGATATGAACTGCCTGTTCTGTCACGTGCCACTGCATACTGCTGCAATCCCTAGGGAAGTTCATACACACTGGTTCTCAGACTTTGCAAAAGAATGTTTAGCTGTAAACAGCAGAAGAGTTACTGCAACTACTTAACCCGGGACAAGAAAGGACTCTGGTTTTCTCACAAATGCAGAGCCAGCACGTCCTCTTCATAGGAAGAAGCAGCAACAGAAGCCTGAAGACAAATTCCTAAAAGTGTGTGGATTGGAAAGTCCCTTTTTAATCCTCATATAGAATCAGAGCAAGGAAAGTGAGGGAAATTTCTATAAAATTTCCAGATTTCTTCAAACAGTAAGGACAAGGTTAATAACCCACAGTGTATTTTTACATTTGACCGCACAAATCATAATGCGGTTTCTAAAGAAAGTGGTCCTGTTCTAATTCCTCCCTATTTAATAATTCCTAACTAAGTTATTTCTTCTCCTCTTCTTTTCAGGAGATCCAGCAACTGTGAAGCCAAAGGTATGCCAATAAGAGAGAGAGGGAAAAAAATACCCCCCAAACCCAACAAACAAAGGAACAAACAAACAAAACCAACCCCAACGCCAGCTTTTCTGTGTCTCAGTTTTCTATTTCATGAATAAATGGTGCAATTCATTCTGTAGCTGTTCATGAGTTAGACCCAGTGTAACATAACACAGGTTGACAGGAGATGCCTTGCTGGGATAATGGTAGCATACTTCTTTTTTGATGGCAGTCTGTGGCTGCTTCAGATTATAATGCAAACCACATCCTAAAATTATTTAATAGAATCCCATAACAGTTCACTGTAATCTAGAGAGAGAGCTCACATTTCCTTTCTCTCCCATCTCTCCCTCAACTTTCCTTCAGCTCCTCCTCTCCTACACTTATCTTGAATGAGACTTGATGCTGATTCCCCTTTTTGTGGACTTCACATCCTTATCAAGAGTGTGTTATTTCCCAGTTGTAAAGCTATTTCCCTCTGCAGTCTTTGCTCCATATTAAAACTGTGCTGAGTGCAAGGACCTGACATTTCCTTACCTCAAAAATCTCAAAGCCAGCAATGTCAAGGATTCCAATGAAGGAAGCACCCTGTCTCTTGGTCTTATCCAAAGCCTTGTTGATGCGCATAACCAGCCACCGGAACATCCGCTCGTAAGTGGCTTTGGCCAGTGCTTCAATGGCAAAATCAGCCTAAACAGCAAACAGATCAACATCAAAAGTTGCATTATAAACCAAAGAAAGGCACAGATTACACTGCTTCAGGATCTTGCAGCACAACTGTAGTCTGACATTTTCTCTCCACCAGGAAATTCACTGAACGAGCTTTATTTCAGTTTATTCCAAATGAAAAGTAGATGGCATAGTGATATTCAATATACAAGAGCAAAGAATTGTCCCTAAATTAGTGTGTCAAAACCAAATTTCAGGATCCTACCTGCTGGAGGAAACAAGAGCTGGTATTAAAGAAAGAAAAACTATGCCCAGTCACTCCCCAAAACTGTAGTAACATGGAGTATTTCATATGCCCAAGGAAATGAACTTAAATTCTTTTGTAACTTTGGATTTATGAAGCCCAATCCCTCTCTGCCACTACCCTACCCGTGTTTGACACAAATACTACATGTAGTAAGCAATTAAACACCAAAAGGGACAAGCAGCACGGAAAGGCAACCTCTGACTTTTTCCAGACTTCAATCTCTTACCAATCCCTTCCATGTTACAGGGCCATGTTTCTTTATTTAGAGGATAATGCTGTGTTCATAAAGAAGCCAGGCAATGAGTAAGCACAGGGGTTTGCTCCATTCAAACAGGCCACGAGCTCCTAGGTCAGGTTTCATTTACAGCACAACCAGTCAAGAATGTTACAAAAGTTCCAATCAATTTTAACAGAGAGCAGCAAATTCTTCTATCTTAGTAGCTGACCCACTCAAAAATAGTGCTTTCTGTATTGCACCAACTTGAAAATGTCACCCTTGCATGCCACATTGAAAGTACTAACTCCCCAGGGACAGCCGCTCACCAAAATTAGGGGACTTGTGTTCTCTTTCTTTTTTTTAAAAAGAGAAAAAGTGCTAAGGGACAGGGTGAATTCTATCTTTATACAGATTACATGAACAAGCAATATATTATGCTAGAAGCAATATATTATGGCACAAAGTTCGAGTGTGCTTGCCATACATTGCAATCATAAAGATGGTTAGTAAACACTACAGAAACCTCTGATACATTCATTGACAGTGCAGCAGTAAGATTAGAGACCAAAGTACTCATTCATTTTTTGAGAATGCCTACCTGTTCTTTGGTCTGAGCTTTCTGGACATAGTCTCGTCCAACTTTGATGCGAGGAGTCAGGATACCTCTAGTGAAATCTGTCACATTGATACCCAAAAGGTGAGACACCTTCTGAGCAGCTAGAGATGGTAAGAGGAAACAAAAAGATTCATATTACTCTGTTTTTCTTCCAGAAAGCAAGAGAAAAAGAAAAACATTCTGACAACTGTCTTTAGAAAAGTCAAGAAACAGCTTACAAAAAAGATTAAAAGAAAAACAGGTTGCTGAGACAAAATACCTTCCTAACAAAAAGCACACTCTAAAAAAACCCTCTTGCAACCCATGCCACAGTTTACTGACTTTCTCCAGAAGCCACTAGAGTATATTTGAAGTAACAGCCTCATACAACTAAATTGTAACACAGAAGCTTTAGAAAGGTCATTGTCTGTAAGCAATCTAAAAATACATCAGATAATGGATTCTTAATCAAGCTAATTGCTCTGTCTTCATCTACTGATTAGTCTTTCAGACAACTCTGTATTTCAGATTCAAGATCCAAAACCCAAACGGTTTACTCTCCTCCTTAAAATGACATTTAGAGCATATTTTAAATAATAACAGCCAACCCACCACCCCCCCACTTAGTGATAAATTAGCAACATTTGCACTTCTGCAGTATCTCTACAATGAAGATCTAAGACTTAAGTCTTCCAACAAATAGTCTTCTATCATGTGAAACATGACATAATTTAGACATTCAACAATGGGCAGTGCAGTTAAAATATGCACATATGCTTTTATACCCACCATAAAATTATCCATCACCTTACTCTTACAATTACCAGACTACCTACAAAGGCAGCAAAAAACATTCCTTAAAATCTGATAACATAGGTTTGAAGGAGCAATTACTGTAGCTCGTTTAAAACACACACTCCACATATTCCAGTAGAGTAATCCTTTTCATCTGTTCATGGTGTGTACTTCCTGCCTAGCCCTGCCACAGGAACAGTGTCACATTCCTGCCCGTGGGTGGCTGCAGACACACGCCTGCCTGGCAGAACACTGTGTATTTGTATGGGGCACGCCAGCTCCTCTGACAAATAATTCACCCTGTGGAAAAACAGGGCTCCAGCATTCCATACATACTGCAATACATTCTCCCACTTGCAAGAACTTCCTGTAGGCTTTTTTGCTGCACTTTTCTTTGGTGTGGGGCAGGAGATTGGTTACCTGTATTGTCTGGCATAGAGGCTTGGTCTGTGTTACGCTCCTTCTTGAAGACTATGTTGCCGAGTTGAAGAACACCTGAGATAACCTTCAGCAGACCTTTTAAAATAGTAATAATAATAACAGCTTAGTGTCAGACATCACCAAAATGTGACCCAGTTATTCATATTACCCAGTTATCTTTCCTAACATGGTAAAGAGGCCCATCTCAGCATCCCAAAAATCCTTCTGAAATTTAGGAAACAACACCACAGGTTACTTCTCTAAACGACTCCCATTCAGGACAAAGGACCTGCCTTGTCATTCCTATGCAAGACTACACAGCCTAGAAATTTACCTATTCTCAACCTCTCTATAAAATAGTGAGAGACAGCGCTGAGGGTAAAGTGCCAACTACAACAACTGTATTTTTTAATAAAACACTTTTTTCTCTGCTTGAGGATAAAAACTCATGCAATGAATTCATACTCAATTTTCCTCAACAGTTACTGTTGAACAAAGGAAACAGACAGTTAAGAGTACACCCCAATTAAAGATTTTGTTTTTTTAACCCTGTAACACTTTCAGTTCCCTGACCAAGATCTGTACAGACACACATTATAAAGTACAGAAGGCAGCAGGATGTGGGCAAAAGTGCCTGTACCGTAACTATTACTAATTATATGCTGAAGCACCCCACCCCATTGCTAATGATACATTCATACTCTTCAAATGATGCACGTCAAAAAAGCCAACTATCAGATGCCAAGACAGGGAAGATGGTGTCAATTCAATTTTCACCACATATCAAAGCTCATTGCATAATAGCTTCCAGTTGCCTTGAGCAAAGTAAACTGCCAGTCACTTGAAGGGGATCTTCTAATAAAGGTATTTTTTTGTCCCCCCAATTTCTACTTGTTTATGCTGATTTTGGCTGGGGTAGAATTAAATTTTCTTCACAGTAGCTGTTATGAAGCTATGTTCTGGATTTGTGCTGGAAACAAGTGATCATAACACAGGAGGAGGCTGGGGGTGCACAAGAAGATGGGAAAGGACACAGCCAGGACAGCTGACCCCAACCTACCCAAGGGATATTCCATACCACATGGCATCATGCTCTATAAAGCTCAGAAAAGGAGGAAGGGGAGGATGTTAGGAGTGATAATGTTTGTCTTCCCGAGACACTGTGTGCTAGAGCCCTGCCTTCCTGGGTGTGGCTGAACACCTGCCTGCCCCTGTGAAGTGGTGAATGAATTCCTCATCTTGCTTTGCTTCACTTGCATGTGCAGCTTTTGCTATACCTGTTAAACTGTCTTTATCTTGATCCATGAGTTTACTCACTTTTACTATCTCAATTATCTCTACCATCCTCGTGGGCAGGAGTGAGTGAGCAGCCATGTAGGGCTTAGTTGCCAGCTGCAGTTCAACCACTGCATTATCACAAAAAGTTTTTTTTAAGAAAACATTCTTTAGATAGGGGAGTGAACAAAGGCTCCATTAGGAGCAACAGAGGAGAAATATATGTTTGTGATTGTCCCACTCTGCTCTGCACTGGTGTAGCCTCACCTCAGGTCCTAGGTGCAGTTTTGGGTACCACAATATCAGAAAGATATAAAGCTACTAAGGACTGTCCAAAGGATGGCTATGAAGATGGCAATGAGCCAAGAGAAAGCCACAGGAAGAGCGACTGCGGTCACTTGGTTGTTCAGCCTGGAGAAGAGGAGACTGAGGAGGGGACTTCACAGCAACCTACGGCTTCCTCAGAAGGGGAAGTGGAGGCCCAGGAACCCATCTCTCTGGTGACCAATGACAGGATCCAAGGGAATGGCATGAAGCTTTGTCAGGGGAGGGTTAGGCTGGAACTTGGAAAAAGGGCACTGGCTCCTCAGCCAAGTGTAAAACATTAAAGCTATTTTTGCTGTAGTGCCTGGAACCAATAACTCATTTACATGACAGCAAAGACATACCCTAGACCATACATTAAAAACAACTTGAAAAACTGAGCACAGCAGGACACTCTGACAATGAATTAGGCTACCATTTCTTTTTTTTGGTTTAGGCAAATTTCTCTTGACCTCCATACAGAAGTTTCAGTCTCAGATGATTCAGGATATCAAGAAATTTATTAAAGTGTCTATAACAACAGATTTTAACAGCTGGACTGTAAACAGCAGAAGGCACAGGTAAATAAATGTTCCCTACAGCCACGAGAGAAGCAGCCTCCAGGAGAGGAGGTGGTGATGTCAAACCACAACAGATGCTTGTTTGCTTCAGTGTAGAGAGTAACAGTCCTAGCTTTAGAAGACCACGCACATTTTGAAGGTGAGACTTTGCAGAAACTGATTTCCCACCAGTGGGGCAGATCATGAATGAGCGAGCACGGAGCTCCTGTGAATGCGTATCACTGTGCTTTGTGCTGGCTGTGTTCATTTCTATTTCCACTGTCATGCTACTGCGCTCCCAGAATCAGACAATATTAATTTCTGATCAGCAGTTCAGTGCTAAGCTGGAAAGAAAGGCACTATGACCAGCCCATTCTCAAAGGACTAATCCAGCAGTGGTTGGATCAGATACTTTAGAGCCACTGCTAAGGGATAGGGGGAGCACAAAAGCCATGCACTGCATAAAAGAACGAGGGGATTCTTGTATCTTCGATGTGTTTTTCATAAACTGGGTACACAAGCCTCAGATTGGGAACAAAAACAGCATGCAGAAACATGTTTTTATTAGCTGCTTGTTCTAGAGTTAACTGTATAACCTGAAACTGGGCTGGTAGATCCTGAGGTGGGTCACTCCAAAGCCACTGAATTTTGCTACTTACACACTGTTCACTCGGGGCAGGGGGAGCAGGAATAGACACAAGCAAAACAAAACCAACAAAATTCCTAAACAAAAAGCTAACAAATCAAACCAAAACAAAAAAAAAAAAAAAAAAAAAAAACAACACACCACGTCCTGTTCCCTTTTTCATTCCTTGCATATTCATACCTATCTGCTCTTCATCTGGGATGCCCATGATCTTCATTGCCTCCATGGTCTCCTGAAACATGTCTTTGTCCTGCTGACCCGGGATCGTAACATGCCCATTGGAAAGGAAGCGGTATTTGTTGTAAGGCTCCAACAGCAGATCATCTTAGGAAAGAATTGAGAAAGAAGTTGCTATAGATTTTTTTTTTTTAAACTGACAACAAGCTACCACCCGTATCAAATTTCTGACTTGCATACATTATCAGCTCCTGGATTAACCTAGGATTAAGCCCAGCTTTACTTCAGGCTGAACATTTAATGTATTTTAGATAAACACAGAGTTTTTCTTTGGTATTTCTTGCTATTCCTTCCTCTGAACTACTCCACCAAAGCAGTGACACTCATCATTAGGTCCTAAATCTGTAAATAGTAGGGATTAACTTGAAAGTAAATCTGCCTTTAATTTCAGATACCTCATTTGTTTCAAGTCAGATAAAAGTTCATATATTAATTCTTTAAACAGTAGCAGCTATGAGAAAGTCCTCTCCTTGTGTCATTCCTGCAGATCCATTTGCAGCTCTTGCACAACACAGACCCACATTACCAGGCTGAGATATTAAAACAAGGTGTGCTGGGATCCCAGACTGCTAGAGCTGCTTAGAGGCTTGCAGATTTGCTCCACTCAGTTACACGCCAAGCGCATCACAGCAGGACCATTCCTGCACCGGAATGGTTTACATCATGCAAGACTAGACTAAACATGGGACAGTGATTTAGATAAGGAAGGGTGTAGAGTCATTGCTGGCAGGGAGACAAGTGCAGGAAGGAACCAGAGAAGCAAGTTTTCAGGAACTGAGAAGTGCAGGGGGAGGGCAGATGGTATGAGTGCATGAAAGAAGTGGAGGAGAGCTGACCATATCCAAAAGGCAGAGAAGGAGGAACTGTGAAGGAACAGGTCTTTGTCTACAAGTGTTCTGAACCCTCTGTTGTTGTAGTTATGGGATTCCCTCACCACAACACAACCATACTTACTCTTCAAATGCTCCCCTGCCCCAGAGAGCAGGTAGTAAAAGATGTGGAAGGTTCTCTCCTCTTTGGCCTGGCGAATTGCACGTGACTTCTCCAGCAGATCTTCAGAGAGTCAAGGCCCATGACAGGACATGCAAATCCCTTCCTGTTCTGTGGTAGGAGAAAAAACTACCTGATGTGCTCTTTGTACCAACTGACAGGGGTATTGACTTAGCAATCATCAGTCAATAACCCATTGAGCTCTGATCTCAGTTCTGCCAGCCTCTGAATGATGACCATGGTAAGAGAGACTTAATTGGTAAGAAACACAAAAATTGATGCCATCAATCCCTACTTGCCTTGGAAAGAAGAAAGAATTACTTATGAAATTCCATACCTATCCATATGCTGCAGTTTATGCTTGCATTTCACCTCTTAAGATTTGAATTCATTAACTCAGAAAAGGTCTGCACCATGATCACAAAGGTGACAAAATACTACTGAGGAAAGAGGAGACTACAACAGTGATCTTGATAGCAGAAATTTAGAGTGCTTCCAACTGTTTTCTCAACCTACGTCAGTGGTGATGAGACTGCTAGGTACCATTCCTGACACCTCTAGAGCCTTGAACCTTTCAAGGGGTTACAGAAAGGATACAGGTTTCAATATTGGCTCCAACAATGTAGCCGTTGACATCAAAGTTGATTCTGATAAATTTGCCCTAAGAGGAAGACAATAGCATTAAAATTAGTATTCTTTGTGTTTGGTAACAACAGTAAAGAAGAGAGGTAAACCTTCTCTTTCAATCCAGGAAAGGAAACTCCAAATGGGTCAGGCAGATTTTAGGCAAAGCATAAGGTCAGCCAATAGGCAATGCTCAGAGATCACAACAGCAATTGAACAAAAAAAGACACCAAGCACTTCCAGACACTTCTGTCACTGTGACAGCCTACCACTCATACTCACTATGTTTTAACCTAGATTTTCCACAACAAGGGTCCCTTGAATTCCACATTACACTACCCTGACAGTTCCACCCCTTTCCGTATTAGCTTCAACCATTTTCATTTGGCTTTGCTCCAGCTCCCCCACCTGCCTCTCAGATGTTGTCCATTGTTCTCCAGAGCAAGCAAAATAAGGACAAGCATTTGCTCTCTAGGATAAAACTGACTGTAATGATTACCAAAAATCAGCACAGATGATCCTGGCACAGGGTCTGGTTTCTTCATTCTAGAGACCTAAAAGATGTGTTCTGGATAATTCACCAAATGAAATTAATTTCCCAGATTAATTTAAAGAAAGTCACTCAGCTACTCTGTCTCTGATAGCAATCCACTCAAAAGCAGAACACTCTGGAAAGCGTAAAATACACTTTTGATGCACTTTTTGAATACACTCATGACATAATAATACTCACAAATCTTGAGGAGTTGTCATTCTTTACTGTCTTGGCATTTCCAAAGGCCTCCAGGATGGGATTAGCCTGGAGCAACTGTCTCTCCAGTTCTCCCTAGAGAGAAACCCAAAATTAATAAAGTAGGTAGTGGTTCACAGCATTAACCTTGGGTCAAACCAGCGCTGCGGTTTCAATTCACACTAGTTTGGCATCTGTTGCAGAGAAGCCATGTTAAACCTTAGGAGATGATCACTTAAACCTTCAAAGGAGACTCAGTAGTTATCTGGATTAAACAGAAACATTCATAAATAAGCCTCATTCCCTTCCTCCCAATGTGTCTTTCTGTTAGCAAGAAGCCCTTCAAAGTCACTTGGCTGTAACATCCCGCAGACTTCCCAGGGACAAAGTGAAAACCAGACCAGCATCCCAGACCAGGCCCTCATCCCAGAAGTGTACTGCCACAGAGCCTGGAAGAGTGAGGTAAAGCCTATCTTGCTACTAAAAGACAGCTCTGAACACTGCTACTAGTAGGTTAAGAAGTTAGTCTGAAAAGGTCTAATGTTTTGGGAAAACCAAACACAAAAAGCTGGCACTTTTATAAGAGTACATCTTACAAAATACAAACAAGCAAAAAACTCCTTTGTAAGGAGGAACACACAAAAAAGAGAATTAGTGGTATCCCACAAACTGCATGATTCCTTGCAGTCTGCTGCCATATTCACACACTCTTCCCCTAAAGGAAGACAAAATGCTGGAATTTTAGAGAAAGAAATTCAGACGTTTTATCTCTGCCCAGTACTAGGCCATTGCAGCATATACACCTTTCCCTGCAGGCTCTACACGTATCCCTAGCTCTTTTGAAAAATTACTTGTCCTCTGTGCTAAAAGCATGGCGTTCTCTATATTTCAAGATCAACTAAAAAGCTTCTGGAGACACAAAATTACAGTTTAGATTAATGTTTCTCTTTTTAGCAGTTATCAGTAAGTACTCGAGACTGCCTGTGCATAACAGATGGAAATGAAGTTTGATTTGTGAGAACTGGAATTTATGGGGAAACTATTTAAGGTTACTTCTAAAGGAAAATTGTTCCCATTTGTTCTCAAAGACATATTAGTTCTTACACAGTGTCCCTAAAAATACAGGCAATAAAAAAAAGGAGGAAGATATATAAGAAACTGTACAACAAACTACAAGTCTTTATTTTTTACTTCCATGATCACTTCGCTTCATGCTTGCAAAGTGCAAGGCCAAACAAGGCCCCCAGCCCTGGTGGAACTGCACATACACAGAAGGGGCAGCTGCTGCAAACACCTCCATCACTGTCAGGAATATGTAACAAGGGGTTTAGCCCTGGAAAGGGAACCTGAGCTGGGACATCATCTGTCTCACAACAGACCCAGCATCTGGCATTGCAAGTTAAAAAACCTTGAAACTAGGGTTCAGTCCTTGAAACTGTGTGGTGGTCACATTTCCCCTTGTGTTCTGCCACATGTACTGAAGTTGGAATGCTCTTTGCTCACACCACTTCTATTCCCCATCCTGCAGTGAAGCCCTAGACCTCTGTTTCTAACTGCAATTTATTACTATTCAAGTGAGGCTGACAGCAACACAGCACTTAAACCCAACTAAATGGAACAAGGGGGGAAGAGAAATCAGGCTTTGACATCAAATCTATTTTAATTATTTGGCTATAAATAAAACTGAGGCCATACATAGCCACACAAAGACAGGAAGTTTATGCAAATCCACATATAATAGACCCTACTTACTTAGTACCTCAGGAAAAAGTGTCATTAGTTTCAAGTAGGTGTTGGTAAATTGTAGTTTAGAGGTGATTAGGTCTTTGAAACACCAAGGTAGCAATATGCATAGAGAATGACAGCTGGCCTCACAACAATATGAAGCTCTGGGGAAAGGAAAATGCTGAAGAGTTGGTCAAATCACTGAGCTCTCCTGATTTGCCTCAGCACCATGACACAGTGGAAAAATCCAAGTTCTCAGCATGCCACAGTAACAGCACATAGGACTAAGTGTCTGCAATTACTGTACCCATTCCTCACTGCATGCTGTCTTTGTTTAAAAGGCAATTCCATTATGTTGAAAATTTTTAATAAGTTTTGGGGTCGAGTTTGTTGGGGAGTTTTTACTTTAAATTTTGATGGTCACCTTTCACTGATGGAAGATACTTCATTATTTTTAAACAATAGGTAATTTTGCAAAGCAAAACCATTACAAGACAGAGCTGTCCAAGCTTTCTAAAAATCCTAAGGTACCTATCATTAAGATGCTGCCAATTTCCTGGCACTTGTAATTGCCATTCCTTGACCTGAAACTAATTTGTTTAACACTTGGCATGCATGTGAAGTATGTGCAATATTCCTCATGAAAACAGAAGCAGAAAAAGCCACTGGGCCTGTTAGCCCGTGGTTGGCAGTTGCCAACACTCCAGTATGCCGTCTTTCCACTGCTCTGAAATTACAACACCAAGCAACTAAAATCCTTGACATCTACCTTGCACTCTGAATTTTTTTGCATCTCATACATTTTTTTGAATGTTTTCTAAGCAAGATAGAAGTCTTTCCAACGATTTATTCTTCAGAAAGTATGGAGAAAGGCATCCAGAAATCACATCTACCTTTAACAGCATGCAATTAAAAAAAAATATGGGCGAGGGTGTTTGGGTTGTTTGGTTTGTTGGGAGTTTGTTGTTTTGTTTTTTACACTTCAGGGATTTGCTTTTGTATTCTTCTCTGCAGTCATGTGAGAGATATCAAATAACTAAATCCCAACACCAGTGGCTGCATGGGGGAAGGAGAAAGCTCATCCATAACCAAAGTTTCAGTACAAACGTTTAAATATCAGCTACTATTACCCATGGATTTCCAATTAGCTGCAAACACTCACATCTTGAAAAATCATTACATGATTTAATAAGACAGTAGAGAAGCTGAGATCAAACATGGAAAAACACTGATTTCAACTTCAATAATTAGAAGTTTAAAGAAATGAAAAAGAGTTTCTATCATTAGATTCAGTACTCCCCCCAAAAAGAGCCTTAGTGTGCATAGAAGTCACACCACGCATCTAGAAACTTACTTAGCTGAATATACTAATACACTGGGAATGGTGGAATGCACCACTACCTCCAAAACAAGTGAGCTAGAGTTAAAGAATATGTTTTATAAAACTGATTTTGCCCTGATATTTGGAAAAACACCAGTTTACGTCCAAAAGTTCACAGTAAAGAAAGTACCAATACTTTCTATAATATCCTTTGTTTAGTTCTGTACCTAAAGACAAAAATCTTCCATGACTAGTATACCTGAGATCCTCAAAAAATTAAATGTATTCATCTTCATAAGTTCCTATATTCTGATTCCAAGTTTGCTCCGTAAAGAAGTGCTGTAGAGAGCACTCATTGCTGATTAACTAAGGCTTCAGCTCTAAATCCCCTCTGGTAAGGCCAGTTTAGTCACAAAACATGGGCAGCAGGACTTTTTTAAGAAATCAAAATTTAGGGAAAAAATTAAGTATCAAACTTGGGCAAATCACCAACCAGTCCAACTTAGGACTGTTTTATTCTCCTGAGCAGATTGCCTGTCCTGCTTCAGCAGTGCAAATTTTACTTACGGACAAGCAGTGGAAGAATACTTAACTCAACCCCATGATTCTATTTTCCACACTTAAAAAAAGAAAAAAGGAGAATGTTTCTAAATACAGCTACTGACAGACCATGGAAAAAGTCTTCATATGTCTGAAATTTTGGCACACAGAATGTTGGGTTTTTTTGGTAGAATTCCAGAAGTTAGTTACTACTATGTGCATGCACACACTGTGTGCCTGCATGCAAAAACGCCTTCTTATTTATATACTCTACATGCATTAGACATGCCTACACATTAAGCTACTACAGGAAAATTTATTTAGAGATGCAGTGGACACACCTAGCACTTGGCTTTCATTAATGAACATTTCCAGCATGTTCAGATCTGGCTAACAAGCCCACAGTCCTAAAACACTCTGGCTAAACACTTAACTACATCAATATTACTAGGAACACCACACACACTATATGCTTAAGATTCTAGGAAAGCCTCGTCCAGTCCTATTGTCTTGATGGAATACTTCTAAGATGGTATGTGTCTGGGAAAATCCTGCAAGAAAAACTTTAAAGGCAAACTACTATTGAGCAAAGAACACAAGTACTCTTGATATCACTACGGTCTCCAACTGAACATCCTTACAAAAAGATTACTGTGCACCACACAAAAAAAAAAAAAAAAATTGTGAATTGTCTATGGATTTGTTTTAGCTGCAGAGAGTGATATTGGTGTGGAGTGAAAAGCTGCTCAAAAAAATCACACAATGGGACAGAAAATGCATTCCTGGTGCAGAACGTGCAGTAAACGTGCAGCTCACCTACGAGGATACAACTGAAGAATTCGGCAATAGTCCATCGGGGGAGAGGGAGGGGAAAAAAATATAAGTGAGACATCTTTAAAGTCCTCCCACCATCATCACCACCCTCCTCTCATGTGCTGCTAACACTTGGCTGTTTCCCCCCTTTTAATGTTTTCCTACAATTTTTAAGTTTTCAACTGATGTCCACTAGTCTATCATTGTATTCTTCAGTTTTGAGACAGTACATGTAATGGCCAGACCTAATCTATAATGGTACAGAAGAAAGGAGACAACTCCCCCACAGATGAATCTGTTTTAAACTGCCTAGACTGGTTATAAGCAATACAACCATGGGAAAAGATCAGTACAGGTGATGCATTTACAGAAGCTCTTGCCCATGCACTTGCCCACGAATCCAAGGGGTTGTGGATGAGTTTATGCCCACTGTAAATCCACCAAATTCAAAGGAGTTATGGCTTTGAACAGTGCTCCCTGACTTGCAATTTTTGACAGACTTGTTTCATTGACCTCCTCAATCCCCTGACAGATGTTAACATCTAAGCTTCTACTGAGCAGTATGTCTTTTACCAGCATCAGCCAATGCATGTTTAGCGTCCAAAGTCAGCAGAGCAATAAAGCATCATTAAACCTAGGTCTTACCTGGTCTTTTTTGGACTTGTGCGAGGAAGCAACATGAGCCAGATACTGAATAACCTTCTTGGTGTTCTCTGTTTTACCAGCTCCTGATTCACCTCTGTAAAGAAAATCTACAAGTTATCCACAAACAGGATGTAAAGGGACATTATCATATTTCTAATCCCAAAAGGGCTACTGACATCCTTAGCTGCATTCTGGCCATTGCAGCACCTCCCTTAAAACCAAGGGAAAAAAAGCTGGGCTGCAGCTGGACTGCAACATGGAAGGCAACAAAGAACTGTGCTTTCTAGTCCCTTGGATACAGAGACTGTCAAGTGGCTGAGGAATAGCTTGGAGGCTGCTGTAGAGATTGGGGTGAAAGGTAATGAAGTAAATCTTTCAAACGGAAGCCTCCTGACTGCAAGAAGAAACATACCAATTCCTTAAGCATGGCTGAGGGCCAATCAATTTTACTGCGTCTAAAAGACAAACTGCTGCATCGAGAGTATCTGTTACTCTATCAGCCTCATCAGTATGCATGTACTTAAACATAACAGCTGCATCAAATCTGAAGGACCACTCCACGCCTTTTTCATTGACAAAGCTGTATTTCTTCAGTACAGGGGCTGTTTCAAAGCCACCATTCCTCCATTTATTACAAAAATTATTGTAGAAGGAATTATGTAGAAGGAGTTATATATTGAAGGAACTGTAGTGGGACTTTCCTTGACTCTCCATTATTAACTAATTCTGTAATTCCACTTCCAGCACTTAATTTTAAGAGAGTCCTTCCTTTTTACAAGAATGTAAAAACACAAACTTTGACATGCAGACAAACTGACAATTGGAAATACTCACGTGCAAAGGATGGACTGATCCTCTCGATCTAGAAGAAATTTTAAAAGAGTAGTCAGACTAGAACTCTAAAAGAAAATTTCTCTGACAGAATGAAATCCACACCAAAGACACCAGGAAATACACTGACAAGTATCTTCAGCCAAGTAACACAGCCAAGTAACCCCTTCTCTGGCAAGACACTCACCTCCTACTATATGCCAAAGTATAATGGCACCATAGCAATTTTGTTTTCTTCATCCAGAAAGAATATTACTTGCATTACAATTTTTCTACAAACACTAAATAAGTCTCCTACTGAATATTTCTTTACAACACAGCTACAGCGTGATGTGCATCTACTTGTTCTTCAGCCCCTATTGCAGTGGGCCCATACTGACTTACAAAAGTTATCAGCAGAGCAGTGAAAAACGGAAGAGGTAGAGGGAAAGTGGGACAGCAACTGTTACAAATCCCAAAGTGCCAAAGATATACATCAAACAGAGGCTTTCAGAGCAAAACAAACACTGGAGGCTCAGTGATGAAATATTTGTTACTTATTTTGTACAGACTGGACCCAGAAGCCAGAAGACAAATCAGCAGCCTGCATCCTATACAGCTGATTGTTTGTGGCATCATCCCCTATCGCATTAACACAGCAGTTGGTAACAACAGAAACCTTTTCTTTTCCATTTTGACATACCAGCAGACATACTAATGCCTGTGTTCAATTCCCAGCTGTGGATATCTTTCCAGTTACAGAACTTAATTCACCCAGCCCATTCACTACTATCTTCTCCCACATCTTGAACCTCCTGCCAGCATTCACCTATGATTCCACTTTGTTATGCACAGTCCTGACCAGTCCTTCCACCATGCCTTCATTCCACAGCTCCTGCACACACTCCACCGATTCTAGCCTGTTTCACTTTCACCCCTGCCCTTCCCCCTGTGCCCACCTACGTCCACCCAGATTCCATCCCATTCCTTCACAACACCAGGAACGAGCTGGGAGCACTAGGAAGGCTGGAGAAGGCCTGTGCCTACACCAGAACAGCCTCAAGTAGCTTGTTCTCATCACAGGGACAGTGAAACATGGAACAGGTGGGCACAGCAAGTCATTGACTGACAGCCCACAAGAGCCACTGGGGCACTCAGGACACACTGCCACCAAACTCAAAATCCACATCAGGCTGGGAGGTTTTTTGGTTTGATGTTAGGTGTTTGTTTATTTTTAAATCAAGACCAGAAGACTCCCAGATTATTCAGTCTGGAAGCTCAGTAACACTGCAGCAGTTAGATGTCATTCAGGCATTGCCACTTTCCTTTTTCCACTCGTTGCATTGGACTAACATCTACTCTCAAAAGAGAGAGAAAGCAAGCCTCAAACATCCATGAGAGTATGCAATTCACTGGATTTCTCTAATGAATTTTTTCATAATTAGTGACATCCAACAGTATGTTTGTATGACTGTCTCCACATTTTAGCTACTGGTTCTTTTTATTCCTTTTCCCCATAGCTTAGAGAAACCAAGAACACTCAATATTCTTTGCACCAGACAGTACTTAGATGATATAATTAAGTCAGCATTCAAGTTGTTTTGTGCAAGATAAAGAGATTGAGCTGTAATTAGGGAAGGCTTTCTAGTCTGATAGATTTCAAGTACCTGAAACCTCTTTCTATACCCTTAAACACTGCTGCTGCAAGCACATTAAGCATCTCAGTACTAACAGCATGAATGGCACATTAATCAAGAAAAATCTCCCATACACACAGTTTAAAAAGAGAGAAGTATACCTAGTCTTTGCACATATTTTTGTGGAATAAGGAAAGCTAGCAAACCTAACAGGTTTGAGATTCCATTTTAAAATATTCTGAAGCCAATAAAGGAAGCATTAGGTTCACATGCTAAGTATATGCAACTCCTGCTCCTAAGCGGCTTTACTCAAAACCAATTGTATGTAGATGAGCACAAAAAATGACAAGAAAATAATCTGCTTTTTTCCTGTTAAAACTTAGATTACCTGCCATTACCCTGCTAATACTGTTCTCAGAAAGAGCTGATCAGCCTCAAGCCTGGAAGAAAGCAAGTAGAAGAAAATCACCACTCAAACAGTATTGGCCTGGCAAATTCTTAAGCTTTCAAAACTAGACACTGCAGCTTTACTTAAACTGCATATTCATTTTTTCAAGTGCTGAATTTATTCACTGCCTTTGAGATATACACTCCTTTTGCTGAAGGCCAGGCCAAGAATAGATGTTAGGCAGCTCCAAAGGCCTCACACATTTAAGGTTCCCAGTGGGTCAAGGGCTCAGCAGGCACATGCCAGCCCTCTGCATGACTGGGCACTTTGAGGGTGGATCAGGGGAATAACTAATGACTCATTTATGGATTGCCTAAGGAAATGTATTCTTCAGTAGCACAACACCTGAGTACAATTCTGCACCACAAAGCAGCTATGTGAAAGGACAAGACTGTGCCTCTGAATAACACCTGACTTTCAAAAGCTTGAATAAAAACAAGCAGTTCACTTGTCCAGAAAAGGTTATGCTCACATTCAGGTACTACAGAGGCTCTTCTAAGAAGTAGATTTGAGAGAAAGAAAAAAAAAAAAACCATTTAAAAAGGTAATTCTAAAGAAGGTGGTCCTTGTTGCTGGTAACCAGCTCTGACCTTGGAATTATGAGCTGGTGCTTCTCAAACAGGCAATGGAGCACCAGGCACTTGAATAGCACCTGCCTTCCCATTTCCATCCTAGAGATGATCCAGCAAAAGAATACCAGTAAGCAGACAGATAAACTGACTGCTCAACAGCAAAAGAGATGATCAACATCAGATAATAATACCAAGCAGTTCTTTGGCACTGAACACTTCTCGATCATGCCAAGTTTTCTCATACTTGATTGAGAAGTTCTTTCCAGCCTTGTTCCAGTAACGCAAGATAGCCACAGCACCCTGGACTGACCCTAAGGAGTCCCAAAGGGGCAGCTACAGGATTTTTCCCCACCTTTACACAGACCAAGGTGTTGAAAGGTGGTGAAGCAGGAAAAGTCACAGACAGTGTTTGAAATCCTCTCGGCATGAAGCCTTCCTCCCCCAACATACTTTCCTGGTGGCCCACTGCAGCTGCCTTAGTCACCTCTGCTTTAAGTCAGCAGGATCATACCTGCGAGTGCAGGCAAGTCTCTGGGAGCACGCAGACACTGCCATAAAAGGCAACATTCCTGTTTGCAATCCGGGGGAAATTCTTTCCCAGGACTGCAAAGCAGCAGTCATTGGGATAGCTGGAATTCTTCTAATTGTGTATAGACAGACAACTCAAATAATGTGTTGAGCAACAGGAAACTGGAGCCGACCAAAGGGGCAAAGAGCTAACACATACAAAGCATAACTCTTAGATACTCTTCAAATTAAGAACAGTTTCCAGTGCCAATATTTGTTCTCCATATGATACTGACTTGTGCCATCATGAATAAGAATTCAGTTGTCCAGGCAAGAGGCCACCTCCCCCCTCTCTTTTTTTTTTTTTCAAAGGATCATTCAACATGGGCGTACTGCACTACTTCAGTCAGCACTTGCCTTTACTTCATTGTCAGTTGTGCAAGCAACCTACTCAGCAAAAGAGAATGTGCTGGGTACCATAAACTCAGTTGCTTATAATAACACAATCAAGAAACGCCTGATTAAAAGAAATCTGCACCTGCTTTTCAGTTCTAAACAGAGTCACTTATTAAAAACAATCCAGAATAACAACTCATTAGTTAATTATAGCAACAGTTCTGTATTTCAAACCAGCTGACAAGGAAAGCTTTTTATCAAGGCTCTTCTTCAGCTCTCATCACCATAGTATTCAAGTGATCACAAGACAGAGCAGCCTCAAACATCCAGAAATTCAGGAAGTAAAATATCCTTCAAATTTAAACTATGCAGCAGTATGGTATAATAAGATCAGTAGATTCATTTTACTATGTAAAAAACGCCATAATATGTAACTTATTCTTGACTTTCTTTCGTCCAAGAATAAAAGACTGCATTTTAGACTGCTCACTGCTTCAGCATACATTAAAAACTTAATTAAAGCAAAATTTGTTTTCACAAGAGAGACATCTTTGCGCATAGAAAGTACTCAACCAAATATACTACTGCAAAACAACAAGTGTGAATGAATGCTGGACTGCTGTGGTCAAATACATTGGCATAATTGATAAATTAATACAGCTCCAAAGTCTCAAATTTTGTTTTTAAATGTTTTGGGATGGGAGAAGAAAAAGGTTAGAAGGCTAGGAGAGAATGTGCAATTTAAGCTCCACATCTCAGTTACAGAACATCCTACCAGGCCTTTATCACCCACTTCCTCTGCATGAGTGACTCGTTTCAAGCCTGTTCATCTCCATAAAAGGAGAAGTAATATAGCATTCACACAATGGTGACATCACCTCTGCAACTAAGAGGAAGTGGAGCTGAAAGGCAAAGGCTTGGCTTGCAGTCCCCTGCCTATAGCTGACTCATTAAGGCTACAAGCTTAACCATCGCTCACGGTACCACCCACCTCCTAACCACAGCGTCTGGCAGGCCGGGGCAGCGCAGCCCTCCGCTCCCGTTACTGCGCTGCTCCCCAGCACCCGCGCCACGCCTGCAGCCCAGCCTGGCCGGCCGGCCAAGCTACGCAGCTAACCTAAAGCAAGAATTACTCCTAAATGCATCTAAGTGCTTCAACCACGCAGTCGTTTCAGCTCTTTAGTGCCTCCTCAAAATTCTCTTCCAACATCAACATAATTTTACATCCCATGTCCTTTCCTCAGGGCTCTTAACACAGGAGGAGCCCCAGGGACCTGACACGCTGTGCTACACGGAACAACCCCACTGGCACCAGACCTAATCAAATCCGTTCACTGTGGTGCCTTAACCTACATGCTGGCTTGAATGGGATCAAAAACACTCCAGGGGAACACCAGAACAGAGCCCCAGAACCTGTTTTTGTGCTGTCACTTAAAGAATGTACTATAGGGAAGTCTCAAAATGCTAACAACTATCATCAAGTACAAAAAGAAAGAGAAAAGAGAAATCGAATGAAGGGGAAACATAGCGTATCCAAGACAGCTCTCAACAACACAGCTCCAAGATGTTAAAAAAAAAAAAACCAAAAAAAATTACTTGAGTTGGCAGGAATACTGCAGTGCCAAGATTCAGCTCTGCATTAGCTGAAGCTGAAAACAGTCACAAGGAGAAAAGTAAATTTCATTTTTCAAAATGAAATATATCCTACAGGCTCAAATGGAAATATTTATTCCCCCAAGACATTTTTGGACTAGAGCCCACATCTCCCCTCCTCTAGAACTCTTCAACTGGACCTGGAGATGGCAGAAAACAAGTTGTAAGCTGTAATTTTAGGTTAGGCAAATGTTTATGAAGCTCTGACAGAAAAGAAAAACTAGTATACAGCCTGCAAAAAGCTCAGGCAGCTCCTGATACTAAAACAGTGAACTGCAGGGAGACTGACAGCAGGGGCTGAACCATTACATAAGCGACTGCCAGAGAAATCCTGCTCTGGTTTACAGGAATGAAGCAAAATGGGTGTGGTAACTACTAAAAAACAAGTGGGCAACCGGACTCTTTTTTAGCTCCCAGTTCTCATGAAAACCACATCTCAAGACACAGATTTTTAGAGCTGCATCTAGAAATTTCAAGTAATTCAAAGCATGTAAAACATTTGTTAAGGAAATTTAAAACAATGTAGATATTTTCTTGCCATTTGCACCACAACAAATATCCTCCATAACTAGCATCCAAATTTCATGTTGCTCTTTGCATGAGAAATTTGGACATATCTGGAAAACACACTTGTGAAAGCACAAGCTATATTCTTTTGGGTTTTAGTGGAAATAGAACTTGACCTTTACATGCAACTTGAAAGGGACATGTGTGCCTCTACATAACCTGAGCAGGTCTCAGTTGAGAAGCACTGACAAAATATTATATAGAAAAGAAAGATGCACTTTGGGGTAGTGCATTATATAGTGCAGCATAGCAGCCCAATGCTAAGAAGCAAGCTGAGAAATTACTTGGAAGCAAGCAAGTTAAAACAGAAGTGTTCTGCTAGTTAGGAAACTTAGAGAAATATGCAAACATTTAAGAATTACAAACAAAACACTTGAAGGTCTGTATTTACAGAAGCAGATCTAGAGGATTGTCTTTTGTGAAAATCACAAGTGGTCCCAAGGTGCGTGTGAGGATCCACAAAGCAAGTGATTTGTCTTACAACACCTAACACTGTGGTTCCTCACTTAATGTAATAAGGTGCCACTAAAAAAATCACAAAGGTACTGTGCTTCAGATTTTTTTATTTTAAACATCAAACCCAGAGATTACCTAACTACCACGTGAACACCAGCACAGTTCTGGGTGTAAGGTCCCTTTGCAGACCAATCCACCAAGGTCAAGGAGGGTTTAATCATTGCTCAGTGATTTTCAGAGTTTTGGTAGGTGAAACATTAGGAACTCTCCAATAATGTGGAGAAAACCAGCTAAGAAAAGAGACGGAATACATTCATTAGCTATGTGCTGTCTATTCCCTCTCCTACCTATCTTAGTTGAACAGGTCTAAACTTTGTAGACCAGAATCACCATACTGACCTAACCTATTACAGAAGTTTCAGATACTTTTCAGGGCATTAAAACAGATACTATGTTCCAGATACCAATGAAATTTATATCTTCTATCACCATCTGACACAGAAAATTCTCTATGTGTGTTCCAAAGAGACAAACAGGTGCTGTTTAACAGCTTTAAAATATGTTTTTCTAAATTGAGGCCCTGGAGACTGTGAATTGAGGTAAATAACATACTTCTTCAGTATACATCAGCTGCATTAGAATAATGTTTTGTTTTCTCAAGACACAACTCCACTTGCAGGCACTGTGCTTCAATCATTAGCACCAGAAAAATAATTCTTCTGAAAGCAGATCTGAGGCTTCTGGCATCCAGGTTACCCAGGGAATAGAAACTTTAAGACAAAGTGTTGTTTTCTCTAAAAGCAAAAATGTTACACTTCTTTGAGAGTTCTGTTCTTGAAGCACAGGAAGTCTCTCCAGGTAACATGTAGCAAAATAATGTATTCATGTCATTTCTGAGAGTCACAGTCTTGGATCTGAGAAAAAAGGGGGAAAAGCCCCAATAACAACAAACAACCCACTCTGAACATGCCCTTCACCATTTTATTTCTTCAAGAAAGTACTTCCGGGGAAGATTAACAAAAAGCAATATAATCTCTTGGAATATCTAAGTGCCCTGACACTTCTGTCAATGAAGTAACCAGAAGATACAAAAAGAAGACCGAGCTCACCCACAGTACATCAGCACAGATGCCTGAAAAGGGTTAAACAGTTTGTGGATTAGCAGAGGTTGGAATAAAACTCTCATCTTCCTCTCCCTTCTTGATGAGCCATCCCTTTGAAAGCCCTGCTTATTCAAATACCATAAATTGACTGAAAACCAACCAAAAAAATAATCTGAGTCCAAATCAATTAACACGCAAATCTTTTCCACACTGTCAGTTTAAGAGATAACTACACCCTGTGCTCACAGAAGTCAGAGTCAAATCAGCTTGCTATCCTTCTTCAGGCCATGAAGGATTCCCAGTCTTCAGGGCTCTGAGAGTAACCTAGGGAAGGCAGCCTAATCCTAAATGCCTCTGGCTCATGTGGAGCACCCGACCCTTTCATCTTCTATTCTCTGCACAGATTCCTGCCATACCACTGGCTGCTGCACCAAACCTCCCCCACCGCTGAGCAAAACCGAGAAAGTGGAATAGGAATGTTGCTTTCCATTCCCCTCGAGGCTAGCCAGGACCAGAGACACTGCAACAACCTACTACTCACCCTCACTCCCAGTAGCAGACATTGGAATGCTACTGCTACCCTTAGAAACAAGGAAATAAGGCAATAAATAACCCTTAAACAACCTCTAGAGGTCTTGTAGCACACACAGGTAACTGTAAAACCACACAGAAAAATCTTCCCAAACCTAGATAAACAGATCAAGGCAGGTAAGTTCAAAAGCTAACTGGGAATGATATTCATATCAACAAGCATTACAAAAAGTCAGCAACAAGGTATCTAAAACTAGGCAAAGAAGAGCTGGGGTAAGCCTCTAGACAGTCAATACTGTTGAGAATGCAGCATAGCTAGAATTGTTCTGGGAAAGGTAAACACTCCAGCAGACTTCATAGCAACTTTCCCATGCTTGGAAAACACAGGCAGGGCTGCCATTCTTCAGCTCTGTAAAACAAAGCAAGTCAAGTTTGGGATTTCCAAGTCTTAGGCATCATCCAAGTGGTGTCTAGTAGGTGCACCAACCAGGTGCAGGGCGGGCAGGTCTCAGGTGCAAGGGACACCTGGGTTGGCCAATGGCCCCCAGGGAAGCCGGGCATCTTTTGAACTCTGCCAATCACTCGATGCCACTTTGGAATGCCAGGATTGACAGACAGCACTCAGCAGGGGTCAGGGGTGGGAAGAAGGAAGGTGATTGACACCTGGGAAAGGACAGGGATACCTGAGACAAACTATGACATCACACTGCTACAGTGTCTGACAGAGACATCACCTCTTTTCAACAGGAAAGAAAATACCCACACAGATTAATCACTACCTTTGAACCACCATCAGACCAAGGAAGGTCACCTGTCCCCTGATGCATCATTACAGCTATTTGGGTATCTTCTGTCATATACTGATATACCTGGCAGGGACGAAGGACAAGATGCAGACACATGCACTTTCAAGTGGTTTAACTGTTGTCTATAAGGGAAAAGGACTGATTCTTCAGTCTCCTCACAACACAGCCAAAGAAACTGTTTCTGATTCTTTGTAGACAATATTTCTTTCTAGGGAACACTAACTTCGGTACAGTTACGTTAATAGCTTGTTTAACAAAAATACAAATTAGTGCTTGAGCTAACAAGGAGCAGGCAATGGAGGGAAGGAAGCAATAAAAGGAGGAAAGGTGTAATGAGGCTTATGGACAACATTCTGCCATGTAAAATATAGGTGGAACATCTATTCTTGACCATATCATGGCAGATCCAGTGTTTCTCTAAGGGAAGGGAGATCCTTTAGAGGTCCAGCTTCACAGGTTTTTATCTTCTGGATGCAGCATTCATTTCAGAGTAACACACCAGCACTATGGCTGCATTTCTTCCAGACTTGCCACATCTTCAGCAAATTGCCACCAACACCCTGCCACCAGTCCACTTCAGCATGTCGGTGTACTCACCTCTCTCAACCCCAGGCTTTTATAAATATAGATTAACTGATCCATCACATTAGCTCACCCCCTGTGCTCTGCCCTGCATGGCACCACACTTTAGCAACCTATATCAGCTTTGCCCACAGCAAGTTTGTTGGAAGACACTAACATAGGTCAGTGGATGGAGATTTTCTCTCTTTTCCACTCTGGGAACCCATATCATTATAGTCCTCCTATTCTTGGAGGTGCAAGTGGTAGCAAGGGCAGGTGAAAAGCAGAACTCAAACTGAGACTAATGAGAATTTTAAAGCATGACTTTATTATATCTGGACTTTGCTCAAAAATGTGATGCTAGTGACAAGACCTAGGGGAAACAAACACCTTAATCATTTCTAGGCATCAAAAAATAAAGGAGTAGTAACATTCACACAGGCACACCAAATCAAACTGTCCATTACACCCTTCAAACCTTACACAGTATGCATCCTCA
The DNA here is from genome assembly GCF_963513975.1 of Fringilla coelebs. Taxonomy (NCBI): domain Eukaryota; kingdom Metazoa; phylum Chordata; class Aves; order Passeriformes; family Fringillidae; genus Fringilla; species Fringilla coelebs. Next base: position 50,952,253 of record NC_140033.1, on the reverse strand, counting down.
AAAAACCCCAGTAACAAACTGGAAGAAAAGCACAAAATACCTCCACACCTGAACCTTTCCAAGCATCACACACACCACCACTGACTTTGTGACAAACCTCCTCTCAGAACCAGGGATATGCACAATGCATCCAGAGTTCCATATTTAGAAGTCCTCAAGTGATAAACAGGTAGCAGATAATATATAATGTGGAATGAAATAGGTCTATCCACTTGCTTTTTTTTTAATTCCATGAAAAGGCAACAGATGTACTTAATATTTTCTGATAGTGAGTTTTATTAACAAAGTAAGAATATAACCAAACAAGTCTTGACAGTAAAGCTACCACTGACCATCACTTCAAAATATAGGTTATACTAAGCTTGATCCTCCCAACCAGATTGTGCAATTGGATTTTAAGCTGGCTTTTGTTAAAAGCCTCTATCAAACAGTACACATCCCTGCCCACCTACAGCTATCTCAATTCACAGGTTCATCACTGAGATGGAAAATTTGCTACCTCAGTTCTCCTTGCTTGCTTCTCTGAACCCCATGCATTCACACCAGCCTGTTCTTTATGTCAAATTTAGCTCTCACCAGACTTTTTGTATAGTTCTTCAATCCACTACAGCAGGAGAGAGCTATTCACCTGAACACAAAAGCTGGTACCAAGTAGCTGGTACCAAGTAGTGTCCGTAGCAAGGACAATAATGCCTTTTGATAGCAGTGAGTTGTTGTTCTCCTACAGTGTTTTGACTGCAACCTGGATTTGTGATTTCAACAAGAGTCATTATCTCACTCAGCACTCACCTTGCATCATACTCCTGTAGGCTGTGTCTGTGATGGCATAGATATGAGGGGGCATTTCATGTCTCTTTTTGCCTTTGTACATCTCCACTATTTCTTCCGAGTATATGGGCAGGTTCTTGTAAGGATTGATTACCACGCAGAACAGGCCTGAGTAGGTCTGGAAAGAAACACCCCAGTAAACAGAGACAGAAATTAAAAATGTTGTATACTTGCATATTTTAACAGTACATTACTTGAAAAAACAAACAAACCAAACAGTGCTTTTTAAATTACTTCTTCCAGTGATGCCATGTGGACTGTTTCCCCCCAAACAATATTAGAATCTGAGAAGAAGCCAAAGTCCACTCACCTTGACCAGTACTCAACTCTTCCAAGCGTGCACTGAACACCTACTGACCCATTAATCACATTGATATCACTGGTCTGCTCCCCTAACTAATTAACAGTCCACTAGGACTGGCTTTTCTTCCTTTCAAAGTTCCTATACTCGATGTCAAATGCCATTTTATTATATAATGTAGGTACTTAGCTGCAAAAGCCTACATTTTATGTGGTGTCTCATGCTTAATATCTACTTATCTAGTAAATGACCACTAAAATGGAACCTCAAGCCAAAATAGCTACAAAAAGAAAAACAGAACCAGCCTACTCCTGAGAGGTTTTCAAGACTGCTGGACTATGCCTAAGGCAGTGCTATCCTGTTCTGAATGGAAAGCTGGATTAGATGGCTTCCTGAAGACCCTACAAGCCTAAACACTTTCATGATTTATAAGGTGGAAAGTGTGACTAGAACTAGATTCAAATTGTAAGGTCAGCAATGTATAGTGTGTTCAACATGTATGTTTAGAATGCTCAGTATTATTTCAGAAGTGTCAAAATAGAAAAATATTCTAAAAGAAGTCAGCAATACATGCCAAAGCTTACTTCTAATTCATAGTAAATGGTTAATTCATTATCTGTGACAGCAGACTTCCATTTCTCAATTGGTTTCCACTGGCTTAAACTGCACAATTCTGAGGGTATACAACTGTCAAAACACTTCCAGTGAAAATATTAAACTTCTTAAAAATAAACCCCACAAACCCAAACTTTGAGATCTGAGTACCAAAAAAAAAGAAAAAAAACCAAAAAAAAAAACCCGCAACAAATTTTTTACTTGCAAAGGGAGTAAGAAGAGCAGAGGCTTCTTAGATATTTCCTAGACATTCTAAGAATAGCATTCCAAGCCCTGCTCCTGGGGCTTAGTGCTACCCTAGCTTCCTGTCAACTTTAGAAGCAGCTGTTTGAAACATCTGGAGATGAGCAACTTCCTACAGCAACTTGCAGGGCTACCAGAAGAGAGTACATTGGGCACTTTTTATTTCTATTGCCAAGATCTCTTCTATTGTTTGCTCAATGAAAAAAAGTGCTTCGGAGTGGTAAAGAGTTCTCCACAAGGAGCACAGAGAGTACTTAATCAGATTTAGCTCCTTAGCTAAAGGTAAGGATTAGACTGCAGTGATCAGAAGGGTGAAAATAGCATCTACTACACAGTTTGTGGTAGCAGATGTAGTTTATGTCCAAATTTTCTACATGCTGGCTTAACACTAAGTAACAAGTCCACTGTTACATGCAGCAGATTCAGATATAGATTCAGACAGATGTCCTCCAGGAAGTGAGTTTTTCATAGATATTTAAGGTTTCTTTTCCACATCCCAGTATAAACAATCAAGATATGTTTCCAGACCTACTCTTTTTTTTCCCCTCCTTTTTTTTTTTCCATTCATTTTTTAAAATATTTGAGGACTATTTGAATGGCTTACAGAAAATACTAAATGACTTTCCAAAGTGGAAAACTATGAAAGTTGGCTAAAAACCTTTGGCATAGTACTTCTAAAGTTCCAGGAAGCTAAGCTTCTAGTCAGGTTAGGTTTCAGGCAGTGCTTGAAGAGAGCAGTTTAAGGAGTTTACTGCAACCAAGCCAGCAATGTCAGTTCCTTTTGCCTCAGTTTTAGTTCTCCATCAAGTCTGACAGCACTTGCACAGCACAGAATAAAAGCTGGAAGTCTGAGTGATGCTTTCCTGACCTTCAACTACACCAGTGGAACACACAGTAGGAAAAAGAGACAGAAATGGGTCAATGCAAGTGCAGCATCTTCACAGTGGACACAAGTCCACAAGAAAGGTAGAGCTTTCTTAGCTGTATGTGTGACTCTTCATGGCTGTGACTGCTGACAAATTAGAATGGTTGCTTTTCACGTAAACAGAGTTCATGTCTAAAGCCACCCTATGGATGAGAGTAGCAGTTTAGAAAAGGGAACACATTAATTTCACTTAGTGATGAAGCCATGAAGCAAGTATGCAAAAAGAAGCTACCACCTTCTTCCAGCATTTTGCTTGCCAGGAGAAATACCTAAGGGAAGTTTCCAAGCAGTAAAACGACCTCAGCTGTGTGAAGGGATATTTTTGTCTAATAAAGATGGGCAACTAATTATGGCTGGGATAAGAAACTGAGTAAGACCATCATGTCATGACTGCTGGTTAAGCCCACTGACAGTTTCATATAGGAAGCAAGTTGAGTTGTATGAATAAGCAGAAGCTACCAGCCCTACCACAGAGAAGACAAGAGTTATCTTCATCTTATTGAAGTACAAATAAAGACTCATATGCATAAATCCCTGAATTGAACCCAAGGTTCCAATTCAAAGCCTTACCTACTATAAGCATAGCTGGCTTGGAAATCTGTACTTTGTCTCAGACATTACTATCTCAAAATAGAATTCTGGCATTACCTTTCACTAACAATTTCAAGTGACACACATGCCAAACTGGAACTAGTTTTATTTTTCTAACTGTTAAACTAACTCTGAGGAGTTGAAAGGACCATCTGCAGCATGGCACAAAGCTGACAGCATCAGAAAATTTATTTTCAAGTAACAGTTAACTTCAATAAAATAACTGGAACGTGTAAGATTGACTTTTGAGTTTCACACTGAATACAAACAAAGCAGGTCAGGTAAGCAAAAATTATTCACAAAAGCTGAAAAGGATCTTTTGACAAAGGATTCCAAACAGAAAGGGTTAATATGAAAGCCAGTCTCTTAGCAAGTCACCTCAGTGCAGAACAAATTCACACATGGAAACAGCAAAACGGTGTTTGGAGTCAAGCTCTTAGTTCTTGAATTGTTTGTCACTCCTCACTCAAAATTTGCCTGCACCAGCAAAAAGATTTCCCCCTTTGTATTACAGGATGGAAAGACAGAAAAATAAAGATAAATAAAATGGAAAAAAGATAATAACTTATAAAAACACACAACCTGGCTGCCAAATAAGAAAGAAAGGAGAAGAACAGAACTAAACTATGCCTGCAATCTTTCCAGAGACATTTATGCTGGAGATGGACTGCGTCTACTCCCTTTCTGAAAGCGGATTAATGATCAACTAACAGCCACTCCAATGAAAGTATTTTAAGCCTTCCCATTAATCTCCTGACTTGCTGAGAACTGCTGACAGGTGAGATCAGTCCGTTTCACAAGTGCACAGGAACACAGTTTTGGCAAGACTCAGATTCTGTAATACAGAAACACTATGCAAGGTTTGCTTGGGTGAAGGGTGTGGGGATTTTTTACAAAAAAATCTTACAATCTTCTTACAATCCAATTAGAAGAACTCAATTTATTAGTCATAGACCATGTCTGAAGTTTCAGATGGTATCTTGCAAGATATGTGAAACAGCCTATTGCACAGCATACAACAGACCTTGAGACACTGCTGAATTATTTTCAACAATTATTATATAATGTAGCAGCATTTCCTACTCTAAAAATGTTACGCACAGGTCTTGCCTATCCTATTTCATCTGAATACCAAGATTTTTCCATCTGAGAGTAGATTTTGAACAGTAATGGAACAAGTTGTTAACTACAAAAATAATAAACTACATAAGCCTCCAATCACATTAGCTCTCAAATTTTGACATCAGACTGTGGAAGTCAGACTAAATTTTTATCGGCCTTGCATCTTTCAGATAGTCTCTGATAATTCCTCCAAGAGCCATCTGTATGCCTTCATGCCACTCCAGAAGAGCAGACACAGCACTAGTAAGTTGTGAGTTTCTCTCTTGTGTTCTCCCTAGTCCTGTTTTAACCAATCACTGACACAAATTTTACATTACTGCTGAGTTTAACAACTCTTTCTATAACTGCAGAGTATTAATAAAGCAGAAGCTAGCATGACCAACATCTGCTTGCTAAACACAGGCAACATGAAGGGGAAAATCAAGAGGGAACTGAAGAACCAGGTCAAGGTTCCAAAGTCTCCTTCCCCACCTTTCCCTATTCATTGCCTTTGGTATTGAGTGAAGTGGCTGCTGCCTGCTTCATTGGGTATGACCCTTGGTCCCATAAATGGTGGCTGTTATTTACACAGCAATGAGAAGCAGGAATCTCTGCTCTTGTCCATTTGGGGATGGAAAGAAAAGGAACATTTCCTATCTGTAAGTACATTCAGGCACACGTTTCCTCTCTAGAAAGATGCTCTGAAAGATGTTCTTTCCCACTGAAGCTCCAGACATGGGAAACACATTTCAGATGCTGGGTGGATTAGGACTGTGTTTTTATTATTATTTGGTTAGGTTCAGATCAGACTCCCCATTTACCACTACCCAACTGCTCTTGTGTCTTGCTAAGAGAAAGTTAAAAAGCATTCAAAACATCCTGCAAACAAAGACATTAAAACATTAAAGCCAGATTTACCATAGCATTCCTTGAAAGCTTCAACATTAACTAGAGGGGGATTGGCATAGTTTAGTGAAAAAAATTTAAGTAGAAGGAGGAAGGTAAGTCACATGATGAGTTGTGTGCAGGGGCAATGAAAGGCTAACACACACATTAAGGAGCAAAGCAATTACATTAAGTTCACACACTATGTAATCAGGAACTCCTACCCCAAGAAACAAGATTACTTACATAGATCAGTCCTGAGTAGTATCTCTCCTTCAAGTTGTGAAGCACAGAGGCCTCATTCAGGCACGTCAGCTCCGCCATATCTTCTACTTTAGAGAATTTGGGGGGGTTCATCTTCTGGATGTCATCCTTATTTACTTTCACTTTCTTTCCATTCTCTGCCAGTTCCACGATGGCTTCATCTCCTACTTCTTCCTTCAGGCTAGCTGCCTCAAAGCCATTCTTCTCTGAGGGAACCCATACCAGCTTCTTAGCTGCCCAGTCAGCCTGAGTCAGGGGGTTATTGATGATGTTTTTGTCCACATAAAGGTACTTATCTGCGTCTCTTTGCGACATCGTGGTTCACGGCTGGGGACCTGTGAAGAAAGGGAGAAACAAAGAAAAAGGTTATTTTTAAAGCCTCAAATTGCCTTGCAACTTCTCAGAGGCAGACAGGCACATGCTAAGTACTCTGAATCCCTGGTCATTAGAGCATGCCTCTCCCTACTTTAATTTCATGTTAGTAAGCACTGCTGAAGTTGTCAAACTTCCAATAAGGCCAAGGTTTTGCTTGCCAAGAGTATGAAAAAAACCAAACTAGCAAGCAGTTTATAAAAAAACCCCAAAAACTACAACAAAACACTGACCGTTAAGCATTTGGAAGCCATTATTTGGCAGAAAATAGGAAGCACATTAAAGTGGCAAGCACCAAACAATTTGTGCCAATCCTCATAGCATCAGACACTATGTCAGTAACATTCAGGTCAAGATTAACCCTTCACTGCTCTACTTGGTAGAGATATTGGTTCAGAAAGAAAATCATAAATGTGTAATCAACACTTGTACTTTGTATCTCCTTATTCTGATAAGCTATAAATCAAAACCCACAACTTCTCAGAAAGGTCAACTACCAGCCTAAAATGTGAGGTGCTCTTTGCTTCTAAAAGATAGCAGTAATTTGCAGACACCAGTTAAGACTGATATTAGATACTTTCCATCAGCTTAGTAGTAATACCCAGCCCACCAGTTTAAATCTTTTTTTTTTTTTCCTAGATAATATTCAGTAGAAAAATATCTCCAAGATAGTAACAGAATAAATCAGGAAATTTTACAGCTAAATATCTTCTACTAACATCCTTCTATGAAGCTGTGGTCAGATAGAGGAGAGAGTTTCATCCCTGCAAAAGGGAGACTTAGTCTGCACGCTTGAAAAATGGCACCCTAGATTTAGTGTTTCATCAAAACCAGAACACTACCGCCAGGGATTTTTCCAGTTTATAAGGCAGCAATTTTATTAGTGCCATTCAAAAGTCCTTTCAATCAGAAAAGGACTGCATGCGTCAAGGCTCATTAACCATGTAACAGCAGCCTCTTTACAAGATCCCATAAACATTACTTCTCAAATTCTTCCTCACAAAGATACCAGTGTCCTCAATATATGTTTCTCATAGCTTGAAAAGAAACTAGAGCTCTTTACTACCTAAAGAATAGGAAATGAAAATATGAGTATTCATGTCCTAGAAGGCTATCAGGAGCTACATGGATAACTTCTCTACAGAATTCATATTTAGGGAAATCAAGTAAGTGAAGTCTGACTACACACACTGGAGACAAAAAAGTATTGAAAGTGGGACAGAAGCAGCTCAAGCTCAATTCCCAAAACATGCATGAGAGCAACAATAGATGTAGAGTCCCAGCATTAGCAAACAGCGAATGAAGCCAGAAAAGCATCAGCCATAATAATGATGGGCGCCAATGCCCACACCAGTCATTTGTAAGCGTGTAGGGAAATTCCTTTCAACAAATGTATCACTGTAAGTGGTATGTAACTTTGTGCCAGAGACTGTATGGATAGCTGTATATTCACAGTCAAAAATTCTTCAGCAAACAAAGAGAAAATCACTCTATAAATAATCACTCCCTTTAGCTTGAGTTTAAAATCTTTGTCTTAAGCCTTACAGGATGTGCCAAGCAGCTATTCCACACTTGACCTCATCTTTCCTTCCCCACAGGGTCACTGACACTTCCACCTCAACCACAATGGTGATTCTCAGAGCAACTCCTCCTTTTCATATTATACCTGAAAACCAGATTTCAATGGATACATGATGAAGAGATATGTTGTAAAGATAAGATGCAGCACTCTGGAGGCTGCCATAAAAAACCTGAGCTGTGGGGAGAGCTCCAAGACCACCCTATAACAGCAAGTCTGACAGAGTATATAGCAAATAAAGAAGGCCAACAATTCAACAGAAGATATTAGGATTTCATGACACTGCAGAATATCATCAGCAGCCTGTGATCAAATGGTTAAAAAAAGGGAGTGGAAGGAAAGAGGGGAAAAAGAAAAAAAAAAAGAAATAAATATTCAATTGTGTTCAGAGTTGTATCAGGTTTGGCAAAGCAACAGCTGTGCTCTACCCTCATTACACAGCTTCCTGCCTATGCAACTCCCAGAATGTAACCAGTTGCCTTTTTTGGCTATAATCAGGCAGGACACAGGCACTATGCTTCAGCTAAATTCAGTTTCATCATTTCCTGAGGAATCCAAAGTAACCAGCCATCTGAAGCGTCCTACATTACACTGAAACATAGTCCTCACTTCCTTGCTGCTAGAGTACATGCATACATGTACTTAAGATACATTCTAGGATAAAGACTAATTCTTTTTTTGGCTAAGGAGCAGATAAGACCACAAGAAATCTTCCAAATGGTATCCCCAGTCAGTCCTAGATCTGAAGAGAACTAAGCAAATAAGAACGTTACAGAGAGGTTAATCAAATTCCTTGCAGGAAGGGTACCCCAAATTATCTCGCATACTACAAGAGTGCATTCTTCAGCCAGTAAGAGATCATTCTAGAGTACCTATACCTTTTTATTTTCAGGGCTCAAAACAACTTTCACAGTAAGAGGAGAAATAGCCTAACACAGCATTCTAAAATCTCATCAAACACTAAGTTCAAAATATTTTAAATATATTAAATATATATTAATATAGTATAATCTAGTGTATATATAAATATGTATATTTAATATAAGTTTTAATATTTTAAGGACGACTAAATAGTAGTGAGGAGATTCCAAAAGGGTCTGCACCTCAAACATGGAACAGACTTGAAAACTCCCCTACTTCATGGCAGCAGCAGCCTTCTTATCATCATCTTAAACTAGCTCTCCTATGCCCCAGAAGAGAATCCTCATGTAGTAGAAGTAAAAGACAAAGGCTCAAGCTAAGATAACATGGCATTAGAGCTATTCTCGAGGCTGACTTCGAAGCCACAGGGCGTCTAAACTAGCAATACCACAAACCAACCATTAATTTGTCTTCTCCACAAGAACAGTACCAGAGGAATCAGATTCAGCAAGTTCCATCTCACAGACTCTAAAACTTATCTTCCTAGCTTAGGCTGCATTTCACTGGGCATTTCTAAAAATCCCTTAAAGTGGTCAAGGAAGGAAGCAAGCCCAGTAAGCTGTTACACCAACTCACAATGAATGCAAATCATTGCTGTTTTAGAAACAAATTAGGAAGCAATTTGTTTGCCGGGTAGTTTGCATTTGGGGTGTAGATAATTATGTAGGACAAGGACATTTATCTTTACATAGCTATTGTGCAACTGCCAGATGAGAATACCGTTAACAATATTCTTTTTGATGCCAGTCTATAGGCAAGAGGACCAAAGAATACAGAAGGAAGACAGACCATCCTTGTTTTGAGTTTAAATGTCTCCTTCCTAGTATTGTTTCCAAAAATGACATACTACAGTCACTTCCCTGTTAACCCAGTATGTTCCCTTATTGTGGTTCACAGCAGTCTGGGGAAGAGGCTGGTCAAACTTTGCTTGTTTTCCATTATTTCAGGGTCCTAGAGATATTCTTTGCCATCTAACTAACTACATAATTGCCAAAAAGATGCCATGCAGTCACAGATAGAGACAAAATGCTCTCTACAGTCATGAATAGGATGGGACCAAGACTTCAGTATGTAGTGCAACCTTAAAAAATAATACCAACTGCCCTGTTGACATACATATTTTCCAGCAGACATTCTTTTGAGAGGAACAAGTCAAACATCAGATTTAACTTAAGATGACATGCATTCCCATTGAATTAGGCAGAATTACTCCAAACCCTCAGTGGAATACAGTCATATGGACAGAAGTTTGCCTTGGTCTCCTGCAATTTCATAGCCTTAAGGCTTGAATTATAAGACACTTCACACACACTCCATGTAAAGCAGCATCAAGTGCTTCCCATAAACCTGGGAACAAGTACTTTATCTGGTTTGGAAAGGTCTAAAGGGTACCTCTGCTGTAAGGTCCCTTTCTTTCAATTACAAGTGTTTTGCAACTGCCAAAACCACAGAACATTACCTATTTGCAATTAAATTTTCACGAACTATTTGTATTACATCCCCCATTCCCCCCAGACATTTACTCTGTCAGCAGCCACAGAATTGTCCCTGGGAGTGAGCCACTGCTCAATTAGATAAGCCTGAGCTTTACTAAACTATGGAGCTAACAGATGAAGTAGAAATAGAATTCATAAGAATTCTATGTTTATTTCATAAGAGCGTTAATGCAAGAGTTAAAGCATCACACTTACAAGTACCAGAGCACTGGCTGGGCAAGGAAACACCTCCAATTTGAGCTACCTAAACCATCATTAAAGTAGGGATCCCCACACTGTTCTTTCTTGGCTTCAGCCTCATTCCTAGCAAAGATGCATTACTACACTGGAACAGACAGTTTTATTCACACATCATTTCATTTCCCTGCTTTAATGAATTATGAGAAGTTTGTGAAATACTGTGCTACTGAGGATGCAAAACAGCCATACACATGCACTGAATCCTTGGCAATTCAGATCAACACTTCAGAACTTTGCTGTAAGACTGAGCCAGCCTGAAAAGGGACATAAGTTTTCTTCTACTGGAAGTTTTCTTCTGTTTCATATCCACCAGTAAGACACTGTTACAAATTTTCTGTGATTTCACATTAAACAATCCTCCCACATGGTTTGCCTAGTGGCCTTTCTACTTTCAGTGCAAGAGAAACTACCCTAAAGGGTGACAAAAAGAATGAACAATAAATAGCAAACATATTTAGACTACAAGTTAATTTCCCTTTCTTTTAAGAGTTCACCTTTTAAAAGCAGCTCGTGAATACAACTTTGCCACCCCTTTCCAAACTATCTTACCTTTAGCAGCTTCTCAGAGGGTGCAATACAAGACAAAAGGCCCTTTCACAGAACAAAAGGAACGTACACCATTTCTATAGGCAAGACAAGGCTTTTGCACTAGAAAGTTACAGCACTACCGGTCACTCATGGCCCTATTTTAGGTACAACTAAATTACACTCAGTGAAGAAATTTGGTTATATGTTAATACACGGCATTTAAAAAATAATCTGAGAGGCTGTTAATGATACAAACTAAGTTTGGTCAGCAACATTCATATGACGGGAATCCTTGCTGAGCTGTGATCTGAACAGCTAACACTTGCCTTATTCCTGCAATTCAACTATTTTGCTTTCCCCAGCCAGCTGAATGCAGTTCCTCAAATTAGATTTAAGAGTAGCCAGAATGCTAGACTAAACTAGTCTAAAATAGACTTTAGTGCCCATGAACTACAGTGACCATGAACTGACATTATAAAGTCCCTAACCTACCAATAAAAAAATTCCTATAACTCCCTTGTATTCACTAAGAAACTGTTCAGATCTCATTTGTTTAGGTTAGAGTGACACTTCACAGCTCCAAGTGCCAGTATATTTATGGAAAAGAAAACTGTAAAGTTTGTTAGCCCAAACTGCTCCAATTTGTAAGCAACACCTACATAAAAACCGGAGTTTAAATTACTAAGGGTGAGAAATGAATCACAAAGAGGCAGAGGGAAAGGAAAGGGAAAAGCTGGCAGGAAGCTGAACTGATGGACAGGTTATAGCTGCTTATTTCTCAAGTTCAGTACATTGAGACACGCCAGTGCTTGATGCTTCAGGCTGAATGCAAGAATCATGAATTTCAGTTATCCCATGAGAGAACACAACACCAGGCAAGTACCTGAGCTCGCAATTAACACCCCCTCGCAGGCAGCCCCCACGCTGAAGGCACCGAGCTGCACTTACCCTTTCCATTCAGAATGCTGCCATTAAGACTCATTTCTTCTATTTCAGCTTTATTTGGGATTCATAATGACTGCTATTAGGCTTACCGTAGTTCACTGCTTTCCTCTCCAGTCACAGTCTGACGCACACAATACATTGTTGAAAGATTTATTTCACAACTGGAATGCAGTTTGCTGGCAATTATTGTTGCATATTCAGTTTGACTGTAGTGCTGCCCAGACTTGCCAGCTACCCTGTTTATTACTGTAAATTAAACTCAAGGTAGAGCACTAAAGTGCCCTCTCTGTATGTGGGGCTCTAAGAACCAAGAATGAGGAATCTAATTATCTAACGCATAAGTGATGCTTCTATTGCACAGAAGTGACCTACTGCTCAGACTATAGGTAAGACAAAAGAAAGAAACTGAAGGAAATTCTGCATCTTCCAAGCGGCCTAAAGGTACCCAACACACATCCTCAGAACAGTGAACATGGAATAAATGTTTCTCAGTTTCTCCATGTCCAGCCCTCTTCATCAGCTGCCAAGCACCACTCTGGTATGTGTGAAGCAGCACTTGCATATATTCTATTGTAACAGCTGACAGAGGGGGTTTGGTAAAATGCAAAGGCCACAAAGCCATGTACAAGCAAGACACATGCCACTTAACAGTCATCTTTTCTCTCCACTGGTTCAAATACGGTAGGACTGTGAGAAAAGTCCCACAAGCATGGCATATGTGCATTTAACAAATATTAATGCCAATCCGAAGAGGCTACTTTTGGGTACCAAAGACTGAAAACAGGATAATAATGCAGGCTTCACCACGGGCTACAGAAGCACAGGAACAATCTTGGGCAACCACACTGCATGCAGTAATTAACCACTGTAGGTTACAGGCAAATAAAGGCAGGCATAGCTTCCCTAAGTTAATGCTAGGGAGGGTATGCTTGCCTCTATTTTAATTGCACCTTATGAGCTCAGGGAGACATAAAGACTACTACACTACAGCATGTAGATGGCACCAGTACAGTTAATCAGCTCTATGAAGCCTGTGCATGCTGTTTAAACACACTAACCACTGATTTAGGGAGGGGGAGGGTAGCCTTCTGTTGATTTCAAGTCCAGTCTTTAGCATGACAAAGCTAGGCTGGCTGCCACCCAACCCCATTCACTTTGAATAAATATTCAAAGTTTACAATCCTGCATAATACACTTTCTGCAACTGTTGTTTCTCATTAGTGGAGTACAGTACATGCCTTCTCAGCAGAGGAGAGAATTCCTCTTACAGAGACAGTGTGCCCACAAGGAAAACATTCCAGGGGGAGAACACATTCTTCCTGACCACTCAGCAAAGTAATCCCACTTAAGGAGACAGCTGTAGTTCAGAAAATTGCAGCCCATCCCTGCTGTTCAAGCTGTTTTGCTGGAAGACTTGTTTTCAGGAGGCATAATGGCCTGCATAAGTTCTGATCAGGCATGCAGAGTCCCCTACGGACATTGCATGAGAGAAGGGGGGAAGAGCTTAGAAAGTTTTAACCTTTGTTACCTTGGGGTCAGTTTTCATCTCTTCCCTAATATTCTGATTTAAGGCTAAAAACGTATCTGCCAAGAACTCCGAAGTGCTGTGTAAGGTAGCTCTACATACATCAATTAGCATGCCCTGTCATCTTTGTCAATGCCGGGTTTCAAGACACTGAAAGAGCTAAAAAGGAAAAAACCAATTACATCTAAATACAGAGACAAAAAATACAGTGCTGGTTTATCCTTTTAGATGCAAATATTCAGCATTTATGTGGCCAAGATAAAGTCATCTTACAGGAACATTACTCTTGCTAACATTAACTGACAAATTGCTTTGATCTCAGCATCAATACTACTAATCATCTTCCAGCTCATAATGAAAAGAACAAATCATCAGTGTAAATATGTCCAGTAAATAATTTTTAAAAGTATTATTTTTACTTTGCAGCAGAAGTTTCTCTAGACACTTTCAGTTCAGCCTACTGTGCCAAACTAGGACTGTGTACAAGCAGCCTTCTGCTACATCTCATATTTTTACTCTTGTTTCAGATCATTCTGCTGCACATTTACAGCAGCTATGGGGATGGCTGGCAAAAATCCTGGCACAGAGAAGTGTACTGCCTCTACAGGGTCCAAGCTGGATTCTCAACCCTCCCAGCAATACATAACAGTTCAATAAGAAGACCTACATCTCTGGTTATGACAGTGATGTCTGAGGTAGAGGTTTGAAGAATGACTTTTTCTGGACATGAGAACACAGCAACTCTTACACAAAGAGGAAAAAGCTACATAGCCTTTACGTTCTAGGATGTGTAAGGAGGCCAGGTTGAAAGAATTTATGGTTCTTTAATTTTTATTTGTATTATATTTATATTTGTTTTATAAATACCTATGCTCATAAGTATCATGTTCAAGATAGTCTGAAAGTCCAGATTGTGGCATTTCCCTATTGCATTCAAGGCCTGGCACAGCCTCTTAGCCACCCATTATAAGCATTGTTCTACAGAAAGCTAGTGGTGCAGTAGAGCACACAAGGAACACTCAAGTTTGTCTTCTGGTTAGCTTGCTCCCTCCCTGACCTGTGCTTTCTTCTCTCATTGGCAAATATATCAGTCTTTAAAAAGAAACAGCATTAGGCTTCGCTAATTTTAGAATTCACCCAACCGTGCCCTCCCGTCTGGATCTCCTGAAACACTGATTTTTGTGTTAGAGGAGAAGAAAGGACTCATCTTTCAATCTCAAATGAGTAAAAGCAAGGGCAATTGAAGTAGAAACTTAGTCTGGACTATTACAAGCATGGCTATATGGTGTATAAAATTTTCTATATTCTGGCAATACTAGAAAATACTTTTTTGGGAAAAAAAGAAAATAATCTCCTTTTGACAGGTGACTGATATGACATTCCATGGTTCCCATACGAGGAAACAAATATAATTTTTGCTTTCTGCCCTAAAAGGACAAAAAACAACAAAAGGAAACACTGACCACAGAGTAGCCAAACTGTTTTGTGTTTCCACCACAGTTAACAACATTGTCCCCACCCATATACACAGCAGTGCTGTGGTGGTGAGGCACTGGAACAGGCTGCCCAGAGAAGTTGTGGATGCCTCATCCCTGGAAGTGTTCAAGGCCAGGCTGGATGGGGCTCTGAGCAACCTGGCCTAGTGAAAGGTGTCCCTCGTGGCAGGGGATTGGAACAAAATGATCTTTAAGGTCCCTTCCAACTAGTGACTCTCTGATATTCTTCTCCTTATCTACATGAGCAAGAGCTGAACCACTACTGCAGCTGCACTTTTTCCTGACAGAATTAGCAATAATACAACATAGTGATATTTATCACTTAAGTCTACATCAAGTTTTTTGAGCACTAAAGAACTAATTTATTTATACAGTTCTGCCCATTATGAAAAAAATTAGGATTTGCCACATAACAGATTACCTCCTACCATGTGCAAGAAGAAGATAAACTGATTTTGCACATGTATATGTCAGGGCTACATGGGCAATGTAGATAGCTTTTAGAAGTTACATTAATTTGCCTAATAAATTGTCAATCCTTCTTTTATGACTAATACAACTTTCTCATCACATTTGTGTGTTCTCATTTTACTTTTCCCATCATATACTGCATTAAACTTGGAAAGGGCCATTAAACCAATTCACAATAATTTACTGTGTAATGAAATGTCACAGACTTTAGTGTCTGCTATAAAGATTCATACTGCAACATAAACCAGTTCGTTTAGCTTTTATTGTCTGGGTTAAGTCACAAATCTTAAGTCACAATTTAAAGAGTTTTTGTGCTTGTAGAGAAATCTTATTTGGTATTTATGCTCCTCTAAGAAAGAAGATTTACTTGGTCAGTATGCAGACACATACACTTGAAACACAGCCATTTAAGAATCCAATTATTTAACTATTTTAGGTAGTCTACTGTAAATCTGCATCCATACTTCCATTTCTTTAAACAATTCTGAGAAGTCTGAATACATTCCACTTGATGTCAGAAAGGGATAAAATCATTTCTATCTCTGAACAATGGAAAAAAAGGCAACGTCTGAACCACAGCTATGAAGAACAAAATATATTTAAGTGGCATTCTGCTAAAAAATAAAATTCCACTAATACAAAAGAAATATTTCTTAGACTACCTCATATGCATTTACAAGCAAAAAGTAAAGTTGTTTTTATCTTCATCTCAAATCCTCCCCTTCTGAGCTATTCCACTCACTATTAAACACACAGGTACCCATCCTCACAACCACCCAAAAACCCCAAAGCAAAATGTCAATACCTTCCTCTACATTTTGAACCATGACTGATACAGCTAAAACAGAAGCCTGAGAGTATTTTTTATCTACATTTAAAAAAGGTGCAAAAATCAATTTACCATATAAACCAAGTAGTTTGAAGTGCTTGGCCAGGAACTTTCTTATCCAGTTCACTGGTTCGATTTCAGATTTGCATTCAGTATTTCTTGAGAAGTTCTTTCATCTAAGCACCCTATACCTGTTCAAATATGTCTAAATCCTAAGATAAGGTTTCTTTTTCTTAAATTGACAGCACATCAATGAAAATTACTTTGTTCACACATTTTAAAATAACTGATTTTATCAATTCTGGCACTGAAAGATTGGAATCTCTAGCACTAAATGGCAAGCAGACCTACATGTAACAGTCCCTGTCAAAAAGAACTAAATAACAATTGACTTATAAACTGATACTACAGTTCTGTTAAGTCAGTCACATTTGGAAAGAAAGAGAAGCAACTAAATTTTTAATTGAAATTTGTCTGTAGGTTTCCTTTTTTTTTTTCTTGGACATTTAAAACAATTCTGTTACTAAAACTAACTGGGTTGGTTGTTGACCATAACCAACTTCAACCCAAGTCAAATCTACTACACCTCCAAGGTTGAGTAAAAGAGTCTAAATTCAAATGAACTGGTCAAATCTTGAGCTTAAAAGAAAAACACAGGTGAATGTACTCTCATCACTACAAAAAATAAAAAGCGAAGTAAACTATTACAAGAGCATGCTTTAAGTCCAAGCTTTTAAACAGGAAGCTGCACAGCAGGAAAAAAAAACCCTCTGACTGCACACAAGTGACAAAATAGAGCTGTAAAATTTCTCTAAACCTTTTTTCTTACAAGTCTGAACGCCCACTTTGCTTTCACGCAAATCAGAACTCCAGTTCTGTGCAGAGGCATATATCACAATGGATTTCCTGCCGAGACTCATTAAAATGGTAGCTCTTGATGAATGGAAGTATTCATCAGTTAAGAAGACTTCATGATACAGATTTTCAAGTTAAGTTTCCCTCAACATATTAATTATTAGCCTGAGTTTACTGAAGTCACTTACCCATGTGGTTTTATTTACTGCTCTCAGTAAACTCAGCATACATGCATTAGAAGAAATTAATATCTCTAGTCATGAAGACAAGCAGAATCTAAACCCCATGTACAAAACTCTAGAGGCATAAATTTCATAAATAGGTCATGGAGTCAAGATAGCATACAGCATTACATTTCATTATACCTCTCTGCAACCAGCAGCAATACATTTGTAATACTTCTACAAGAAAAAAATTTACAGTAGACAAAGTATGCCAGATCAATTTTCCGGTTTCCCTTTTGCTATGGTTAAAAAGAACATGACTTAGCAGTACTAGCTCCAGAAGTATCACACAATGAAATCAATCGCAGCTCCATCACCAGAAAACTGCAGACACTAGTGTTTCTCCAGACTCTTCAGGATGCACCGAAAGGCAGCACATTGCAACGAACAGTAACAGGCCAAAGGACCATTAACTGAAATTGGGGACTAACCCATTATGCTGAACACAACTGGGCTGGAGTGAGGTCAGAAGCTGTTAAACCACTACAGTGGCCTAGGACTACGAGACAAATCAGTGTTGAGATTATTACTTCAAGTACTCCAAACAAGTTCTCACAGCCACTGAAGAAAAAAGCGAAGCGGATAAACCGTAATTAAGATGAACTTGTAAATTGATGCATTTCATTTAGTTGGACAACACCCATTTGCATTAGCTTCCAGGGCAGAAGTTGCATTTGTGTTTTCGCTTCAGCATACTCTATTAAAATCAGGTTGCTAGTTTCCATCTCTTTCTACACTAAAAAACTCAATTAGAACCATGGTGTGGTTAAACTGAAAAGAAATTTAAGGTACAAGGTCACCGAGCCACCAGTTAGAACAACTGCCAGCAAAAACAATGCTGCTGTAGGCAATCCTCTGCTATTACAGTTTTGTTCCAACCCACAGAAGACATAATGTCAGGCACACAATTTCTCTACTTAACATGCAAACAGCTCTGCCTCAATTATAAACTAAGAAAGCAAAGAGTAACGAGATATTTACACAAGAAATCAAAGAAAAAAATTATGTTAGAGGGCACTGAGTGCACTATTAAGTCAAACAAACAAAAATACATTAAATCATACACTGAGGATTAAGGTTTTGGACACCTTTTAGTAGACATGCATGACATGTGACTAATTGTGAGCCTCTAAAATGCATTCTAGTCATCAGTTAGTTTCAGCATGTTACCCAATAACCCAAAGCTACCACACAAAAAAGTAGATGTAGTGTGGGGGATAACACAACCTTAGCTTTGACTTCCCCTTTCAGTAAACCTTGCATTAACTGGATGAGTTCCTGTACCTCCCGTGGGCCCACTTATAATCTCACCCTATTACGGTCACACTAATCCATAAGGGACATCAATCTGGGCAAGACACAGGCCTAGGGATGAGGTGGAAGCGGAAGACTGAGAAGAATCAGCTCAGAAATCACAATACCTCTGACACGTGCCCTGTCTCCTTTGTTCTGGGCATTAGCAGAACCAAATCTGAAATTTGGATATAGACAGACTAATCTCCCAGTACAACTGAAGTGAATTTTCACAAAGCCAGTAGTAGCTGATATGCATGCACTCCCTCGTACCTGCATGTGAATAGCCTGACACACAACCAGCCTGGGAATTATTCCATGAAAACAGTCAGTACACTATTTTTAAAGACCTTCCAAGATAATAATGGCTCGTGTTTTCAAGAGAGTTTGTTGAAGCGGCAAATGCAAGTCTCGCATTTGTAGTAGATACATTTGCAGTACTAAGTAATGTTACTAAGAGACTTAAGTACCTGTGGCATCCAACTGCAAGGCAGTTTTCAACTTGAAGATGAGTGAGTATTAGAGCTACGACCAGCTATACAGCTTGAACACTCTCCAACATTTTGCATAATACCTAAATAATATGCTGGACAACAAAGATTATTTTATCTTCCTAAGTGAGAGATTTTTCTGTTCTCTTTCCTGTGATTTTACTGGACAAGGTTGGCTTTATTTTCATTGGATTCATTTAAAAGATTTTGGTGTAGCTCTCACAAGCTATTTGTCTTCTTAGAACATTCTGAAACACATCAAAAATCTATGCAGAGGAAATGATGAAAAAAATCTTATTCTTTATCTCTTGAGATGAAATTATCATCTGGCAACTTTTTTCTTACAAGATTAACCTGAAAGAAAAAAGTAACAAAGAAACAACCAAAAAACCAAACCAGGTCCATGGTAGAAACAGCCTAACAACCTATGCAAAGGCCAATAAAAGGACTTTAGTTTTTCCACTTATTCTTTTGGGGCAGACAGAACCTGACTATTAAGTCTTCCTGTTTATACAGAAACAGACACAGGCTACTTGGTGGCGCAAACTCATCTCCAGAGGTCACAAACGCTTCTCCAAAGGTCTTCCAAAGTCAGACCTTGGCTATACAAATCCAGCATCCAAGACATAACACCAGATTCCAAAAAGAACCACATCACTTACCAGCTTGGTGCCAGTCACACTCACTTTGAAGTTCCAGATCAGTAAAGAAGTTCAGATCTCCATTTTTACCCACTGCTACCAATTTTGCTTCTACTACAGTGTTACAGAAAATTTTGCCTGCCCACTTCCATAAAGACAGAGCACACGGTATGAATAAGTGCAATAAATAAAGCTACCAAGAAGTGGGACACATAATTTCAGCAGTTCCACCTGATTTGGAGCATCACAGAACTGTTGAATGATTTCCTTGTAGCTGTTTTCACATGGTCAGATTAGCATGAAGTCTTGTGTTTATACAGTTTGGAAAACTGGGATTAATAACTTCAAAACCCTTCTGTGCCACTTACATTTATCAATTGCTTTCCCCTCATTACAACTTTCTGGTTAATAAAAATATTAGTTTATCTTCTTGAAGCTTTGTGAGAGCACTACAGATGCAGACAGTACATCTATGAGTCAATACATATCTGCACCATGATTTTTGCTGCCGTTTTTGCTGGAATGCCATTGATAAGTGAACTTAGTCACATTGTGACCTAGTGACTAATTTCAAAGGCATTTTACACAGGCAGTAACTGATTAGAGGGTTGTTACTTTGGAGTTAAAACTTTACCATACCTAGCCTTAAGAACAGGAGATGTATACAAGAGTCAAGAATGTGTAATTTAATCTTTCAATCCACGGTTCAACAGTCTCCATATAAGTTACCTTGTATTTCCTTACAGCAGGCAAATTATAAATGGACCTTGGCCTGCAGACTACTACAGTATCTTTACAAGTCTGAAGCATTATTTTTTAATGCATTGTTTGAGAGATTACTCTGTTTTGGAAGACCTGCCCAGTTATAAAAAAGCTTAGGTCCTTAGTCCACTCTGATGGAGCGTGGCTCGGGACATTACAGGATATGGCAGAAAAACCTACAGAAGAAGAAAGATCAAGAGCACAAACAGTGCTTCACGAGGATAAAAAAGAAGGAAAAGAATTGTAAGGAGGAAAAGAAAGTGGAATTAAAGAGTCACTGCATGCAGAGTTTGCTGACCAATGCAGTTTACTTCTGAAGAAAATCCCCTTTTAGTACCAGAAGCGCGTTATTCTTTTAAAACTCATTTCGCCTTGTGTTTAGGCAAATTAGGAGCAATTCTCATTAAACTTCCCGGGCAGGCACCACGCTCGGGGGCTATGAAACTTGTTACTTTCCACACCTACCGAGGACAAGTTGGTAAAGATACCACTCAAAGCCGGAGAACTTTTACTACTCGGTTGGAGGTGATGCCTGAAAGCACAAGCTATCTGCAAGAGCTCTCAGTGCAAGCTTCATCTTGCCCTGTCACTCCCTCCTCCCTCCCTCCCTCTCTCCTGGCCCAAACCGAACGAGGAAGTGGAGCCGGGCGGGCGGGCGGAAGCCAAGCCCATGGCGGTGTCTGCAGGAGGGCTGTCAGCCCGTGACTCAGGCTGCAGCCCTGACAGCTGCCCGGCGGCCCCTGCCCGCTGCCCCCGCGGGCCGGGCAGCGGAGGGAAGGAGGGAGGGGAAGGAGCTGGCTCCGGCGGCACAGAGCGCCGATCGCCCACCCCACCTGCGGGAGGCCGGTTCGGGGCGTGCAGGGAGCAGAGCGGCAACTCCGCGAGCACGCACGGCCCCGGAGCACAGGGGAGCACGGGGAGCACACCGGCACGGCAGGTCCCACGGCGACGGGGCGGCAGAGCGCCGGGACAGCGGGAGCCTTCTCGCCCGGCCGGACAAAGAGGCGCCAAACCCGGCGAGTGAGGGAGGAAAACGCGGCGCCAGGGGGGAAAACCAGAGCCACCCGCGCCCACCGCCCCGCCCGACCGGCTTCACCTGAGCCCGGCTACGGTGGAGGGAAGGAAACGCCGCGGCGGCGGCTGCGCTCCTCACGGCAAGAGTGCGGCGTCCTCCGGCTGCGGCTCCTCCCGCGGCACCGCGACCGCCGCTCGCTCACCGGCTCTGCTGAGCCGCCCGCCCGCCCGGGCGGGACCGCCCCGCCCCCCGCGCCGCTGCCCGCCAATGGTGCCGCCGCTCCCGAAGATTGACGGCCGGCCTGACCAGTCAGAGTGGCCGAGGTGTGCGGAGGCTGAGGAAGCCGTTGAGCCGTTAGCAACGCCCGTGCGCCCCGCCCGGCCCCGCCCAGCTCAGCCCTGCCCGCGGCCGCTCGGGCGGGGAGCGGCGGTGGCTGTGGAGCTTCGGAACTTCGGGGGCGCCGAGGGCTCCATCCCGCCGGCTGCCTGGTCGGGTAGGGCTCCCCCGCTCCGATCCGCTCGGGTTGAGCTGGCCGAGCTGCCCCCACAACGCCCCACGCCACGGCAGCCCCACAATGCCCCGCGCCGGCCTTCGGTGCTGCCGAGGGCAGCGGGTGCGGCCGGGGCCGAGAGCGGGAGTCGGGCTCCGCGGGGCCAGGGGCCGCCCGAGGCCGTGACAGAAGTCCTCCGAGATGGGGGCTGGGGGTGTACCGGCCAAGAGGCTCCCACTCAGCCTCGCTGTAGTGCAAAATACCTGCAACAGGAAGATGCCAGTCAAAATTTTGTTTCACAGAGTCAATTAGGTTGGAAAAGGCCTCTTGAGATCATCGAGTCCAACCTATGACGGAACACCACCACGTCAACCACACCACTGCACTGAGTGCCATATTCAGTCTTTCCTTAAACACCTTGAGGAATGGTGACTTCCCCACCTCTCTGGGCATCCCCATGTCTAATCACTTTCTGTGAAAAAATTCCTTCTAATGTCCAGCCTGGCTCAGCTTGAGCCAGGCTGGACATGACCTCACCCTGTCACTGCCTGCCTGGGAAAGGAGACTGACCCCCACCTGGCTACACAGTTCCTTTCAGGCAGTTGTAGAGAGCGATTAGGTCTCCCCGACCCTCCTTTTTTTCTAGGCTCAACAACTGCAGGTTCCTCGGCTTCTCATAAGACTTTTCCTCCTCATCCTTCACCCAGGAGGGTGGATCTTGTTTCCTTTCACTGGACTCTAAGGGACAAAACTGAGACAGGCAGAAGCAGGAGTGTAAGCAGCCCCTGATGCTGCTGAGGCCTTTGAACAGCCAGTGCTCACGAAGGCCTGAAATGTATTTTAAAAGGCAGGCTGAAACACTGATGTGTGAAAAGACAAAAGGGTGTAATTCTGCCTCCTTATATTAAGTGGAACTTCAGGATGAGCTAAAGGAGGAAGCAATAGCCAGGATGCGAGACCAAAGTCCTTCTGAAAAGAGTACAGCATATCTAAATCCTTATGTCAGATCCAGAAAAGCAGATAAGGTTTACTGCACACTTTATGAGCATATAGAAATGCAAGGGTCCTTCCCTTTATGACTTCCTACTTTGTGCAAGGAGGGTACATTTGCAGATGTAGGTGCCAGTGACAGAAAATGCAAGGCAAAATTTACTGGTGGCAGTATCAATGCTACAAGCAGAAGAGGCAAATGAAGTTAAAGAGGCTTGAATAAAGAGGGAAGTTAGTGGAGAAGTATCTATAGTAAGCATTTCTTGTCTAAGTGAAACACTTAGAGCTTAGAAGGGTTCACTGCAGCAGTTTGGAAACAATCCTAGATATTCTTATCTCAAGACACAGAAGACAGTGGGAGAAATCACTGAAAGGTGATTGTACAGCTGAGTATCAGGGACACAGAAGTGTCACTGTTAGAGGCAGAGGTGAGAAATGTAAATACAGACGCAAAATACGAGAATTTAATTTGGTCATGAGAAAGTAATATACAGGGTATGTCTTGGCTAGTGCTTCAAGGAAGAAAATGAAAGGAAGCTGGAATTGTGACAGACAGCTATCTGCTGATAAACTGATACCTCTGGATTTACTGTGAGGGTGGTGAGGCACTGGCAGAGGTTGCCTGGAGAAGCTGTAGATGCCCCATCCCTTGAAGTGTTCAAGGACAGAGTGGATGGAGTACTGAGGAACCTGGTCTAGTGGAAACTGTCCCTGCCCATGTCAGGGGAGTTGAATCTGCCTGATCTTTAATGTCCCTTCCAACCCAAACCATTCCATGATTCTGTGGTCAATCCAGTGGCTCATACTGAGCCATGAAAAAAAGTGACCAACATACGGAACAGATACTTATTAGCTGAACAACATGGTTTTAACTTCTCCTACAAAAATGAAGCAGAATGAAAACTGTGGAGGTAACCAAATATATCAAAATCTTCTTAAGAACATGAGATGCTGCATCATTAGCCATGTGGCTGAGAAAGGAAAGGTAAGCAAAGGAAAGCAGTCAGTATCAAGTCTAAACAGAGCTTTTAAAGGAGGAAAAGTAGCAGATCTTAGCTAGGAAAGCAAGTACAAAAGGCAACATGAACTGACAGCCATAATTACTTTGGAAATAAAAGATAATGATTGGAAGCATGAAATGCAGACATAAAAAGGTTGTCACAAAGTCATTTTTGAAGAGTGTATATTATTGGTAGTTTAAATTCTTTTATTTTTCTCTGACTCTCACACTCATCTATGTTCTCTGCTCTTCCTAATGCTCAGATTTAAGGCTAAGGTCAGACTAGACTGCCTTCTTAAGGTTTGGCACTTTTTTCTTTTTTTTTTTTTTAATATAAATCTAAGAACTTGGTCCCACTCCTGTTTAATTGATATTAAAACTTTCTTGATGGCTTCATCAGTAAAGCATCAAAACTGAGTTCAGAACAAAAACTGGTACAATTTTACACTATCCTTCCCCTTCACAAAAAGTGTATCCCACCTCTATAGAAAACTCTGTGTGTTTCCCTCGTGGTCAGATTTGTAGATGTGCCATACTTAAGGCAAGTCAGATTTTAAATGTGTGTGTTCTGTAGCTCGATTACCTTGAAAACAAGTGCAATAGGTTTTTGTTGGCAGGAAGTTACCCAGGAAAGGGGACACACCTCAGAGAAAAACAGGAGTGACTAAAAGATCTATCAGATTGATTTTATACATCTGTTACTTTTTACAAATTCACAGGGTGTTTAGGTGGATCTTTCTGATCAACTTCACTCATATTTTCCATCAGTGTTTGCAAGCCAGCATGATTTGGAAGAACAAACTTGTAATGGTCACTGAATTCTGGAAAACATCCAAACAGCGAACAGATTTACCAGTTTGATGGGAATAAATTAATGGCACTGTAGTATTTCCAGAGGGAAACAAATCTATTAGGCAGTAAGCATGCAGAGATACTTTGCCAGCTTTTACACACCAAATAAAGGGCCACTTTGCTGAACTACATTGTTTTCCCCTACACTGGTCTAATCCAAGACCAGTTTGGTCTTAAGTTTGTTGCAAACAAACTGCTTAAATTTGTTGGCAAACAGCAAGCGCTGGGAGAAGCCTGCATTTCATCGATCAGCAATAAATGTAGGGACATTTGATTTTTGTATCTGGCAAATAAAGTGGCCAAATTAATTTTGGTGAATAATTTTCAATGCTTTGGGGGGCAGAAAAAAACCTCTTCCAAAACTAGTTTCTTACTGACAAGCTGGAGAGAGTGAAACAAGAAGAGTGACAGAGACAAAAGGTGTTTACTCCACGGAAGGAGTCACATTGCTAAACTCTAACCACAGTGGCTTTAGACAGAAACCACACATGTACAGATCTGGAGAATGTCACAATCTGGTGTTGCTAAGAAGCCCGAGCTCTGCTTTTGCAAAACTTGAAACCTTAGTTGTTTCAGTGCAGATTCATAATTAGAACTTTTTTAAAGAAGCAGCTCTGAAGTGGCTTTAATAGATACACCCATACAAAGCAGCAGGTATAAATGCAAATGAGAACTTGAAGCGTTTTCAGGTGTTGCAGCAAAAGGAAGTGGCTCTTTGGAGGCAGGTCTGTAGAAGAAAGTGACTTAGGTCTGCGGACTTTGTGCCTCTGAGCAACCTGAAATTTGTCTGCAATTTAAGCACCATGTATTAGCACATAACTTCCTTTTCCCTTTATACCAATTCTTTATTGTTCTCCTCCCAAACCAAATGCCCACATCCAAACTGTGAGATGTGAAAGGTGGAAAGCCATCTTAAGAGACGTGGAAGGAGTGAAAGCAAGTGATGTTTCCCCTGAGGCGTGGGAGGGGTGTGTGTGTCACAGAACAAGTAAGTGAAATGTGTCCCGGCTAACCTGTCTCAGAAGCAGCCAGGAGCAGATGTTAGGAGGAGAGCAGTCCTTTTCTTACAGAATGATGTTACTCTTAGCAGAACTACCCAGCTTCTGGCATGGCTGTAGAAAAGGTAAGGCTTAATTGGCTTACTTTCACATGTCAAGGTGCAATTCCATCATGCCCTCTTCATTGGCAAAACTGGTTTAAGGTGTTGTCTATTCTCCCACTAGACATTTGGTTTTACTGCTGTGACATAGCTTACCACTGCTCCAGCAGTGATGGTGAAGATGTTTAAAAAGTCATATGGTACACTGGATCACTGAAGAATAGCTAAAAAAATAAGGCCAAGAAAAAAAGATCAGTTCACTGATCTAGTTTATAGGCCCTCAGAGAGATGCATCAGCACAACTGAGGCACCGTGATGGGAGTTTTTTAAATTGACTTTGCTGATGGAGAAAATTTATGAAGGAAATATATGTGCACCCCAAGACAGGGGGGGAAGGGAGGAGCTGTACCTGGCATACTCTAGCATTTAAAACACTTATTTTTCACCTCTCCCCAACCCACTACCCACACAGTTCCATGTGAACAACCTGCTGAACTCCTGCTCTCTCATTGTAGTTCTTGCTTCAAATTTAGTAAAAGAGGAACATGTTTTTACTTTCTCAATACATTAATGACAATATCTGCTGCTGAAAAACAAACCATTTACATACTTGTGGTCATTTGGGGTACCATTCAGAGGCACACTTCTCTACCACTGTACTGCAGTAAGTATATTTATCACATGCCAAAGTCCCTTCTTTCAATAAAATGCAAATGACACCATCCTGTAGAAAGGACCCTATTGGGGAAGCAGGTTATCAAACAGCTGTGCTCTGAAGTCATGAAATATCCTCAGAAACACACCTAGATGAAAACTTCTGTCTGAGGCAAAGGAAAAGTCTTCTTAGAGCTTGTGAGTTCCTCCACTCCCTGAGATGAGATTACAACTCCATTTGGCATTGTTACAGATACCACATTCCTGATCTGACATAGTAAGAATAATGGCCCAGAGCTCTTTATATCCAAGAGGTACCTCTGCCATTTAAATGGAACCACAATGCTAAGCAACAGACAATCTTTACTTCATTATATCCCGTACCAAACTGTGTTTTCTCTAGCCCTGTTCTCTTGCTGCTCAATATGTTCTAGTCAGCTTTAATTTCAGAAAAGCTGACATCCAACACCAGTACACAAAAGGGCCAACATGAATACAAGCTATCCAGCAAAAGAATCTTTGTCCAAAAACTCAGTTTTGGAACTCAGGAATCTAAGTTTCCTGTCTTGGGCCTACCCAGACTTGTCCTAAATGCCAGCAGAAAACATCCTGTTACCGGCTTAAAAAAAATCACAGCAACTGCGAGATTTTTTTTTTGTTTGTTTGTTGTTGTTGGTTGGTTTTGTTTGGTGGGGTTTTTTCCTGAAGAAAACAATCATTTTTACAGTATCTGTTACACCTTAGCTCCTTCAGTGATAATTCAGCAAGTACAAAATTCTAGGTTTGTCTGCCCTGGCCTCACAGCTCCCCGGTTCAACAATTGCAAAGGAGCCTTTATTAACATCTGAAATACCTTCTTTTCCTTCTCTCTTTCTCAGAGGGGTAAGAAATGCTTCAGATTCCTGAGTTCAGAAGGGCTTGGGGGCATTCCTCTTAGCAGAGGATAAGTTGAAAGGAGAACAGCATCCTGCCCTTCTGTCACCCTGCACCTGTCATGCTTATGACAAGCCAGGCTTGGGTGAGGTACTGATAAGAAAAATACACTTTAAAGAGACTGACAAATCCATCTAAACATTGTTGAATTCACTCTGATAAGGTAGGGCTGTGGAGAGCTTTCTGCCACCTTTGCTTCTATTTTCCTTCTGTAGGTCTCTGGCTGGGCCAGGTTTTCACAGAACCAAGAATTCAGTAGCAGAGTGATTATGTTATAACAAAAACGGGGCTTGGTTCAGAGAACGCATAAGAATGACAGCATTTAACTACGTCACAAAATTTATTCATTGTTTTAATTGCTTTTCAGCATCAGCCACCTTTAATGGACCTCTAAACAAAAGGCATCTAGCTGAATGTTCACTTCCCTCTTCCAGGATGAAATTAGTCACCCTTTTTCTTAACACCCTCCTTACAAAAAACCAAGAAAGCACCCCTACTTTCAGCTTGCTGCCTTTCCTGAGGTTACTGTGTGAGATTCTTCTCCACTAATGGTGCCTCAGTTTATCCCATGTCCGCTGTTTGTTTTAGGGCTCAGCCTGCTACAGTAATCAAGGCCAAATATTTGCTGAAATGAAGTGGCCCTGTGGTTCTCATTTCAGGAAGTTGGCTGAGGACAAAGTGAAACTAGCTTGAAATTCTGTAGTATGCCCAAGAGATGTTAAGAGCAAGGGATTTTTCCAGTGCTGTAGAAAGTCATCCAGATTCCCACTGTAGCTTTGTTGTGGGAACTGCAGGGGAACTAACTCGTTTATAGCCTACCCCAATTAAAGACACCACTTTTATCTGTCAGAAACCAAAGCTGGTCGAGTCAAAACCAAACTCTGGGATCATTCTGTCAGGCTACAACCAGAAAGAAGACCCATTGTGAAGTTACCCGAACGTTCATTCTCCCTCTTCTGCAAGGCTGAAGTCCACATTTTTCTGATAAGAGGAGGCTACATCCTTTGTGCTTGCAAGTCAGTGGCAGGTCTTATAAACACACCCACAGATTCTCAGCATAACATATTGCAAGCTCTGTGCATCTGGAGCCAGTGCATGCTTTGCTCAACAACCCCCCTTTCATTTCTGCCAAGATTCCCTCCCACATTTAGGACTTTTTTCCTGCTCCCTTGAGAGCCTCTTCAATTCTCCCAGCTCCTCCAACTTCCTTCTGTAAGCACAGATTGTTCTGTATGGCTTTGCTGCTCTGCTCTGCCTTTGGAAACATATGGACCAGTGCAGGAAGCTGGGCACAAAGATCTGTGCATTACCCTTATTCTGAGCCCCGGGTTTGGGTCAGGGGGATGGACCAGAAGAGTGAACTGACAGTGCTGACACAGAAAATTCATCAGGACTTCCTGAGGCATTAGCTTTGTAGGATGTGAGAAACTGCCAACACAGATCCATGAGGTGCCATCACTGTGGGAAGCCTCCTTTCAGATGAGGTGAAGATGAGCTCCATTTAACACAGTCACTCTTCTTTCCCATTTATCAGATCATCATTTCCTGGGATTACTCTGGAACAAAGAAAGCAGCGCACTGGGCATCCTGTGTGTTTTTATAACACGCTGATTCTGGTCAAAAATCAATAACTCACTGAGGAGTAGCAGGCTTCTGAGCTGCCCAGGCTAGCACCTGCTCTGCAATTTTTCAGCTACCAAGAGACAGGAAAGTGTTAGAGGAATCAAACCCACAGAACAGAGGTGCCCAGGGACTTCTGGAGTTCCTTCAGGTGAGGTAGCAATTTGTGTTAGGCCAAGATGTAAAGAGTCTTGCAAGCACTGGGGCCTTCTTGTACTGCAGCAGTCCCAGGGAAGAAAAAAACAAAACAAAACAAAACAAAACAAAAAAAAAAAAAAAAAACCCACAAAGAAAAGGAGGTTAAAATGTTTTCTATGGAAGAGAATATTATGAATATTATTTGGACTTTGCGTTACAAACCCAAGCATCACACAGACCTAAAACACAAAATAAGGTAACACTGCTCTCTTCTACCTAATCGGGCAAGTCATTCAACCTGTGGTAAATCCTTTCCTCTCCCTCCCTGACTTTTCTGTTTGTACATAAAGTTAAAGCATCCTTAAGCCTCTTACTGCTCTACCACTCTCCTGATTACAGCTGCATCTAACACTGAGCTTGAAACACACACCTATACCTAAGTTTGCAGCTAATTGTGAGACATTGCAGAGGCCTGTAATTCTTTGACTCTTTATAGAGGAATGCACATATAAAAGCCTTTTGAATTTTCATAAGCCACCCCTTAGATGTGGGATAGCAAAATAAAAAAAGATGAAAACAAGATGCTCACCCAATGATTCAGCTTTCCTGCAAAGTTTCTTCAACCAGCCATCATAACCCTGAAAATAATCACCCCAGCCCATTTTTCCTGTGGGCTAAAAACACATCAGCAATGAGCATCATAATTTAAGGTTTTTTTGTTGCTACTAGGAACTAATGAGAAAGAGCTTTGCATTGCATGGAGAAAAAGAATCACATGCAGAAAAAGAAAGAGAGTATGTGTATGTTTGGTATTGTAGGGTTTTGGTTTTTGAGGATTTTATTTAAATTTTTTTTAGTTTAAGGAATGATAAATCAGGTTTAGCTTTGCTAGGGGACATACCAGCTGTCTCGAAGCTCTTTTTATGATGATCTCTCTTGTACTTTAATTGAAAAAGCAGGGTGTGGAAGTTTTAACAAAGGCTCCCCTTTGTAGTGTGTTAATTAGGCACAGGAGTTAACAAAACCCCTCAGTTATAAACAATTACCTTTCCCCAGGCTTACTTTCATTTTCCTGCTATTGCATTTTTTACTAATTTTCTATTAGGTTTCCAGAGTGGACAAGACTAATTTCTAAAATTAGTTTTCTAATTAGCAAGGAAAAAAAAATCCAAACCAAACCCAAGCAGGAAAATAAGTAAAGGAGGAGGAAAAATACCACTATAATTAGAAGCACTTAAAGATGCAATTTTTTTTTGTGCTTCTTCAGGATACAAGAGACTAAGGTCTTTTAAGTTCAGCGTAAAGTCCCCTCTAAAACTGAAAATGGAAGTGACTCTGGGTGTAAATGCCTGGGCATGTGAAAGAATGTGATGGGGATTTGTGTACCCTAAAATGATTGCTACCCTCACCCCTCCAGGAGGAGGAGAGAGAGGAAAGTGGGAATGGCTGCAGTTTCTCCAGGCATCTCCTTAAATGCCGGTGTCTCGGCTGGCTGCTCAGCATGTGCTCAAACCCGGGACACACAACAGCTGGGAAGGGAGCGGCCCCTGCCCTCCTCCCTGTTGGCAGTGACCTCACCCATTGGCACCGAGCTGTCCCCAGGGCAGCGCCAGCCGCCCAGGCACTGGAACCCTCCTCCTCTCCCTCTGCCTCCTGCCGAGGGAAGGAGCAAACCCCAGGGGCTCGGGGCTGTCCTTCTGCCTCGAAGAGAGGCAGTCCCGATGATGGAAAACTGTACTATTAGGAGGACTGCTATCTTAACACCAAACGTTTTTCACCCTGTGTTAGCATGAAACCTTTCATGCTGCTGCTCGCTAATCTTGTTTTCTGTTTAATTTCTTGAGAAAGGTCGAGCAAGGCATGTGAATCCATGGTACTGGAAGGAGCACGTTATGATTCAGTCTCCGGTCAGCACCACACTTCTCTTCTTGCCTCTGATAATGCTGTTTGCCCAACACCCTTACAACATGGAAGGCACCACATATTCAAAGTAGCCTTTGTGTCCAAGGAGCTGCCCAGAAAGCAGGGGAGTAACATTTCTGTGGGACTGGAGAAAGAGTCGCTTTACCTACATTCCCAATGGAGGCTGCATATACCATCCTGCCAGCAGACCTGGAAAAGACTGTCTAGGGGGAAACTCATAATTCTTAGTGGCAGCTTCCCAAGCACAGTTCTTACTGGGAACTTGCCTCTCCTCTCTGGAAGAGACTGCAGATAGCCTAGGGAAGATAGGCATTCCTACCTTTATTGCTGCACATCAAACCACTCTTCCCTTCTCCCTGTATTGCAGTAGCACAGACTTATTCTGGAGCCAAGATCAGCTCTTGCTGCTTTCCCCAAAGAACTTTCAAGTTCAGACAGACCAAGAAAACAGTGTGAGAGCGTGATCAGAAGTGAAGAAAGGCTGAGCATGGCCTCCATGCCTGCAGCAGGAAGTATGTACAGGTCCTACCCTGACTGACAAGGCAGGCAGGGAGCTGAGGACCCCATGGCAGCATAGAGCTACTGCACGTACGATGGAAAATGTTTAAACTGCTCTAGTTGGGGCCCACAGGAAACTTTTGGGAAGCTGGGTCTAAGACAGGAACCAAGAGAGTCAGTGTTTAAAATATGCACTGACAATGAATTGCTTCATTACTTAGAGAAAAATTGAGAAGGGGGAAGGGGTAAAACTCAACCACATCAGGAAACAGGCAAATAATTGTCTGACAGATACACCAGGTCTCCTGATTGCTGGTCTAAGACTTTGCTGCTGCTCAGCCCACAGTGTCTTACTCATCATGATCTCCTTCCAGGAGACATCAAGGTCTTCTCTGCATTTAGGTATGGATCTCGCACCCTGGAAAAGAAGCAAACAGAAACATAGGGCAGCTTGCCATTTTTGCTAAGTGTCTTATTTTGCCCTGATCTACTGTTTTGCATTCTCCTCCGACACTGTACCCTGTTCATACACCCAAAATTGAAGAAAGTGACGCCCTTCAAACCAAGGAAACTTTTGGCCCATGAGCTGCTGGAGAAAGACAGATGGGTGGACCACAGTCCCTCACCTGCAGCACTTTGTAAAACAATTTAACAGTCCCAGGCCCAGGCAGGAGACTTTCTACAAAGGCCAAGGCAAGGAGTCGTGCAGGGCAGAGCACCTGGGGAAACTGGATCTCATGACCTGGACCTGCATATCCATGTGCAGAGACATGGGAAACACCGCCTTTCTGGAGCTGGAGTGGGGAGGGGAGCTCTGGAAGCTGCAGGCAGGAAAAGCCTGACTTGGGAAGAGCGAAGCAGGTAACAATCATACAACTATTTATGGCTCTTTTTGCTTGTGACAATCGCAGCCTTATAAGGGCAAGAGCGCTCCAGTCGGGGCAGAGCTGCGGAGGTGGAGCCTCCAGGGGCACTCCTGATGTTTGCTCCCAGGCTATCTGCCTGCCCAAGCCGCTGACCTCCTTCCCGGGAAAAACCCTGGGAACCCTTGCTGAATCCAGCTGTTCAAATTTCAAACTACAAAATGCCTCGGCTCCCCTCCCCTTCTCCCCATACCTCCTACTAGCTGGAGCCGTGGTAAAGCAGAGACGTCTGCTTTTGTAATATTGTGGGTATCAGGGAGCACTGGGTTGGAGAGTGCCCCCACAGCCGACGTGGGAAACATATTCTCATCTGGTTGTGACAGTACTGAGAACCGGAAGAAAAAAGAAAGAAAAAAAGAAAAAACAAACAACCCTCCCCATGGCCCCCCCAGCTTGCTTGTTGGACACAAGGGAGTGTGTGAAAGGCTGCAGCTGGAAAATCTGGTGCACAAACTCATTTGCAGATCCTTTTGCCCATGGATGTGCTTCAAGAGCCCCCCAGTAACTCTGGCTCAGTTTCCAGTATGTGTGTTGGGTTCTTACACATTTCAGCCCTGTCCAATCCACCCAGCTGAACTATGCTGGAAACGGTTTGCAAATAAAACTGAACATAAACATGCTGAAAATGTCACTGTCATCAGATAAGGTTGCTATGCACATGAAATTCCTGACACGAGTTCATTAAACCAAGGACATGAAAAGTTAAGCCACATGCCTATGTTGCCTGGGATGGGGAGGAGGGTATGGTGAGTGTGGATTCAGACTGTAACTTTATTTTTTTAGCCTTCTACCAAACCCATAGCCATCACTCTGGTGTGACCCAATTTCTCCCAACAGGAGGGGGAAAATAAAATAAAATAGAATGTCACAGCACCCACCTCCCTCTGCGAATACTGGAGTGATTTGGGAAGGAGCAGGAGGCAAGGGTTAGCCATGCCACTTGGCAGCTGTGGAAGCTGGTTTTCCAGAGGGCAAAGCAGACATTGACAAAGCCAGGCCTCGGCAGCCTTCACCAAAACCAGTCATATTTAGCACTGCAGGAGGTAGTTAATCTCTGTATTATGAAAGAGGCACTAAGAGCTTCCTCTATGATACACTTTTCATAACTGGGGCTGTATTTGCCTTGCCGAAATGCCTGGGCTAGATGCTCCTACATGGACTTACCAGTTCTCAGACACCCCAATTTATAGAAGTGCCAGACCTTCCCTACCACCTACTGAGCTGTTACAGATCTCACACCACATATTTTAAGAGAGGGGCAGGAGCTGTGGGAGTGGTCTACAGATGGGAGTGATTTCAGGAGATGCCCTCTCCTAAGCTCTGCTTCACCCTGCTTTACCCTCTCCTTTCTGAGTCACACAGCCACCCTTTATCTGCCTTCTCTTTCTCAAGAAAAATGAGCTGTGGCACACTTTGCCCTGGGATGAGCAACATGGGTTAGATTAACCTGTAAAGGAACATCATGTTCTCCTCAGCCTCTCAAGGGTCAGGGTTGGAGTTTGATGAGTGTGTAAAGCCAACCCAAGTCTGAGCAGTCTCTGAAGGAGGGTTATTCCCCTCCCTCCTCTGATCTTCACACTCCCACTGCCAGTCTCGGATGACAGCCAGCTGATTCAGCTGGAAACAACCCTGAATCAAAAGAAAGACAGATGTTTCCAGTTTGATAATTTTCTTGGTGCATTTGACTACGTGCCTGCTACAGAGGTGCTGAAAATGCACAGTCATAAGCAGCCAGATCCACAAGCTGCTCAGAAACTATGAGGGAATTGAAGGTCAGTAGAGGCCAGAAAGCCTCCTTTTCAGGGATATTGTGAATGAATTGAATTCAGTTGTGTGGCTGGTCAGAGGTGTTCTTGTGGCATTCCATAGGCAAGTGGTTGCAATCAGTATCTGAGTTAAAGAATGTCTACTATCAAATATGTACCATTACCAAAATCACAGCATCATTTAGCATAAGAGGTAATTTTGGAGATCTCCAGGTCAGCCATCTGCTTGGAGCAGGACCAGCCCTAAAGTTAGATCAGGGTGCTTAGGGCCATATCCAACTGGGATTTGAAAAACTCAGAGGATGGCAAATCCACCATCTTTTCCCTTTTGTCCTTCCACTGAGCACATTTGGCAATGTGGCTTTACCTTCTACATAACTCCCATTTGGGTAGTAGAAGTCAGTGGTTAGATAGTCCCCCTCGTGAGCTTTCTTGTCCCTTTGCAAACCAACCTGTGTGGCATATGGTCCAGCTCCCTTGGGCAGCTTCATACTTCTGCCCTGGAGTTGCTCCAGTTTGTCAGTGTCCCTCTTGCAAATGTGAAGGACCATCCTGAAGCAGCTTGAGGAGGGAGAGCAGATGTCTCTGCCTGCTTGTAGAAGCTTGAGTGTTCAAGTGTGAGTGTTGGGGTGTGCATGCACAGCACCAGCATTTTTCCTGTGTGTACACAGCATCACAGGGCAGCTGTGCATCCGCCTCTCGGGTAAATATTGACTCAGGGTTTAGGTCATAAAAATGGGTGCAAATTCACTCAAGGCCATGGAGCTGTGCTGGTTTTTGTAAGCAGAGCTTTCCTGCAGGTTTGCTGTGTGAATATTATCCACACTGAGTCCCAGGGATGTCTGTGCATGGTCCTCCTGCAGCAGCTTTGCACCTTAGCAGGCATAGATCCTCCTTCCCATTATTGTTGGAGAAGATGTTTACCGTCAGGTTTAAATCTGGTCTGGTAGCTTCTTGATTACTCACTTCTCAGCTATTACTCTGCTTCAGTAACCCTGAAGCTCAGGGAAACAGGGTGTACCAGTCAGTAGCCACGTCTGGAAGACAACAGAAATAATTTTCTGCTCTGGTGATGTTGCCAGAGAGCAACACATCACTGCTGTGATGTCATGAGCATAAGGCACAGCCTTCAAAGCATAAAATACCCACCCATTACTGAGGGGGCCAACAGGTTTTTGAAGGAGGCAAGTGAAAATGGGACACCTCAAAACTTTTATCTGCTTGCTGTCTTGGGTATATGGTAGGCAAAATGTTGCGTAACTGTGAATCAGCAGTGCCTTTTGAAATATTGGGATTGTGGCTAAATGAGCAATCCCTCTGGTGTCTTCATAAGTCTTGGTATTGTGGTGTTGGTGGACTGGGCAGGGTAGAGCCAGGGCTGGGCCAGTGACTGCCCCAAGCTACAGAGGCAGCAGCAGCAGAAGAAAGCCCTGAGGTACTGGTTTTTAGCTGGCCACATCCACTCCTCATTTCACTGCAAGAACTACATCAAGCCTCTGTCATAAGGAGCTTTGGTGCTGCAGCCCTGGGTGCTTGGATGCCTGACACAAAAGGAAAAGGGGTGTTGGGTAAAGACCTCCTTGGTGTTAATCTCCAGGCTGGAGCTGTAGTCATAGAAAGAAGAGAAAAGGAAGCAATGTAGCTTGCTATGGGGAATGGAGATGTAAATCTAGGTTAACAGAGGGTGAGGTGCTCAAAGGTCTGACCCAGATCAGAGGCAGGCAAAGTTTGTTCCCCAGCTATAGAA
This sequence comes from Fringilla coelebs, assembly GCF_963513975.1. Taxonomy (NCBI): domain Eukaryota; kingdom Metazoa; phylum Chordata; class Aves; order Passeriformes; family Fringillidae; genus Fringilla; species Fringilla coelebs. Next base: position 50,916,184 of record NC_140033.1, on the reverse strand, counting down.
AATTATTACAGAAATGCTATAAAACAAGGTTTTACTATAAGTCAAGGGCAAGAATCACCAGCTGTTTATGTCATCCAGCTCCCTTTTTTCTGAAACAATTTAAGGAGTGCTTAAATGGCATGAAGAAAAGATATTCAGGTCAGATTTGAAAGGCAGAATTTTTTTCAGGGATCAACATCTCCTTTTGAGACCCTCTTGTAAATACCAAAAAGCAAGGCAGAGAGGCGAAATACAAACTCAGCTGATCTTCCCTATCAGCTCCACATCTGGATCTACAAGACCCAGCTGGGATTCCCTGGGATGTGTTGGGACAAGAAGCTGTGTCTGCACCACAGCGCCATACGCTAGAAGGCCCAAAATACGTGCACAGCCACCATGAGCCGTGGGACCTTGTGCTCTGCCCAGGGCATGGTGGCCAGCCCTGCCCAGCTTGGCAGCCTGGAGAACCTCACCAAGGCTTATCTGGTTCTGTGCCCTCCTCCCTCCCCAGATGTACCCCTAAGGCCAGGTTTTCCTGCTTCACCCCAAAGGCTTATTTTTCTTATTTTAAAACAAACAGACTTGTGTCTGTTTTGATTTTTAGAAGAAGGTTAGAGGGAGGTCAGAGCTGACATCTGGGCTGGAGATAACATTCCCGTCTAATTAGCAAGCCCTGGATAATGAGGGCCTTCCTGTCCCATCCCCCTGCCTGATGTGAGAAAGGACAGCCAGTGCAGGCTGGTGCAGAAATGGGGCAAGAGAACACCCTGTAGGGCAGCATTTCACCTTCTAGTGTCCCCAGCCCAAGCTCCTGGGCTGCTGATAGGTACCCTGGGTGATGGCTAGAGGCCGCACCTCCTCCATCTCTATGAGGACACCATCTGCAGGTGCTCAGCCTCTGCAGACTCTTTCCAAGGCATTGGCCATGGCTTTCCCAAGTGCCAACGGTGCTGCCATTCACCTCTCTGCAAAGCAAGGTTTATGGATTCAGACACCCTGGGTACTACCTGTGCTGCTGTGTGTATGGCAGGAGAAGACACCGGGAGACGCAGTATTGGTGGGAGACAGATGAGATGAGGACAGTGAGGGTCCCGAAGCATGGCTGGGCTATCTGCTGCCCTCCCCTCAGCGTAGGGAGCTGTACATTGCCAGTTCCATCCCTGCTCTCAGGAACTGGGTCATTTATCAGGGCAGTGCAGCCCGCCGGGCTGACATGATGCAGCTGTTTGTGCACAGCAGTCCTGCGAGGAGGAAGCGGCCACGGCCGGAGCCAGCTTTGGCTGGGATGCTGGGCTGGGGGGGAAGGGGCAGAAGTGCTGGGGAGACCCAGTTTGTGAGGCTCCTACAATCTACAGACATAGCCCCCTGCAGCAGGACAGGGAAATGCTGGAATAAGGCCTGACTCAGCCGGGACAGAGGCTTCTCGACTGAATCACCCGAGTGCCGTGCCTTCCCTGCAGCTCCCCCACTGTGGGCTGCCGGCGCTTTTGCAAAGCCCTGGGAGATTACAGGCACAGGCAAGCGTGGCTCTCCAGGTGAGATTACGACAGTGGGTGCATCTGGTCCTTGGAAAACCCCGGCTGACACCCCTTAGCAGAGCTGGTGACACACCAGCCTCCTTGCCTCGTCAGCTCCATGGCAGAGGGATTTGCTGCCAGCAGCCTCAGATTCCGCCCTCAACGGAAATGCCACAGCTTGTTGATTCCTTGGAGGGGACGTGACCATCATTCCTGGCCTCAGTATAAAACCCCAGGGAGGGAAGGAAAAAGGAGGCAGGGAACAGGGCTTGGGATGTAACAGTGGCAGAACTTAGCCATCGTGACCCCAGCTGCAAGCTGGAGAAACGAGGAGGCTGGGAACAGTGCCCTTGGGTCAGTCATGTGCTGCTGGTCACCACAGGCTGGACACAATGTCACAGGGAGGCACAGCATTGTGGGAGAGCAGCAGAACAGGGAGATGACAGCAGCCTAAGGAGTTTGCTTGCAGATGTGGCCACATGTTGCCAGTTTCTGTGCTGCAGGCTCCAATGAGACCAGCAGTGATTGGTCCCTCGTGTTCCTGCATCGTTTCATCTTCAGGATGCTGCCAGCTTCTGCCTTCGCGTGTGATGCCAGACAGATAAGGAAAACCCCAAACGTGCTTCCTCCTGAGAGTTGCCAAAAAACTGAGAACAGAACTTGATCCCAAGGTCAGGGAAAGGGGAACGAGAACTAAACAGGGTTCAGACAGGTACAAGGGGGTTGGAGTGCTGGGTAACCGCACAGTTTAGCATGAGAAATGCAGTAGTAGGTGTGATAGCAACAACTTTTAGTCTTTCCTGAGCTCTGTGAAAAGTTTACATGCTCTTGCCAGGATTTTAGGATGATGCCCGTGGGACCTCCCTGGCTGGGAAGGGGAAGCTGGATCTCCTCAGGTAGCGAGCTGAAATAGCTTAGGCTGAAGGATCAGCCCCCTTGAGAACAGACCTGGCAAGCAAGAAGGAAGAATGTGGGGGTTTTGTCTTGTAGCTTCCTGCCAAAAACTGGCATAGCTGTAAACACAAGTGCCGAACAATAAGGTCTCCTGTCCCAGCAGCTGCTAAAGCTGTCACCTGGGAAGCTTCCTGCAATCAGCCAGTGGTAGGACAAAAAGGAGTTCCCACATGCTTTCCTGCAATTTGTCATATGTCTGATCTCTGTTCTGCTCAGTGCCTGTCATCCTCCCTTTCCCCAGAGCCATCTCACGCTCCAGCAGGAGGATGTGATTATGAAGACCAATCTCTAGTGCAGAGCAGGCTCATTGTTCAGCCTTGCTTCTCCAAGCAGCAAGAAGTGCTTCTCTTTAGGGCTTCTGAGTCACCCTATAGCCTCTCCTCAGAAAGTATTTCCCTTGGACTGGTTCTGCAGGCACTGGGTAGATTTCCCTGGTGCCTCAGAGATCCACAGCCCTCTGCAAATCCTCTCTGCCTGCCACGTGTTGAAGCTCCAGGGCTTACGGTGACCAGAGTTGGCAGGAGACTGCCACTGGCTTCTTTTTCAGACCACTGCACCTTTCCAAGGCGTTAATCTCTGGGTCTGAACAGTGCTATGCTGGATCTCTCCTCACGGGTAAGTATTTTTAGAAAGTTTGAGCTCAGACTGTGCAGTCACTTCTGAGCTATGCCAGGACAAAAAGAAAACAACCACTTCTGCCTGAACAATACCAGCACAGAACAAAAAGCCACTGTAAATGAGGTTTTTCAGCATCACTCAAAACTAGCCAAGCTTTGAAAGATGAAACTTGCAGTCAAAAAAAAATGAAAGAAAAAGGTTCCTAGTGAACAAGTGAACAGAAAGGGCTTTGACAGTTTACTTAGAAAGCCGTATTAAAGCAAAACGATGTTATATAAATACCAGCAGGCATGCTGGAGCTTGCATCACTCCTTCTCCATCCTGTCCGCTGTGACAGCCAGAGCCAGGGCTGGGTTTGTTACCTGCTGCTGCCTGTGCCATGGCCCCGCGGGTAAAGCCACCTGCAGGGAAAGGAGCCCTGCAGTCCCTGCGCCCGTGGCTACGCACACTGCAGGGAAACCTTATTATGATGGAGCAAGACAGCAACCCCGGGGCATGCAGCTCCTCTCCTTCCCAAGGCCATGAAGCTCCATGTGCAGAGCCTGCCGGGACAAACACCCTCTCACTGACAGCTCTGTGGGGCTGGCATGAAGGAGCTGCAGCCACGTGGGTGACCAGAAGTCACCATCTCTGGAAAACACCGAAATCTCTGATGCATGTTGTACCCTCTGGATGACTTGAAGTCAGTGTTTCTGAGGACTCTCACTGCAAAAATTTCCTGTTTTTCAGGAAATTGCTCAACCACTGGTCCACTTGTAAGAGAGATGGAGCTAGGGTGCCTTTAGCAGCACAGCGAAGAGAAGTGTGCAGGGGCTGAGAAAGGTACAGGGAGCTCAGCCTTGCCTTGGGTGGGAGCAGGCTGGCCCCTGTCCTTTTCTGTCAACAGCTGCAGCTGCTGGGGACATCTGTGAGTCACAGAAACTCCTGGCACTCTTCACAACAGAGAACCAGAGCATGGGAGTAGATAAACAAGTATGTATACATATACACCTGTAGGGACCTTATTTCACAGACCTTATTTCATGCAGGCCATGGAGAGAACCCATCAATTTTAGTGCATTTTTTTTGTGACTTTTGGGTCATGAGAGCCTGGAAGTCAATGTGAGGTGGGAAGTTGGGTACTGCCCTGTTGCCTGCAGCTGCCAGCTGTCCTCCACCCTTAGGACACGAGTGGCTCCAATGTCCCCTTCTGGCCTCTCCTTGTAGGCTATTTCCCTGTCTCACTTCCCATTCTTGGGCAAGGGACCCTTTGCCACCAGGAAGGCAGCCACAGGGTTTCTCCTCACTCCATTCCCACTGGGATGTGGACAGATGCATTTTCAGTCTCTCCCTGTAGGCCTCTTGTTGTCACCTATTTGGCTCCTCTGGTCCAAGAAATTTGGGCTTCCCCCTGCTGCTCCTGCCTCCATCCTTCCCTGGCTAGTAGAATGCACAGAGAGAGAAAGTAAGCAGGCACGGCTTAGCACAGCAGCCACCTCCAAACTGCATTCAGCCTGTGGCTACCACCTTCCTGAGAGTTGCAGTCTTTGGTTTTTGCCTGCAAAAGGTTTTAACGGGAAAAGTGTTGCTAAAGTTACAGAGCCGCTGAGGCAGAGAATCCACAAAGCTCGCAAAGGTGCCCCACATCCTTGAAAAGAGCAGGACATGGCAGAACACCACCCCTATGTGGTGATGGGCAGTGTCCTGATTTAGACTGGGACAGAGTGAATTTTCTTCCTAGCAGCCAGTGCAGTGCTGTGCGTTGGATTTAGTATGAGAATAATGCTGATAACATACCAATGCTCTACTTCTTCCTAAGCGGTGCTTACTTTAAATCAAGGACTTTTCAGTTCCCTATGCTCTGCCAATAAGGAGCTACCCAAGGAGCTGGGAAGTAGAGCTGATCCAAACTGGCCAAAGGGATATTCCACGTCATAGGCCATCATCCCCACAGTATAAACTGGTGGAGTTATCTGGAAGGAGCCAGTCACTGCTCAGGAAGAGGCTGGGCATCAATCAGCCAAATGATGAGAAATTATATTGTGCATCATTTGTTTCTCTTGTGTTTTCTTTCTTTTAGTAGTTTCCCTTTTCATTACAAGTATTTTTATGTTATTCTTATATTTTACTTTGTTCAAATTATTAAACTGTTCCTGTCTCAACCTTTGGTTTTGCTTTTTCCCTGACTCTCCTCCCCATCCCGCCAGGAGAGGTGTGAGTAAGCAGCTGCCTGGTACTTAGTTGTCAGCTGGGGTTAAACCACAGCTTGAGCCTGGGTGTGTTGCAGGGGCAGGTAAGGAGGACAAGAGACTGGAACAGGTGATCTAGTCTGGTTTTGGTTTGGAAATCAAGCCTATGGTAGCTTTATCTTATCTTTTTATTGACTAGACTATTGCAGCGGCTGTTATTCTTTAACTTGCAGGAAACTCACCGCAAGTACTTGCCACCATTTAAGCAACAGTTTTGAACAACACTGAGTTTAACATTGCTGCTAACAGCCTTGCAGGGCTGGAGAATTTAACTGCTGATTCTCTCTGAATCCTATAATTACTTACTTGGATGAGAAAAATGAGGTGTGTGAGGGGAAGCTCAGAGTGATTAACAAGCTGTTTGGGCCAACAGCCTGGCTGGACTGGTGAAAGGCCTGCCTAAGGCAGCATCACTGGGGGCCACTTCCCTGTTGACAAGGAGCTGGTCTTTGTTTTCTTCTTTGCACAGGAGGAATCGTATTTGTTGATAAAGCAAAGGATTTACTGGCCAGGCTGCCAAGGTCAGACCTCACTGGGAAAAAACTGGCCCAAACTATCCCCCTTCAGAGGACTACATATACACAGCCCACTGTGTGCTGCAAGCCAAGCAACCTGAGTTTTCCATCCTCTACCAGCCCTTGAAGCTGGTCTTGGCATAGCACCTCTAGCAGGGAAGATGGCAAACCTCTCCCTCCCTCCTTGCAGATATTCACTATGAGCCAGAGCAGCTGGAGATTAACTCAGAGTTCAGCAGGGAGGCACAAACATCTTGGGGAAAGGAGCAGCTGTGCTAGGGCTTGATACAAGTGTAAAGCCAACAGAAATGAATGGAAAACCTCTGCTTGCCTGGAATCAGGCGCCTTGGACAAGACTGTGAGACAGAGGCATTGTGCCTGACCCTTGGGGGAACCTTGGCGTTGGGTTCAAAACACGCATAGGGAAGAGATGTGGGCTTAGCTGAGTGTTGCTCCCCTTGGGAAGGCACTGACTGCCACGTCCTCTTTAAATAGAAACAAAGAACATTAAGAGCTGAGAAAGCTACTGTTAAATAGACAGGCTTGAGTAGGAGAGAGCAAATGCTTGACAGATCAGAGGAGGATTCAATGTGCTTAACTCCAAAAGGGAAAACAAACTTCATCCTCACTGGAGAAACATTCTCCCAGCTGACATGAAAAAACAACTACTGCTGAGGAATTACCCTTTGCTTCAGTTTCCTTCAGTTGGGAAAGACCAACATGACATTCAGGTGGCATGAAAATTGCTGTGCAACCCCTCTTTAACCACTACATAAATACACTGCTGGCACTGCTTCCTGCTTGCACCTCCTGTTATTAACACCGCTGTGGGAATCCCTGAAGCCTTCCCCAGCAGTTGGCAAACATGGAGCTGAACTAAAAACCTGGCAAAGAAAATACCCTTTTACTCTGAGTCCTGTCCTGTGGTGGAAAAATTGCAGGCTGCTTGAGGAATCTCAAGCTGTCCCCAACCCTTCTTCCTACTGTCCACCTGTTACACTGTTCTGAAGGATTCCCACAAGGCACCAAGTACGTGGGTCTTCAGCATTTATCTCAAAGAAACAGTTGTGGCTTTCACATAATGCACCCTAAAGTGTGCTGGCACTTTAACAGCTGAGTGACACTTTAGCTCTGCTTTCCCTTAGAAGGAAGCAATAAAATAACTATTTTATACTGCCCCTTAATTACACAATGCAAAGTCACTGTGTTTTTTCCTGTTCTGTAGGATGGTAAGGCAAGAAGGTTGATTATTGTTGGGTATGTGACGCTGTTCCCCTACTTTTCCTGCTTGTGCAGGAAAATGGAGAGTCTTTACTAGAAGTGTTTATTGAGCAGGAACACTGAAACTGCAGGGGAAATTGCCCAGACTGAAACTGAGGAGATCAGGAGCAGCACAGCCTCTGTGATCTCTGGAATAAAATTAAATGCCAGTTTTTATTGATTGTAACTGACCAACAGTTCTTTACCAGATTACATTCAAGTGACATCACCTCTAGTAGCATGCCAGCAGTGAGATCAGCCCAGCCCCAATGGGAGGCACCCACCTCAAGAGACCAGTACCACCTTGTGCTGTGGCCCTGGCTCCAGGGGGACAGAAGCAGCTGGGAGCAGGGATGCCAGCCAGCAGCACTGCAGTTGCAGCAGGACTTGGATCACCACTCCCCTGGTTCCTTCAAAGGTCATAAATTGTTACTGCAGAAGTGCAGAAAAAAAATTTACCTGTTTGCTCATATACCAGGGAGGTAAAATGGAGCAATGCCAAAGCAGATTTAAGACTGACTGAAGGAAACAGAAGCTGTAGCAAAAAAAAAAAAAAAAAAAAAAAAGAAAAAAAAAGAAAAAAAAAAGGCAGCTTGTACATAGTTATTAAGCATTTACAATGTTCTCATGCAGCTTAGATAAGCAAGCTGGAATTGAACAGTAGTCATCAGTGCTGGTGCTATACTCTGCCTGCAAGCTCAGGAGGAGGCTGGGAGCATTCAGAAGCCAGGTTGACAGGAAACAGGTGTATGTGAGGAGGAGGAAGAGGTTAGAAGGGCTGAAGGCTGCTCAGACAGAAGCCCACAATCGGTACCCTCAGTCCAAAGGTCAGGGCAATTGAAGTCAAAAGGCTGCCTTCTGGCAGGGCTCACCCATGTGACCACATTTAATTATTCACAACGGGGACAGGGAGGCTCTCAGGCTCCACAGACAGGGGAGGGGTGAGAAGAGCACAGGGGGAGGGAGCACAGCTCAGGTTCCTTGTGTGCAATGAGCAGCTGTTCATCTGTGAGTGACAGGTGAGTCCCCCCTCTGGCCCCCTGGATCCAGCAGCACACAAAGGGGGTCCTACAGGCAGCACTGAAAGCCCCATGGAAGGAATCCCCTATTTTGTTTTCAGCACATTACCTTTTAGTAGGGATCAAGTCATAACCTGCACTTTCCCAACCCATCATTAGAAACTGTGCTGCTGATACTCCCAACTCACCTCTCTAGACAGACAGATTTGTGATAATCAAGTTTTACTTTCCCAGTAAGACAGCAGTGACTGATAAAAAGTTCTCTATTGCTGCAGACATACAAAAGGAGATCTATAAAATACTTCTCCCTATTTTCTCTTATTAAATTATGATGGGAGCCCATGGATTTGTGGAGGAGTTGTACCTGTCCCATCAACACAAGGACAGAGGAAGAAAGAGACAGGTTTCACAGACAAGGCAGAGGCATTCTCAGCTTTAAAGGAACCCACCCAGGGCAGGTATGTACCATCATCTTGCAGGGAGCAGCTGCCCTCTGCTCTGGGCTATCAGATGTGAGGCAAAGACAAAAACATTCCTCCTCTTAACTCAGCAGCAGCAGCTCTGCACGTCAGCTCTTGGCTGATAAACACAAGCTCTTAATTCCAGCCACATTCCCAGTTTTGAGAAAAAGCAGCCCTGCTCCTCAGCGCCCTTTGCAACTACTGCTGCTCACGAGAAGGGGGAGAAGGAGGGAAGGGTTAAAACATTTTCCATCTCCTAAAAACACCAAATCAGAAGAAACCCCCGGGTTGTACAAGGCAGGCAATTGACCTGCCCTCAGCTCTCCCAGGCAAGGAATGCACAACATGGACGTGTCCAGAGGCAGAGGTACAGCCACCCTTTTACTTCAGGCTCCAATGAGTTTCTTGAGGAACGCCTCCAGCTGATCCTCGTCCTTTATGCCCACAAATTTATCCACAACGTCTCCGTTCTTCATAGCTAGCACAGTTGGCACTGCTGATACCTGGGGCAAGAGAAACAGGGAGACAGGTGAGCAAAGCCTGCAGGAAGCCACCTGCACCTAGATCTCCCAATGGAAGTCTAAGGGAGCAGCTACAAGGGAGCTGAGCATGTACTGCTCTAGGGTAAGATGTCCACTTGCAAAACAGGCCAGCTGCGCTGCACGTTCCCCCTCTCTGCACTGACTTACACCACTCTACTTGAGATAAGGCTGAGCTGCTTTTTGAGTTTAAATAAGACCCAAATGTTTAAAGACAAAACCACAATACAAAAACCACCTCCAGTACAAAAGCTTCTTCTCATCCTTCCCTTTTGTCCTCTCATAAACGAACACACCTAGGACACATCTCAGACATAATCACCTCAGGACATTTTATGGCCAGGGTAGCATCAGACTGGACCCCTGTTCTTCTCCAGACAGGACTGGAGGTCTAATCCTAACCTGCCCCACCATTGCACAGGCAGATTTCCTGCTCGTATTATGGCAATGACAATCCCCTCCAAGCCTTCTTCCTTTCCCCACTTCTGTTTTCAGTTATTTATCTGGTCACAAACTGCTGGTCATTCAGTGCAGATTCCTGATGATTAGGTAAGAAGTGAAAAAGTCCCTCTGACCAGAGATAGCAGGCAGCTGTGCTGCTCTGGGCGCTGCTTTTTTAGCTCAGAACAAAGTTTGCTGGGAATTATCCAAGAGAATAGTGTTGGAAATGACAACACTCCCCAGGGACTTGCTGGTTGACTGGTGACAGCAGAAACCCCAGGGACATGACTGAAAGAAGGAACAACCAGAGCTTGGAGAGCTACAGCAATGGAAGATCTGATCACATTTCTGACCCCCACAGCTTATCCCTGCAAAGTCTTCCCCCAAAACACATCCTGTCCTTATCTTGCCCGCTGACTCTCCTCCAGCCTGCAGGGCCTTCCCAAGTGCACTGCCAGCCCTGCTGCCAACAAAGATCTGTAAATCCCTCTGGAAACCCATCAGAGGACTGGCTTTTCTCCCAGTGGGAGCCTGAGATGAAAGGGACATTTTGTCTTCCCTTCCCACCCGGTCCCAGCCGAGCAGTCCAGCGTGGCTCCCCACAGTGTCCTTCAGGGCTTGTGCAGTCTCATCTGAAGGGATGGGAGCGTCGGGGCTGCTCAATGCACAATCTTCAGCTCCTCCTAGTGACTGCAGGGAGTAGATCCAGAGGGCTTGGGCCCCAGCACCGGCGATGGTGCCAATACATTCCCTTGTGATTTTGAGAGAGAGAAAAGATGCATTGCACTCAGCTGCTCCGTCCCTGAGAAGGCAAACCTCCACTGAGCCTCCCTCTGGTTTGCACAGTGGGTTAATATCGAGCAGAGTTGCTCCAGTCCTATCCAAAAAAACCAAGAGCTGGCCCCTGTTAGGTTCGGGGTGAGAAACAGGCAACTCTTGGAAGCTCTACAGAGAAGCAGCCAACACCATGTTGCCAGGCCCTGCAGGCTGACCAGTGCATCCGCGAGTTTCACATGGCCTTGATTCCTCTGCCTCTTTCCCTCTTTGTGCAGGTGACCAAAATCAAAGTAAGAGTGGAAGGTCTGGGGCTCATGCTGCAAAGCCAGATGAGAACTGGGGACACAAAGCAACTTTCCTCTGCTCAGAAAACACAATGTTTTTGTCAGCTTCCTTCCTGCCAGATGCACCAAGGGCAGCCTGTTAATGGAGCATGTACTTTGTTTTGCTGGTTGAGAAGCAATTATCATGGGAATTTCTAGAATGTAAAGTTGAGGGCACTTCTTCTTTTTTTGGGTCCCATCTGCACTTAACCTAAACAAACTTTACTCCTCCCTGAAGAGTATTTCTACAGAAAAAATCAGTCTGCTTTTCATTAGTGTTGACCACACAGATAAACAAACAAACATGGCCATCCAGGTTATTCCTGGCAATACCCATACCAAGGGAATCCTCCCCCATCTGAAACTTTTATACAAGCTCAGACACCACACAACAGAGCAGGAGAAAGGATTTCACCCAGGCCTCTGAGTGAGGAGATAACAGCATGGAGCTCCACTGATGAATGACCACCTCTGTACCCAGCAGCTCTCCTGAGCTGCCCACCCACAGTGGCCAGAGAAGGAGCTGCCCTTTCCTGGTCATCACACACAGAGGCAAGTGGCTAAGGCAAGAGATGAATCTAAAGAATTTTAAGAGACTGCAGATAAACAAAAGTATTTCTTCTCCCTTTCTGCTCTTGAGGCAAGAGGTCAGGAGCTGGCTGGAGCAGCAGAGAAAGGCCACAACCAGAGATGAAAGGTATTCGATTAAACGGGGAGTCCCCAGAGAAAACACTTTTGTGCTGGGCACAACAGGACAGGGAAGGGCACTGGTGACATTCCTAGCTGCAGGAAATGCATCCGTGCTTTGTGCTAAGCTGGGATGGCTAAGAGCCAAGGGCTTGTATAAAGGAATGTGCCAGCATTCCTCAGCTCTTCCAGGGGCCTCCCGCTGCCTCCCCCCACACCAAGGAGACTGCTGAAGAGGACATTGTGCAAGCAGGCAGCAACCTGGGGGTGCATGTGTGCGTGGGCAGGGGAATAAACATGGATGGAGTGAGACTTCCTGGCAGCTAGTGAAGGATTTGTGGGGGTGGCATGGACACTGAAAACCCCCAAACAAAGACTTCCTCAGCGTGCAGACATCTGATCCCCTAAAGAATGGCTTTAAAACAAATGTTTTCTGATCCCCTCTAAACACCACCTGTGGTTTTCCTAATCTCTCACAAACATTCTGTTTGATCCCTCTTTGATCTGAACTTGGTGCCTTCCCATCAGCCCTTACATTTCTCCTTAGATGGCAACCTCCTAGAAGATGAAGCAAAACCAAGCACATGCTCAGCACATGAACAAAACTTCTGCCTCAGAAAGGATGCTCCAAAATTTGAAGATCTGAGCACAAAATTCTCCCATCCCCCTACTTGTTTGCAGCTATGGTACTTGCAGACAGTCTGACAGTGTTTTAGCCACGGGGATAATGGCCAAGACAAGACACAAATGCATCACTCCAAAAGTGGAGGAGGGCCTCTTGCAAAACAAAAGCTTCACCATGTTTGTATGTAAGGTTCCTGAATGAACTGCTAGAAGCTGACCCTTCCCTGCAGCCTCAGTCCTAGCTGCAGGCAAACACGCACAGCAGGCAGTACTCCCTCAGCACCTGTGGGGAGGGGACACACAGTACATCATCAAATATCACCAAACCTGCACAACTTGGGACTTTCAGCCTCTTTTCACAGACCTTCTCTGCATGCACACACCCTGCTTGTCGTTTTCCACTCATCTGAGATTATCCTCTTGTAATCTCAGCTCATTCCATCTACTGGAAGGCTTGGAACAATACGTGAGTTGAGCTAATAATCTCTATTCTCTTTTCCTTAGCATGGTTGCTACCAGAGCTTTCCATACATCTATTAGGATTTACACACTTTCAGATCATCACTAAAAACACCTCATCCTCTTCAACTTCTCACCAGCACCCTCTGAACTATGCAGCCTTTTGGGCTTGCAGCAGCCAGCCCTTCTCAGGAGCCAGCAGCCATCTTCCTTGGCCTGGGGTGTATCTGCCAGCACATCTCCACCCTGGAGAGCACCGGAGGCTCTCGTGCTGAGCTTGTGGGAACTGCAAGTCATGACTGTGGCCACCAGCTGTGTGGGCACTCCACCACAGCAAGGCAGAAAGGTTTCCCTGGGGAAAGAGTGGGAGGGAACAAGCTGTTCCCACTTCCCTCTCCTTCTGGCTCAGCAGGGTGCAGGAATGGCATCTTCTCCAGGCTCAACAAAATGACAGCTTGCTCAGGAGATGGTTCACACTTTTCAGGGCAGCTTGAGGAGCTTGCTGTGCTAGTCGTCACCCTGGGAGCAGGACTTCATCTGCAGAGGGGGAGCAGATCCATCTGCATGATACCCAAGTGAAAATGAAGCATGTTTTTCCCCTGTAAAGCATTAACAGCAGGATGCCCCAACTCCATGGGCAGAGTGGTTGTTTGTGAGGACAGACAACAGAGGCAAGCACGGCCCTCAGAGGGGCTTTTGCGTTTCTTAAACTACCTAACCACTGACAGAAGGGACAAATAAATGAATCATGTAAACTAAAGTCATGGCCTTCTCCAGTCATTCTGCTCCTTCCTGGGAGAAAGGCAGTACAGGAAACACATCCAGAAGTAATGTCACACTGTAATGTAAACACCAAGGTCCTCCCCTTTCAAGAGCAGGACATGGGCTCCTGTTTTTTTCTGACCTGGCTTCTACCTGTCCAAACAAAACTCACTGTGCCTCCTTGTGCTGCAACTTCAGGATGGGGATGTTATGACCCAGTTCAAGATCCTGAGCAAGGAAGGGAAAGAGAGGACAGGCTGGTTGCACAAAGAACCATGTTCAATAGCACGGCAGAGTGGGGCTTGTAACTTCACGATCTTGCCCTGCACCTGAGCAGCCCAGCTGACAGCAAAATGCCATGTGTACTCCAGGCTCCTCAAGGTCCGGGAAGTGTTTACACTCTCAGACACCAGCAAGGCCTAGAGAACACCTCCCCGCAGAATCAGAGGTGGTGATGTTGGGCATGACCAGCAGAACTGGAGCAGAGCCAAGCAGCAAAATCCACCTAATGACAAGTGACCCAATGGATCAAGAACCCATAGGCTCTGGGCTTCCCCTCCCCTCCAATGCTGCTGCTGTGCAGACACAGCTCTCCTTAGGGAGGCACGTTTGCACGGCCAGCCAAACAAAGTCTGTGCTCTTCCACCTCCTACCTCGTACTCGATAGCGAGGTCTGTGTGATCGTCAATGTCCACCTTGGCCATCAGCACCTTCCCCTCCTGCTTGGCCACCAGCTTCTCCAACCTGGGGCCTAGGATCTTGCAGGGACCACACCACCTGATGGAGCAGGAAAAGAGAGGGCACATTAGGAGAGGCAGGTGCAGCCATGGAAGGCATGCTGGTACACCAGTGCCTTTACCACCACTGCTGTTCCACTCAAGAGCCAGCCTGGAAATACAATTCTTGAACCATGGCTTAGAAAAACACTTCTCTCACAAAGGAGCTGTCAAAGGTTAAGGAAGCTCTGCATCCAGTTTCAGGCTTCAATTAATTGTCCTCTCCTCCCTGGATGATCCCAACTAGTGCTCACTTTGGTTTTTCAGTTGGTTTACTTAGAGCAATAGTTTTTTGGCTGCTTAGTGTTCTCTTTGCCCCAATAAAGCTGTAACAGGCTCACATAACAGTACCAGAGGACTATGAAAATATGTGAAAAATCCAAAGATAATCAGTATTTAATAGAGCAGATAGCATCTAGGAATATTTTTCCTGACAGGTGGGTGACAGCATTTTTAGTGATGACAATTGCTGTCATTGGTGTCACATGGCTGTTATTAACAGCCACATAAGGACATTTGCTATAAAGAGCCTCAAAACCATGCAGCTTTAAGAAACATGGAATGATACACCTTAACAATGGTGAGGCACAGCGAGTGCAGAGCTCTCCGAGGATGTTGCATCCATGAAGCCAAATAGGGCAGATAGCAGAGCTTTTTCCTGAGGCCTCTTTTGTAGGATGATGCAACACTGGGCCTGGGGTGACACCTGAGCACTTGGAAGGTGCAGCTATGCCACCCTGGGGAATGCTTTCCTGGCACTCCTGTTTGACACTGCTGCAGGGTGTAGCTGTGAGGGGAGTCTTCATGGATTGAGCCTAACGGCCAGAAGCATCTTTCAACACGGGACTCCACTGCTTGAGAAGCCCTCAGGCTTGCCCCTCCATGGTGAGCTTGGAGTGCCACCACATCAGAAAAGTCACAGGGACACACCTGCACGGGTGGTGGTGGAGAGGGGTGCAAGAGCCACGAGTGGAACTTACTGTGCATGAAAGTCCACCACAACGGGCTTGGGGCTCTTCACCACCCGGTTCTGGAAGTCGCTGCCATCCTGCACGTTGAAAGTGTTCCTGCGGCCGGCTGAGGTGCCAAAGGCCCTGCCGTGGGATGCCAGGGGCCCCCGCGTGGGGAGCGACAGCAGCCGCTGGAGCGCCAGCCTCTGGGCCATCTGTGGGGAGAGTGGTTGGTGGGGCGGGTGCACGCCACGGCTGGTCCCACTGCAGCAGCGCCCCGACCCGAGTCCCCGCGGCAGGACAGCCCCCACGCCAGGAGGAGTCCAGGGGAGAAGCTTATGGGGTATGACGTGGGATTGCTTCGGCCCCGTGCCCAGCCCCTGCCCCGCTCTGCAGCTCCAGCCCAACGGGCACGGGGCGCCCAGCTGGACCCCGCCTCCTCCCCGTTTACAGGAGACAGCTCCAGGCACAGGCTCCCCGTTTCGCTCAGCCCTGCGGAGCAGAGCTGCCCCCACGGCCCACAGGGCAGAGCCAGGCCTGCTCCGACACCGCAGGGCTCCTTCAGCCGATGTGCCAACAGGTGGCACAGGGCCCCGGCCCCCCAACCCACAGGGGAGAACAGCCCCAGACGCCGGCGCCCCGTTGCTCCCCGAGCCCGAGGGCAGAAGGGCACGGCCGGGAGGGCCCCGCTCCACCCGCCGGGCCCGCACCTTCCCGGCGCGGAGGTGACCCGCACGCACCGAGCTCCCGCCCGCCTGCGCCGATTGGCCGCCGCCGCCGGAAGGCTGCTACGGCCGGGCCGGCCGCGCTCCCAGCCGATTGGCAGCGGCCCGAGGGGCCGGGCACCTCCGACTGGCTGCCCTGCCTGTCCTTTAGGCCGCTTCGCCCCGCTGACGGAGGGGCTGGTGGGATGTGTCACGTGGGGCGAGCCCTCCAATAGGCGCAGCGGGCGCAGCACGAGCCGCGGCGCGGCCCCGGTGCCGGTGCCACTCCCGGTCCCTGCGGCTGGCGGCTCTCTTCAGCTTGAGGCTAGGCAAAGCGCTGCGAGCTTCACCTGCTTTAAGCTTTCCTGGAAGTGCACAGCTCTACAGTCCCCCAGACAGAAATTAACTCCGTTCCACAACGCGCCCGCACGGGTAGGGCACCGGGACCAACGTGCACCCCTACACTGAGGGGTGACCACAGACCAGCGTAGCCCATGCCACCCTCTCCAGCTGCATGTGAACAGGCACTACCTTCCAGCAGCAGCATTGCTTGCAGAGCCCACCCTTCTCAAAGAGAGCAAGAACTCCTCTGTCACTTCCTTGACTTATTCTGCTTCCCTGCCTCTCCAAGGAACTGAGGTTTTAGGGAAAACAGCAGCTGAATTCAAAGGACTGGGAGAGCTTTAGGTACATGTAAGGTACAGCCCCTCTCAGTTTGGAAGCAATAGCGTGCATTTTTCAAGAAGCTAGAGAGTTGGAAAACGCGTGGAGATAAAAGCCTGTTCCCTGTCATCCCTCCTCTATTTCCTAGAAATCACAGGGACATCATGAGGTCAAGCTCAAAACTGCTCTTGCTTTGCAACTCCAGGCCCATGGAAGGAGTTCACAGGGAGGTGATAGGCAAGCATATGTGGCTGACAAGGGGAGCAGTAAAGTGCAGACAACCTCCCTGTCAGTCCCTCTAAAATCTCAAGGTGACTGGAGGGGAATAAAACAGAGAAAGAGCATTTTAACAACATCAAACTTTCTTGATGGAACATAGTGCAAATAGGAGAAATATTGGTCATGCTTTATAAAAGGCTAACCTTCTAGGCTGCTTGGTGTGGGAGAAAAAAAGCCATGAGGACAGCAGACCCAAACTCTTTAAGTCTCTGTGTTCCAGGCATTCCAAGCAAGCTACTCATCTGTTGTGGAGGAAAGAGTCCCTTGTAGTGTTCTCTGGGAAATTATAAATTATCTGACCTATAGAATAACTAAAAAAAAAATCATCTTTCCCCACTCAAGCTACACAACTGCCCTAACTCAAATGCAGGAAAAATACCAGGAAGTTTGCCTGGAGTACCACTTCAGGATTCAATGCAGAAACAAATCTTCAAGTATACACAGTGTACAGCATCCAGGGACCAGAGAGCCATGGGCTGTGAGCAGGCCACCTTTGAAGGGGATGTGACATCTCAAGTTTCCCAGGCATTCCTGTGCTCCCTTCTGTGGCCTCTGTACGTCGCTGCAGATACTGGTCAGTGAGATACACACCAACACCATCTTCGGGCAACTCTGAACTCTGCAAGGACAACATGGGAACCTCAGCATCACTGGGTTTTGGTCCCTCAATCCTTCAGAGCATGTTGGTCCTCTTTGTAACAGCAAGATCTGAGCAGGTCTTTGGCAACTCACGATCAGTGGGAGGCATGGGGATGGAAAAGGGATGCTGGAAAGGGCAGAATCCTGCTGTGGATCTCTGTTACAGTACAGTCACAAGAGCACCTATAGATTTCAGTGTGGAGCAAGAAAGGTTAAAGCTCATCCTTGGCATTAACAAGATGCTGCAGAGGACGAACTGGTATCCCATGATCTCTCATCAAGTGCTCCTGTGACCCATGGTGGCTGTCAGGGGGTCTGTCACCCAAGAAGTCTGTGTGAGTGTAATCCTGGAGCAGCCCAGCCTGTACCGCGTGCTGCCGGAGCTCCTGGCTCCCCAGCAGTCCCTGCATTCGAATGTACCCCTGCTGGCAGGAGGGAGGCAGCTTCTGATGGGTGAAGGCAAACAGGAAACAGGACTCTGCAGGGGAAAGGATCAAAAATTAGAGTCAGCAGAGATACCCCGTAGGGAAATACTCCCATAAACTATCAGGGACTTGTTCAAAATAAAAGGCAGAAAGGATGAAGGAAGATGGCTGGAGTTTCCCACCCGCTACCCTTCCCTGGGGTCAGCACAGTAATTGATGTAATTCTGCAGAGCTCAGGAGATGCAGAGAGGGATCCCCAGTCTGCACACTGAGAGAAAAAGGAGCTGGATTTGAGCTTGCATTCATCTGGCATATTCTTTGTGCTACAAGATGGCTTCCCTCTGTGTGCCATAAGGGCTTCCTGCAGGAGGGTCCCACACCAGTGTTAAGACCAGGAACGAAGGCAGCAGAGGCTCTTCACCTCTCACATCACACCACTCCCATTTCCCATGGGAAAGCAATCCAATCACTGGTACATGAGATCTAGTACACAATGGCACAAAGAAATGTTCAGATAATGAAGACGAAAGGAAAGCTGCAGCTAGAAAAAGGATTGAACCCAACCTTATATGCCTTTCTCTAAATCTTGGCATGCCTGGGCCAGTCTTCTTCTAATGGTGACAAGAGCAAGGACTCTTTGGGAACATACACACGGAACAGCACTTTGTACCATCTGGTGAGTGCATTGAGGAAGTGTGACTGATGGTGAGACACAAGCAGCTCACCACAGGGAGATCTCAGCTATTTGCAGAAGAGATCACTCCTGTCACTCGTTCCTCACATTGCTCCTCCTCTTCCTGCCATTTTGACCGTGTGCACAAATTACCTGCAAAGAAATTGCGCAGGTCGGTGCTAAGGCAATTCTCCAAAAATCGCCTCAGCGGCAGGATGTGAGCATTCGGGGCTGTCCAGTCTGTCAGAAAGTCCTCCACAATGTGATGGATGGCATTTGGCCGGGGCAGAGGCCAGTCTGGGGGACGGAGTCTCATCTCACGCTCTGCCAAGAGAACATTAAGGGAGTCTCTTAGAAGCAAAATGGCATTAAAAAGAGCCTGGGGAGTGGAAAGCAGCTGTGACAGCTGTTTCCGCCTTTGTCCTGACCTTTTAATCCATTACTGTGATTTGCAATCCCCTCTGCTAGCTCTGTCCTCAACAGCCCTGCCACTGCACAGCTGCCCTCTGTCTCTGCCTGTAGCATTCTTGTCATGTCACTCCTGTTCCCCCTGGGCACGGACTGCCAGATGGGCTACGTTGTGTTTAATGCTGCTACCCATCATGCTTATTTCCGAGAAGGCAAGCTGGACCCTAACCCTTGGTTTCTGGAGATGAAGATTTCAACATACTCATTTCCCAAGGAAGTCTGCCCTGCTGCTGGATAGAACACTCCTCTTCAAATCCATGCCTTTGGCTGCCTCTGTGTCTGTGTGACCTCTCAGACCTGGGCCTGCCAGAGAGCAGCTTTTTCTTCGCAGCAAGATGGCCAAACAACAACACCCTCATCTGTCAGGTTCTGCAGAATTCACATAGGGTGCCAGCCAAAGGGAAGAACTGTTCCTCTTTTTGGGCATGGGGAAATTTCCAGCACACCTGTTTGTTCATGTTTTCAAATGTGAGGTCTCTGGTACAACCCCTCATCCCCAATATCGGTCTTACGGATGGAACTTTCTTGCCAACTCTCAGCTTCTTTTTCAGCTCATACAGTGGTGGGAGGTGTCTCACAGGAAGGGGGAATAGTGCTTTCAGGTACCAGCCCCACTCTGACTCTGATTTATCTTTATCCCTCTTTGTTTTGGTTGTGTCACACAATTAGCAGGAAAGCTCACCTGTTGGGAGGTGTTTGTAATAGTAAATCACAGGGTGTAAGAAGTTGGACTGCCAGGCATGCTGCGCCTCTCCCACAGCACGGTTGTAGTAGAAGACATCCTTGTCGGCCCCAGAGAAATTCCTCCCATACTCCATGATGATGACAAAGAGCCCATTGCGAGCCTTTCTTCCCGTCTGCATTTCAAGCTCGGCCAGGACTCCAATAGGGTACTCTTCCAGGTATTCAAATGCTGTGGCATTCCTGTGAATTGAAAACACACCATCGGAATTTTCCACCAGAGAAAGCCAGCTGGGATCCAACCCACCCTCAGCTGGTCAAGGCTAAAGCCAAAAAGTCATCAGATAGTAATTTTGTTTGGTCATTACAAATCTGAGCTGGACTTGATGCAGAGCTTATAAAGGCTGCAGATACTGTGACAAGACACCATTGTTTTCCTAGATTATGGGAATCTCTACAGTAGCACTGCTCAAAGTTTTTTCCTGGGGTCAGTAAAAGAGTACTACACCTCTAAGCCTAAAGGGAAGGTCTGGACCATTTCAGCCCTTTAAGAGGGAGAAACAGTCTGCACAGTTGAGCACCAGTTGCAGCAGTAGTGCAGGTTTGGGGTGGCTGCCTATGCGATGGTAACATCCTTAGGCAGGAACAGCACAATTGGTGTGGTGTCAACATGGGAGGGAATGGTAGAGAAACAGAAATGAAATTATGGAGCGCTGTGCTGGGAATAATTACTCACTCACTCACTCTCTCAGCAATATGATGTCAGCCAGGACACTGAACATCTGGTAGAGGCCTGAGGCCTCATTCACTCTCTTGATGATGGAATTGGTCAGCTGTGTAATAGGGTAGACTGTGGATGGCCAGGGGACACCATGGTGACGGTTTTCCAATAGGCGATGGACTGCCCGAGCTAAGATATGGAGAGAAACAAAGACAGCTTATTTAACAACACGAGCTAATGCTTTAAGAAATCCAATCTCTGTGCTGCAGCAGGACACAATAAACAACCGTTACAGCTCCTCTGTGCTCAGGATCTCCCACCCCAATAGCTGGTAACTGCAGTGGAGATGCCCTCGGAAAGCTGATGTGATGCGAAGTGGTGGGGGAGGGGGTGGGGGGTCCTTGGGGATATTTCATTACTTCTCAGCAGTCCTTTAATGATAAGGATGGGCAGACACACATAAAGAAGGAAATTCTCTCTACTGCCCACAGCTGCTGGGTTTTAACTCCACAGCACAGACCTCTCACCCACAGCCTGTCACAAGGCAGAGCATCTGGCAGGAAAAAATCTATTGTGTTACATAAATAACAGACAGTGCGCAAGAGAGATACAAGACAAAACAAAGACAGACAACCAAAAACTTCATATATGACCCCAAGTCACTTCTCCACCACTTCAGATGATGCAGCTGCAGCTTGACTGTGTTTTGTCCTTTTTATTGCCAGAACAAGACTAAGGGCAATCTCTTTCCAGCAGTAAGCTATGGATTGTTCTTTTGAAGGGAGGAATGATTTCCACCTCTGCCCTTTCTGTGCACCCCAGTACTCACTTGTATACCGGAATCCATGGATGAAGCCCCCAGCAGATTTCCTGAAGTCAACTGAATGGCTAGCAGTGCCAAGGACAAAGAGCCCCCGAGTGCCTCTAGACTCGTAGCTGGGTTTGATTTGAGGGTACTTCTTAATATTCCCTTTTCCTGGCATCATTCTCAGGGATCTGATATGCAAAGGAGAAGAGCTATCAGGAAGGACAGGAGTAGAAAATAAAAAGGGTTTCTGATACACATTATTTTGCAGCCACTGCAAGATTCTGCTTCATACCCCTGCTGCCTTCAGTGGCTTTTACTACTAAAATTAGGATCTTTGGAGGATAGGGGTGTTCATCTCAAGATAGCCCTGGACAAGGTCTAATTCTCAGCTGAGCCACTAACAATGAATTTTGCAAGACAGTGAAGTTAGCAGTATCATTTTCAACTGCAGGATGTACCAAGGTGGAATGAAGGTTGCATCCTCAGGGAATTTTTTTTTCCCTGACAAAACCTTCTTGTAGTGATCTGCACCTTTATCATCCTAATTCCAGAAAAAAAAACCAAACATTGCTAGCCTTGTCCTTGTGATCTGGCAGGTCAGGATGTTAAGTTCTAAAGGTACAAGCTTTTCTGTGTCACTCAGGTCTCACTGCTCCCATCGGCAAAGCATTAAAGCCTGTTGGTCAGAGGGCAGTGACACACATTCCCACTGGGACACAGCCTTACCTGCAGGATAAACAAAGGACTGTGCAGCACCAAGCAGCTCAGAGCACACAGAGGTCCAAACAATGCTGCCAGGAGAAGACCTGTTCTGCCCTTTCCTCCCTACTCAGGCCCTTCAGCCTAAATACCTTTTTTCATGGAGATCCTGGTTCTCCCTCACCTATTATAGATAGAGAAGTCAAACTTCCAGCCCAGGCAGCGGATGACACGGTCGTAAGGTGCACGGGTGGCAAAATTGTCCAGTTCATCCTGAGGGAGGGTGATGGAGTCAATGCCAGCACTGATGTTCCTGTTCTCCAAGTAGAACCTCAGTGTGATGTGTAGCTTTCCCTTTTTGTCCTTAACGATAGCCAGATCTTCCAGGTCGCCCTCCAGAAGCCCATCCAGAGATTTCAGCTGGTAGGTGTCCAGCAGGCCATTATTAATTGCTCTGTGGAAAATACAAGAATGTAAAGAAGGGAGGTTCTGTCTTAGCTACTGAAAATTGGATCACTCATCACGCATCCCAACTCCTCTTCAGTGTAAGGGTTATCCCCAGAGCCTCAGGGCTCACAGGAACAGCACAGGTAACAGCCTCGCTGTCCTTGCAGCATGTAGCCAACCTCCTAATTTTCCTCTGTAACTAGAAGCAAGGGAACAACTGAGAGCCAGTAGATTTTAAAGATTATAGTTTCCAAGAGGACATGTTTCTATTTTAGGTCCTAAAAAAGCTCTCACCAAGCCTCTGTGTTCAGCAACTGCAACCTGGATTGCTTTAAATCAAGGACCTATAGAAAGCCCTGTATTTCCCCTATGGCCCCCATGACCACACACCAGTCCATCCTGTCACCTGGGAAAGAGGTGATTCTCCTTGTTAATATTCCAGCTGTGTTAGGAACAGGAACAGGAGCAGTTCCTTACCTCAGATCCCCGACGTAGTGGGTGGCCCAAGAGAGGCGCACGCGGGACCGGCTCACCATGTGGATGAAATTTGTGACACCCAGGATGTTCTCCGCTGTCTCGAAGGCCGAGTTCCCTCGGCCCAAGATCAACACGGTTTGGCCAGTGAAGTCCTCTGGGTTGATGGACACAGTCTCGTAACCTTCAACATACTCTGAGCCAGGAAAGTTTACCACATTGGGAACCCACGTCCCAGCAGCAACCAACAAAGAGCTGCAAGAATAGGGATAGCACGTGGAAATGCAGGAATTTCAGGAAAGGGGCTCCATCTCCTCATTCCTTCCTCCTCCCTCCTCCCACTGTGGAAGGTCGCTGCAATGTGACCCCCACAGTGACACTGGACCAGCTGCACTGGCCATGGTTTCAAGAGAAACCTCTACCTAGCTTCAACTAATGACTTGCTCCTCTCTTCCCTATCCTCAGGACAACTAGGAACACTGTTATATATATAGCAACAGTCAGTGTGGGTGCTGTATATACGCATCTCCCTTGCCTGTTCATGAATGCAACTTCTACTCGTATGAACTCACTGACAGTATCACAGGTTGATTATATGTTGCATAAAAATGACTTGGATTTAAAATTTGAGTTGACATTTGGCAGAGCAGAAGTCATTTTTAAGACAGACAGGAAATAGTTTCGCTATTTTGAAGTGTAACTGCCAGTCATAAAAACAAGTTAGCAACATCACTAATTGTTAACACCAAAAATAACTACAGTGATCTTTTTATATCACTCCATAAGAGCTTCCAGTTGATTCTTGAGGAAGTTTTTGCGACTTAGATGGAAGCACCAGGCAGCTGAGGCAAGCAGCACTGCCTGCTGTCCCAGCTTTGCTTACACAGCATCCCGAGAGCAACTCGCTCGCAGTACGTGGGTGTCCGGGATTGCCTTCTGTCCCCTCGGAGCCTGCCAGCAGCACACCGGCAAGTGACAGCCAGCACGACCTGCTGTCGTAGAGCTGAGGCTCTCAGGAGAGGTGAGAAATATACTCCGTATGTTCACACGAGTAACTTCGAGGTTTTTTAGGAAAGGAGCTCAGCGGTGGTACGGGATACACACACGTAAATAGGACAGTGGAAGGGGAATTCAGCGACCAGCAGCCCTGAGGGTTATTTCTGACAGTCCTTGCCCTTCCCCCAAAAATTCCTCACTTTCTTCTGCTTCCTCCCGCCTGTTCCAGCTCTGTGCCAACCAAGGGCTTCACTTGTCTGGGACACACCCCTGAGCACATACGGGAAAACGGGAGCAAGATGTCACTGCACTGACTCAGTCCAGTTTGTAATAAAGGCAGTGTTGGCTGTGAGTACAACTGAGTTACTTTTTTCACAGACAGCAATTATCAAGTGATAAAACAAAAGTGACTTCAAGATTACTTATCAAGGACAGACGCTGCAGTGACGGCCATGGCAGCCAATTTGTGTCTGCCCTCCCAACCTCCTCAGCTGCCCAAAGCAAAACACTGCTCGTAAAACGCAATGCCTTCCCAGGAGGAGTTATTCCACCCATCCGCTTGCCAATCCCTAAAAAATGTTTTCCGCCCCTGATGGTTCTAAGAGGCTGTGAAATCTCCATCCTCGGATACTCACAGCTTTGCCCTCAACAGGGCAAAGCTGTGAGCTGCATGTCAAGCCCCAGGTTTGCCCATTACCTGCACTTGTAGTTCTTCCTGTCCTGGTCGGTCAGGAGAAAATAATGGCCGTTCCAGGCCTGCTCATTGTTCTCCAATGTCACATGGATGATGGCTGTGTTGTACTGAACCCGCAGCTTCAGCAGGGAAGCAAAGTCCTCCAGGTAACGCACCATCGTGTCAGCGTTGGGGAAGAAGTCGCGAGAGTAGCGTCGGAATAGCAGCCGCCGGTCGTGGCTGAGGAGCGAATTCCAGTCGTGGCGGAGGTTGAACTCGCTGTTGGACTTGCCCGTGTACTGCTTGTTGATGCTGATGAGTTTGCGGTGCCGAGGGTAGAGCGCGAAGAAGCTGCCGGGAGCATGGCTCCGCTCAAAGACGATGTAGTCCCGGCCGGCTTGCTGGAGGAAATAGGCCGCCTGCAAGCCCGCGGGGCCGGCCCCGATGACGCAGTAGTCGTGGTAGAGGAACGTGGCGCCGCACATCGCGCACAGGCTGCTGGCGTACAGGGCCAGTCCCAGGAGCGTCCCGCAGACCGCCGGGGCCATGGCGAGGCTGGCGCAGCCGACCCTGAAGGGAAGAGGACCGGGAGGCGTCACCCCAGGGGCTGCAGCTTCCCCACAGGAGACCACCGACCCCACCAGTCCTCGCCCACCGCCACCCAGAGCCGGCCGCCATGACGCCCCACACAGGGTGGGGTGTCGGAGCGGGGCCCTGCTCCCTGCCAGCCAATAGCAGCAGGGGTCCCGGGCCTTCCAGCCAATGGGTGCACAGTGGCCCCCGCCACACCATACAGGTGCCAAGGTGGGGCAGCACCTGCGGACTGCTGGTCGCGAGCGCCTCTGCGCCCCACCAGCCAATAGGGACGGGCGGCGCAAGCCCCCCAGCCAATGGGAGATGGGGTGCCCGGCGCTGCCCTCGCTCCCCCGCCAATACGGTCCCGGCCCTGATGCCCCCGCCCCCGCCCAACGGCGCACGAGGCGCAGCGCACGTGACGCGCGGGGCCGCCGCCGCCCGTCCGGAGCCGCACCTGCACCATGGAGCTCCCGCCGCTCCGCTCCTCCCGCTCCGCTCCCTCCTCCTTCCCGCGCCGCCCGGGCAGGGCGGGGCGGGCACGGCGCTACCTCCCGCCCGCTGCGGGGGCGAGCGAGGGGGGCGGCGCGCTCCACGCGTCACGTGACGCCGCCACCACCGCTTCCCGCCGCCGGCTCCATGGCGGCGGGCGCACCACGTGTCCGGGGGCGGGCGGCGCTTAAAGGGGCAGGCGCGGGACGGAACCGTGACCGCGGGGGACACCCGAACCAGGCACACACACACAAACAGCGCCGGCAGTCGGCAAAATCAACTTTATTCCGCCTTCCCCCCATTTATGATCGATGTGCAGCACAACCGGGGCAAAGGTACAGCCACAGCTCATCCCCGGACCGGGGCTGCCCAGGCACTGCAGCCCCTCAGTGCTGGTTGCAGGGTTCAGCTCTCTTCCTCTGAAAAAGAAGAGAAGCAGAAATTAAGTGAATGCAGCTGGGGGAAGAAAATCCCAGAATTAAACCCTTGCTGTCAAGAAAATGCCACAAGGAACACAAAAAAACCCAAGGCTGTCACTTTGGACGGCTTGTGACACCTCCTTGCCTCTGTCCAGCTTCCCAACAAACCTGCCCATCAGCCAAGACCACACACTCGTCATACACAATTTACATTCCTAAGCAAATTATGCAGCAACTCAACTAACATTTCCATAATAAAATCCAGAGCACCCAGGCTAAGCTTACAGCCTAAAAATAACCTGGGATATATCTTTCCTATGACAGAAGCAAGAGCTCTAGGATAAATGGTTTCCCTCTGTCAGTGGAGCATACACAGATGTCACATCAGACATGGTTTTAGGCAGCAAAGGGAAGGCAGCAGTTATCCACCAGGCACCGATCCTCCAAAACTCGCATCCAGACCAGCCAGTGATTGCTCAGCTTCAAGTCTCTTCAGAAAAGCTTCACCACGTTCCCTCAATTGCGCTCTGCCACCACGCATTTTAAATGTGTCACCTTATAGTCACTGCCATTTCTAAAACTGCAGTCAGAAAATATCCCAGTATCAACAGAAATTAGCACCCACCCACTGCTGCAGACCTTGGGGCTGCTGAATGAAGGGCTTCTTGGCAGGCTTCATTCTTCCAGACAGCGCTCTGGACCTGGGACCTCCCCCCAAACCCTGCTAAAACCAGTCCTCATCAAGTATCTGTACAAGAGGCACAACATCTGCATCTCCAACTCTGCACTCTTTTCTTCCAGCTGAGTACTCCCAATGTCACCCACACCTTTTCAACAGAGTCCCATCCTTGGGACCACACATTCCCCAGCCTCGTTCCTACTGCACTGGTCAGATCCAACCCTTTAGCTCTGGTCTTCATCATACATAACCCCGTTTCATCCAGACTAGAACATCACTTCAAAGCATAAAGCACCAAGTATGCTACAAACCTTCCTCTTCCTCTTCTTCCTCCTCATCCTCCTCATCTTCATCAGAGCTGAAGGTGCCATCAGGCAAACTGTAGATGCGGATCACCTGCTTGTTGGGGTCCTTGAGGATGAGGTACTTCCCCTCATCCAGCTTCATGCAAATGTCAATGACGCACCTCAGGATGCCCCAGGCATTCTCTATGCTCAGATTAATCTGGCTGGCAAATTCATTTGGCTTGAACTGCTGTGTGCCCAGGATCACGTGGCGGGCAGAATCCTTCACGTGGTAACGGGATACGTACCTAGGGGGGCAAGAAGAAACCAGAGTGGTATCAGATTACACCCAGACAGCAGAACACCAGCAAAAAAAGCAGCATGATCATTTTATTTTTGTTTTCTGGGCTAAAAAATCCTAATACTCCAACACTGAAAGCTAAGAGGATTTCTTGGCTACAAACTCTCAACCTGCAATGCACCTGGAAATCCCCAAATCGGATGGAGAGGTACAAAAAGATAAAGAAGAATTAGCCTCACAGATAAAATTAAGAAATAGCACGATTAGCTGGGAGCTTGGAATGAAAAAGATGGAAAAAGAATCAATTCTGTGTCTGCGGATGGAACTGAGGTTGCCGAACCACTAGAACTTTAATATTTAGCAAAAGCCTCTTGTCCATTACCTACAGTACTCAACTGATTTTAAGCTGACAGTTTAAAAAATGCTGTGGCCGTATCTCCCCCCACCACCTAATTTCTCAGTAACAGGGCACTGAGGATCTCAATCAGATTCCTGACAGGCACCACAATAACTGTATTTATTTCCCTTGTCGGTGACCACAGCAAAGAGGCTGAGAGCCCACACAGGCCACCTGTCCCTCACGTGTGGGGTCAGTCATAGCTGGATGCTGAGGGGAAGCAGCTTACACCAAGGCTGTTGCACTCACCACAAGCTTTCCTTTCTTGGTCACTCAAAAACTGGGTGATTTTACGATTACTCATTCTCTAAATGCTCACTAAGCCATACACCAAGTTTAATAATGGAAAATGCACTTTGAAGACATTTGGTGTGAACCACCCCCCTTACCCGAGTTTAAGATACTCTGATCCAGCCAGCAGTGCACAGCATGTCCAGCGGGCGAGCTTGTAGCTGTTGTTCTTCAGCTCCGTGGCAATGACAGCCCCTCTCTGAGAGTCCAGCTTCTGGCGCCAGTCCACCCCATTGCAATACTGAGAGGAGAATCAAAACCAGGGTCAGCCTGACAAGCCAGGAGCAGGCATCTCTTGAGCCACCTTGTCATCACATAGGAAAGCAGTCTACCCTACAGTCTACCCTACAGTACCACAAGGGAGTGTGAACTGCAGACTACAGAGTATGCTCTTGCACCAGGAAGGGAGAAATGCAAACAGCTGAGATTGCTCAACATTTGCGGCACTGGTTAGAAGGGGTAGTTAGTGAGGAAAGAATTCTAAAGAGAACCGTAAGAACAGACTGGCTACTGCACTGAACACCCAGGGAGATAAGAGGGCTCAAGCCAGCTACCTCACATTTAGGGGAGAATCTCAACAGCATTGCTTGTCCACCAAAGTTATACTCCTTAGTGGAATGTAACACCCAGGGGACACCGCCAGATGTTTGTCTCATCTTCCCTGCTGTACCTGGCATGTCAGGCAGCAGTGAAGCAGTTAGAGCTAGCTTGGGGATCCTGTTCTTCCTCACCCTCGAATCCCACTCGTTCAGTGTTTTGATGTTGATGAATGACACTTCTCCATTAGCTCCTGTCATCACTCCATCATGCTCACAGCGGACAATGAGATCTATATCATCTCCCAGCTTCCACCTTCGGTACCTGCCAATAAACAATCCAGCTGGTTATTTCTGACCTTTATATTCAGACCTTTGTTCTCTTCCAGATCCACAGAAGCATTCAGCAAAATCCTTTCCTCCTCTATCTTTTCACTGTGAGGTCATCCATGAATCCCTCTAAAGGTAAAGCTTCTATCAATAACACTCCCAACCTGTTTTGCCTCCGTATCACACTGACAAAACCTGGGCATCAGAAATATCAACTTACCTGTATGCAACAGAGGCTACTTCATTTTTATCCATGTCATCCTCCACAAAGGGGTTTGGGTTGGGAAACTTGTACTTCTCCTTTCCCTGCAGATGACAACAGCAGAACATGTTAAGAGACAGCTTTCCTCTATTGGAAAAGTATTCTTTTACAGCAATAGTAGCTGATTTCCCTTATGTCGAGAAACACCAAAACATTGAGACAGCTGATGAAAGCCTCATGCTCACATTAGTCACAGCACTATAAGCAGTACTTGTACTGGCACTTAGGCTTCATTAAGTGTACTGAGAACCCTGTCTACATCAATGGGAGTAGGATGATTTCTCTGTGAAATCAAGGTGAAAACCTTCCTACAACAAAGTCACACTGTTCACCAGAAATAATCCCACCTCTTTCAAAACTGAAAGACCACCGGTATAACACAACTGTCATTTAAAATACTTCTGGGCTGTATTAAAGCAGCCTTAATGAAGTGTCCTCTTGAGACTCTGGAACACAGACCCACTACTCATCACAGTTCCACCGTACCATCCTCAGACACTGCTGGGAGAAGTTATGGTTGATGTAAGTAGCTTCCATGGCCAGGTTGCGTGGAGAATTAAAAGAGTTGCCCTCTTCCTGTGGTGGCTCATTGGCTGTTTCACTCACTGTCAGGAGGTCTGGGAAGAAAACCAGATGCAAATGGTAATACCTGGGGGAGTAACTATGTCAGCTTTAGTAAATTTCTAGCCCCACATCAGAGCACATCAATACTGAAGTTCCCCCCACAGCTATCACACATACTGCAGTAATAAGCTTGTTCAGGGGGCTCAGTGTGGACACCCAAATAAGCATGAGGAAAATAAGACCCTATAGCTGCTGCAACAGAAATTCCTTTCAGGACTTTTCCTCACCGAAATCTGAGTTGTCCCTCTTGTCAAAGAAAAGCTTGGATCCAACTCTCTGGACAATGATGTCCCAGGAATAGACAGAACGAGTGCAGCTCATCAGTGTGGCCAGGATGGCATCCGTGGCAAACACATTCCCTTGTGTCTTGGCCAGCTGTGAATACAGGAGGAGGAGAAAACTGTTTCAGCAATAAAAACAGATACCCCTTCCCTAGGTAGGACAAGAAGCGCTAGCAAACCAGATCACTGATTTCTTCTGCAGTTCTGACTGAGAAAGCTGTACTGGTGAGTACCCCACTGACTGCCAGACAAAGAGTAAGGTACTACCCAGCAATCCTGCCCCACCCTCACCCACACAAGGGGAAGGTAAGAAACTACTACAAAATGTTAATTCTGTTGGAAAATGCACAGCTTCTCACTGCAAATCAAGTCAAAAGAGAGAAATGTCTCAGCCTTCCTCACCTCCAAAAGCAAGGCCCAAGGATCATATATCTCTGACATAAATTTTCTTCCCAACACAGCTCAAGTACGGGTCTGCTTGCCCTTCCAGAACTGGAGCTTTTCCTGGGCCACTGTTCCTACCTCTGCATTAATCTAGCTCTGCCTTCCACCTAAGAAAAATAGTGATACCAGCTAATGCTTCTTGCTTTTGCCCTTTGGTCTGACAGCGACAAGTGGACTCCAACTACAGCCCAAACTGAGTTTCACAAACTGGTGGGTACCTTTCGGATAACTGGGTCATCCGTAGTGGTGACAGTATGGAAGATGCGCTTAATGCTCCTCAGGAGCTTCTCGTTCCTTGTTGTAATGCGGTCGAAGGCTTTGTCATAGTACTCTAGGGCTCCACAGCACTCTCTGCAAAGATAAGAGGACCATCTGGATACCCCTCTTACAGATAACACCCCCCACGAACTGCACAGGGCCTGCTGGGTGTTCCATTACCTCCCCTTGGTTTTGGTACTTCAATGAGAACATTGGGACCAGGCAGGAGACCCTTGAGCTCCCGCTTTCCAAAAATCCGGTCACTTCATGGAGCAAGCAAAGGGCTGTCTTAGGAACTCACATGTCCTGTGGCTCTGACACCTCCAGATAGCGCATTTTCATCAGACGAGGGAAATCCATCTCCTCCTTCACCTCCCAGTCGCTGCGAACTTCAACAGAGGAGTCACGAGGTTTCTGCTGTGCGGCCAGAGGGGGGACAAGTACAGAGAGAAATGGAGACACATCAGGATTTGTGCAAGAGGAGCTGCCCTGTGAGTGCAGCCACAGAAACCTAACCATCACAGGGGGCACAATGCTCATCAGTTTGTCTACCTGTGATTTCTGGTCCCACTTCTGCCTCACTCCAAACTGCTTCTGAAACTTCTTCTGTAGGCGCAAACGATCTCTAAAATGACAAATGTGAGAAAAGCCGTGATTCCTATATGCCACAACCACTCCTCCACTTCCAAACTACTACCAGAGGAGCACTGCTTTCAGACACCGAGCTGCTGAAACATTTGTTGAGCCATCTGTCGATCAAGACGCCCAAGGCATTAAAAAGTCTGTTCCTTGCTCTAAGCAGCTCTTCCTATAGTTTTACCTGAAGTCTGAAATGCAGTTTGCAGAAAGGATATTCTCTCTTTAGAATGTCACCGTTACTTCCTAAACACAACTAAAAAATTCTCCTAAATTATTAGGTAGCCATTTGAAATCCATGCTTTTAAGTACTACTGACACCAGAAGAACACTGTACTCAAAACATCCCGAAATTCTTTGCTGACTGTTTGCTCCAGCAGACTCTGTTATTGCAAGCTTGCAAATTCATCAACAGTACATTCACACTCCAACCCGAGCTCGGTATGCTCGTCTCTGCAGCCTCACCTCTCCTTCTGCTTGGCACTCTTTGGCAGCGTCTGCATGCTGAACTGCAGCATGTTCCGACGGTCCTTGTCTCTCCGAAGGTTCCTCTGCAGAAATGATGGAAAGAAAAAGGAACAGGTTTCAACTGGGAAGAATCCTGTGCTGCCGAAGCTCCCCTCTGATCCCGTCTCAGGGACACGCTACCTGAGCAAACCTCATGCGGTTCCTCTGGTACGCTGTTTTCTGCGTCCGGGCCGTGTCCACCAGCTGGAAGCTGGTCTCATCCTCCTCGTGGAAATAGGCATATTGGCTTCCACCACCAAACTGGGACGAGTACTTGTCTGGAAAAAAAACAAAGCAGCTCAGCACCAAGGTCCTAAGAAAAAACCCTGATGCTTTGCCTCTTTCTCCCCCCAGCTTCTTTCACCTAAGTCTGATATCTAAACTGGGATGCCTGCCTTACACCTGCATGTCTACTCCCCCTCCACACCTGCCTTACGAGCCCGGGTAGTAAGGCAGTACAAAAACCCAGAGTAAGCCCCAAGGACAGGGAGAGCCCCACAGAGCTCTCCCAAGGGTAAAACAAGCTTCCTAAAGTAAGCTGCTGTCTTGCTGAGGTGTGCAGGTAATTACAGGGTGGGTATGAGACATGAAAGCAGGAATGACGCTTGGAAGGAAGCTTGCAGAAAAGAAACCCCAGGAACAGCCAGCAGCCCACACATACTTGTGTATCTTTTATCCTGGTACGTGGCTCCTGTCCAATCGGCCACCTAAGAACGAGCATAAACAGTTAAAAGTAAGAATTAACACAACATATGCTCCAGGTCTAATACTTTTGACTCCCACCTGGGCCCGCCAGCCCGGCTAGGTGTTCACAGTGTGTCAGGACGCACTGCCAAGGGTGCCAGAGGGGCAGCCAGGGTAACAAAAGCGAACACGGGAGGCAGCGTGCAGGGGGGCCCAGAAGGGCCCCAGAGCTCAGGGCCCAGCACGGCACAGGTACCTTGCCCAGGCGGTCTCCTTTGCTGAAGGGCTGGTACGGCATGTCCTTGAACTGCTCGGGCACAGCACACGGGCCCCAGCCGGAAGGGTTGTCCTGGATCACGGGTGCCACAAACTTCGCCATTTTTTAATTTTCTAAAGGTGAAAAAATGAAAAAACTCTCAGACCCTCAGCTGCCGCACGGTGTGGCACCGAGACCTGAGGCCTTGCTTCTGCACAAGCCAGCGCCAAGAGAAGGCGCCTCCGCCAACGAGGCCCGGGGAGGAAGGAAGGGTCCCGGTGGGCGCTGCGTGTGCCGGGGAGGGGCGGGGACGCGGCCCCACCGGAACCGGCGGGGCGGGGCGGGGCTGGGGGGGGGTCTTGGTACACGCGGGAGGTGCCGGCGCGGCAGGAGAGCGGCTCCGGTGCGACTCCAGCGCTTCCCTCACCTGCGCGGCTCCGGCGCGGCCCCGATGGCGATGGATCCAGCGGCGGATCCGGGAGCGGCTCCGGCGGCGGCGGCGGCGGGCGGGGAAAGGGCCGCGCGCAGCCCCGGCGCGCCCTTCGCGTCAGCGCCGCGCGACGGCAGCGCCCTGTCGTAAAAGCAGAAAACCGCCAACCCCCGGAAAAGCGAGCAACCAGCGCGGCTGCCGTAAAGCGGAAGCGTTGTCGCAAAATGTCAACTATTAAAAAAAAAATTTAAGAGAAGATGTTCATTGATGTTTGATCTTTGTGTATTTTCAGGTCTGATTAACAAGTTTAATCTGTGAAAGAGGAGCTAACAAACAAGCTCCAAGTGATGT
This sequence comes from Fringilla coelebs, assembly GCF_963513975.1. Lineage (NCBI taxonomy): Eukaryota > Metazoa > Chordata > Aves > Passeriformes > Fringillidae > Fringilla > Fringilla coelebs. The sequence goes on along the minus strand of NC_140033.1, from coordinate 50,882,910 downwards.
CCAGATGTTAGAAAGACAAATTACTTGACAGTAGAACTGCCTTGTTAAGGTTAGGGATCAACGTTTTTCAGTGACCTCAGGAGAGGTCGGCAAAGCTTGGGAAGAGGGATGTACCACAGATAGTGGACACAAAGAATCCAGAATTTACAAGCCACAAAGACATTTGGCAGAACCCCCAAGGTAAGGAAGAAACTAATAAAGACAGCTCAGCAACTGTGCTGAATCAGCTCCAACAGAGTAAAAGGTAATTCTGGCAGGGGGAGATCATGGCCACTGACCCAAGAAACCACCGACTGGAAAGGAGAGAGGGACTGAGCGTGCAGACTAATTAGCACGAGCAGGGAGAGGTCCATTAGCCAATAGAAGACAGAATACTAATTAAAAAGAGAATTAGGTAATTTTTAGCCAAGGAACATTAGTGGCTTTGTTTGGTGAAATGTATAAATAGCAAAAAGCTTTGGTAGCCATGCTGGCTTTGTGGATTTGCCAGCCGGCACCCCTTTCTGTGCAGAACTGTAAATAAATCAAATACCTGGATTATATGTGTGGATTGGCCTCTTGCACACTGAGTGAGAGAACCTGCTTTGGGACAACACTGTCATTTACTGAAATTGCATTCCTGCTTAATCGCCACTTAATAGAGAAAAAATATGCAGGAGTGGAAGGAGAGTGATGTTAAGGATAGTGTAAGTTTGGCCTGTTGATTAAAATGCTTGAGTTTGGCTTTTAAGTGTAAAAGCAGGGGGTGATGTGTGACAAAAGCCATTCACTTTGTACCCAGATGTCATAAAGAGGAGGAAAACTTGGCTTTCTGCGTGTGCTCAGCAGAGCACAGCAGCTCAGACAATGGTGAGGTCAGAAACATCTCCAGTGCTAATGATGGCTAAACTTCCTGGAACTTTGGAGCTTCTCTTGGCAGAGGTGTTTAGCCCTATGGTAGGCAAATGCCTGTTGGGAGTGGTTTTGGTGTCAATGACTTGCCTTTTGTTTGGTTTGGTTTTTTGTTGGTTTTTGTTTGTTTGTTTTTGTTTTCTTTTCTTTTCCCTTTAGAAAAACTTGAGTTCAACTTAATTTACAAATCATGTATTCAAAAATATTGATCCTCAGCTTAGTCAAATACAGATTTCAACCATTAATGTGCAGTTCCCATCTGGTAAAGTTTGCTGTACATACATGTGATTGAGTTACTGTGAGGTCTGGTTGGTAAATTCCTGTTTTCCCAGATAAAAATGGAGATAGAGGTTAAGAGATGACTTTGATAGAGAACAGACTTACAGGACTCTGGACAAGAAATATGTCAATAAAGTCACATGCTGGGACAGGAAACGTGACTTAATGGTGTGCCTCTTCATTTTCTCACCCACACAACTTCTTAAAATAAAAATGTCTTCCAAACTTTGTAATCATGCTGTGAAAAATCAGATACTTTTCAGGCTGTAGTTGTATGATCATTCAACCAACATTTTGTTTTTAGAGGGTGTTACAAAAACCTCTTGACTTTGAGAGTTAAAGATGGGTGAAGAATGGGAATTGCAGTTGCCCTTGCTGTGTTCACAGTGTGATATTTGAGCTTTCCCATAGTCCCTGATGGCTTCCCTGACCTGCTGGAAGGCAGACCTAGGGCTGGAAGTTGGATTCAGCCCTACAGCCTCTCTGGGAGACCATGAACCAGTGATTTAATACAGCAGTGCCTTGGGTCCCTGTCTCTGTAATTGGGTTAGTATTTCTTCTCAGGGAATGAGGACAATAAATCATTAAATCCCAAATGTTCTCATGCCAGAGTGATTGAAATTTTCTCTACCCCTAAAAAGAGCAGGATCTGGTTTACAAATCTCTTCAGCTCACAGGCTAAAAAGCTCTTTAGAGAATTTTACTGAGTATCTTTTACCTAGGAAGAGTCTAGATCAATATTTTCCAGGCAGAGAGGTTGTGCATTTTCTTCTTTATTTTCCACTTGTGATTCCTCCTCGAGAAAGAACCGAAGCTGCAGCGGTCTTTGCTTTGACAAGACACCCTGCCATTAATCAGAAGTGGGATTATTAAAGTGCCTCTTCCTGCTAGCAAAAAAAAAAAAAAAAAAAAAAAATCCACTTACAGAAATGCAGTTTATAAAATACAATTTGTAACTGTCTCACCTAAACAGCCTTTTTGGAGACAAACATTAGAGCTGGAGCTGCCTCCCTTGTCGCTTGCAGTGGCTCAGTGGGATGCCAGCTCCACAGTGCCTGTCCCTCGTCCCCCCAAGCTGGACAATGGGCTTTGTGGGCTCAGAGGGACTCGGCTTAGGAGGGGGTGGGGGAAAGAGGAAGAAGTTCCAAAGAGAGAAACAGATTTAGGAATGAACAAATGAGGAGAAATAGACTGATAAAACAAAATCCTGTGCTTTCCACCATTTCTTCTTCATTCCCGAGCCTGCATGAGGTGCATGCAAGAGAATGTAGTGCTGCTGCTGTCTACCAGAGATGGCAGATCATGTGCACCTTGGTCTCAGCCCATCAGAGTTCTTTTTCTGGTGGCACAGTTGGATATAGGTGTGGGTTGGAGGAGATGGGATGCGTAAGGAGTGACTGGTTTCACTGGGATAAACGCTCCCCTGGGCATGAATCTAACCTCCCATTTTCTTAGCAAGGAGAAGAAGAGTTCTATGAAAAAAAGAATCCAGTCTTAAGCAGGGGAGATTTTCTATCACATTTAGAATCATAGAGTGTTAAGGGTTGGAAGGAACCTTAAAGATCTTTTAGTCCCAACCACCCTTGCCATGGGCAGGTATTGGAATAATATTCCAATATTACCGGATAGCACGTGTCTGGGCTTGTCCAGCCCTCGCTGCTCGGCCAAAGGCAGCTGCTGTGATTTTTCACCACAGAGATCCCTCTGGCTAGTTAGGAGTTGCAGCTGGACACTGAGAGCAAGTCCAGGCTGGTAGAAACTCAGCTTTACCTCGGTGAAAGTCCTTAGGCTAGGTGAAGAACGAAAGGAGTGGATTCTACCGCAGGGTTTAATCCAGAGCTTTATTCCAAGGTCTCCGAATATGGTAACAGCTACAGTAGAATCCGGCCGCATGGTCTCCAGGTCTTTTTAAGCTCAGAGGGAGGGGGAGGGGAGAGGATAGGTGAGCTACCAACCAGGTGGGAGAGGGCGAGTCTCAGGGGACAATGACACTTGGACAGGCCAATGGCCCAGGGCTGAGAGGCATCTTTTGAACTTCTACCAATCACACGGCGCCCTTGCTGGACTGTTAAGTTTGATGGACATCACTTAGGAAGAGAAAGGGGGAGGGGAACAGGAAAGCTATACCTGGGAAAGGACTGGGAGTCTGAATGGGAGATTGCAACACACTACAACAGGCAGGGACACCTCCCACTAGACCAGGTTGCCCAAGGCCTTATCCAACCTGGCCTTGAAGTCTGCCAGGGTTGAGGCATCCACAACTTCACCAAGCAACCTGTTCCAATGGCTTGGTCACCCTTACAGTAAACAATTTCTTTCTAAAACCCAGCCTGAATTTCCCTCTTTCAATTTGTGGCCATTAGTCCTTGTCCTATCAGTACAGCTCCTGGTGAAGAGTCCCTCTCTGGCTTCCTGGTAGTCCCTCTTCAGATACTGGAAGGTTGCTATGAGATCTCCATGAGACCTTCTCTTCTCCAGGGTGAACAGAACCAACTTTCTCTTCCTATCTCAGGTCACATTTACTAGGAGAGGGAACAGGTCTGTCTCGCTTCCCACTTCACATGAGGCACTGCGCCTCCTGTGTCCTGCTGGGGCCCCGCAGCTCCGTGTGCTTCTGCCTCTGTCCTGCTGACCCCACACTCTGCTGCTGCTGCTGCAAACAGTTCCCCTCCTGGCCTCTGGTTTTCATGAAAGGCACGTGAAATACGTTGCTTCCTGGAAAAATACTCCAAATACACTTGCCTTGCAATCATTTGATCCTTGATCCATAATTTCAGTTCATCAGTTAATTAATCATTTAATCAGTTAATAAGACTAATCACTCTTCCCTGGAAGACGCTCATGAGAACAGCCAGGATAAATTGCTCCCATCTGTTTCTCTGTTCTTCTCTCCCACTTCTCTGGCTTTGGGCTCTGTGCTAGTGTTAGCAGGCCCATAAAAGAGGGGCTCATTCTAGCACCTTAGATGTTTCAGTCCAAAACCTTCTCTGCCCTCCATCTCCTCTGCAGTTTGGTGCTCGCTGGAGAGCTGTAACCCCATGAGCTGGCGCTGCATTGAGCAGCCTCCTCCTGCTGGGAGAGGATAATACGCAGCTCAGGCTGAGTTACCGGGGGCTTGCCAGGTTTAAGTGAAGGAGAGCATGCCCAAGCACCCAACCTGTTAGGGGCCTTTCCTAGAAAATAGATCACCTCTGCCTTGAAATCTTTGGAAAGCCTTAAGATGGGTTGCTTTCCAGCTTGTATGATGGTACTTCCGATCAAAGAGGCAGCTGAGGATTGGAAGACTAATGTTCACATTAAAACACCATTCTTCAGTAGTTCTTTTTCTCATTCTTATAAGAAATGCATCAAAAATGGAAAGTTGGGTTCCTTTTCCTCACTAAAGACCAAACACACACCGTATGCCTGTGCCATATGCTTAGTCTCCACTGCCCTGTGCTTCTTGACAAACCCAGAAACCAAGGGAAATAGTCTTCAGCCTTAACACCTTCCCACTGTGGGGAACCCTGATGTTCACACACACCTCCTCAGGTCAGATTCCTCTTCCGCAGTCATTGTCATCATCTTTAAAGCAGTAAAACTTACTGCTGGCTCCAGGGCTTTTGTTGTAACCAATTTTGGCTGTGTATGAACTGGCTCATGCCCTGGATCGATGTTCATAGGCTGGGAAGCCTTCCTTCCTTCCCTGGCCCTCCCCTTTGCATGCCATCTTTTCCATGGCACTTTTATCTGCCTCTTCAGTCTGCTGTTCTCTCAGGCCAGGTGATTTGCTGCAATGCTTGTCCTCCTTTCCAAGAGCTTCATTGCTCTCACTGTTGCCCTGGTTGCTGAACTGTAAACATGTCCTCTCGTGTGGTGGTTACTCACCAGCTTTATCAAGGAAATTCTTGGTTGGATTTCCAGGAAAATTCTTGATTGGATTTCAGGAACCCTGGAAAAATGGCCATGAAACAGAGTTACTGTGTATGTGCAGTGAATCTGATTTTTAACTTGCTGCCTGTGCAATCTGGTGGGGCTGGGAGCAGGTGGCACCTGGCAGATTTGCTGTGTGTGTTCAGACCAACCCTGGTTGTCCAGTGAGGTCCACACAAGGAATGTGCTGAGTTTATTGTTCTTGGTAGCAGATAGTGCTTTCACTGTAAGGCTTTTCGCCTCTTCCTCCTCCTGCTGTGCTGAGCTCTCCCTGGCTGCTGGGCTGGATTGTCTTGTCCTCACAGACAGAAACTGAGCAAGGACTGACTTACCCTTCTTAAACCACACTGCTTCTGTAGGCTGGGCTCAGAGCCTGACCTTGCTCTGTCTGCTCCTTCCATGCTACCAGGAAAACTCACAAAATGTTGTGTATCCTTTCTGTGAATTAGTGCTCTCTCTTGCCTGGTTTTTACTATTTTTGCCACCAGTGTCAGACCTCTCCCAAAGTTTCTGTAGCTTTGACCACCAGGGTCTGGACCACATGAATTGCTGGAGAGGCAGTGTGTGTGTCATGCTGCATCCTCACCCTTGGCTGCTGAGCACTGCCCTTTCCAGAGCTGCAGAAGGAGCCCAAGGCCCTCTGCCTCCCCTCAAACTGTCAGCAAGATTGTCTCCTTTGATCTGCACTCAGTGCTGGATTTTATCCTAGCAGCCAACAGGCTAATTCCACAAGTTTATTCTACAAAGCTCAATTAGAGCAGCTGGTGCCAGCAGCATCCCTGCTGGCTCCAAGCCTGCATCAGGAGAGGAAGGCTGGTGCAGTGGCTGGGGTATGAGCTTGGGAGTCCACAGGCTCAGCTGCAAATCCCTGCTCTGGGGCTGTTTTCTAGGCCACACCAGGGAGCTTCTGCAGTGGGAGCTTGTCACCTCCATGCTGTGCAGGGAGGGACAACATTACCTGCCTGACTGAAGGAGATAAAAGCTATGGTGGTGGGCAACCGTGTCAACAAAGGCTGCTGCTTCTGGGAAGTGCTGCATAGATCCAGCCAGATCTACAGCAGGGAGGAGGTTGGGGCCCTGGGTGGTGGAAGGCACGCAATGCCTTCTCACCACTGAGTTAGCAGTTTGCTTTTCACCTGCTGGAGCCCCGCTCCATGCCCTGCGATTATCCAGTGCCTGAATTGTATGCTGCACTGCCCTGAGAAGGATCTCGATGTGAGCAGAGCTATGAGCAGTATGGGTTTTCTTTACAAGGGCCCTTGCTCAGCACAGAAGCACTCATTTTTATTTCCTTAAACATCATCAGTGTGAGAGTAACTTCCATGAAAAATCAGAATCTTCTGGGGCTAAACATGCTGTGCAAGTGCTCTTGCCTGGCTGGTTTCTTCTCTGGAAGGCTTAATGTTTATGCCAGCCAGGAAAAGAGGTCTAAGCAGAATATCAGGAGGCAGAAAAAGAGTGCAAGCAATTTCTGCTAGGAAACACAGTTGAACCCTATTTGCACAAGACCTACTTTCAAGGCAGTAAGGAGGCAAAAGCAGATGCTACCTATGTATAACATACTGTTCTCTTCCCAGGAACTGTCAGAAAGGTCCCCACAAAAGAGAAAGGCAGCAAGGGATAAGCAGCAGCCCAGCAAGTCCACGGTAGCCATTCCCCTTTCTGCTCCTTGGTAAGTCAGAGACAGGGCTGGCCGACACGCTTGGTCGCGGACAAATGTGCCTCTCGGGGTACAGGGAGTGTGGAGGGTACAGGGAGTACGGAGCCTCGGGGCCATTCCTTCCTCTCCTCTTGAGCAGATTTCAGAGCCATCTGCTCTCTTCTGTCTTTGGAGGAGTCAGCCGGGTGCTTTTGTCCCTTCTGGCAAAGCTGTGCTGCGTATGTCCCCCATCGGGCGTCAGGTACCCCGAGGCAGCTGGGACGGATGCGCACTCTCAGCCTTGCTCCAGAAAGCTCCCACTGCAGCAGTCCAAGGTCTTTCTTTCTCTCCTTTTCCCTGTCTGCAGCCTGTTCCTCTGGATCAGGCACTTCCCAAGGTCACAGCTGACTCCCAAGGTCAGGTGCAGGCTTTGCGTTTGGCCCCTGCTGTAGGGGATGGGAAGGGGTTTGGGCTGGAAAGGAATCTTCCCTTCACCCCTTTTCCCCCAAAGGATCCACAAGCAGCACCAGGTACTCGAGGGAGAGTAGCAAGGGCAGAAAGAAACATGGGGTAGCCATGGGGCTCCCTGGCCTTGGAAGTGCTTTCTGGAATTACTCTTTTTCTCTGCATGCATGAAGTATTACCCCATTAAACACTCCTAGATGATCCCTGGCCAGGCACCAGTCAGAGCTGCAGATTTTAGAGTGGGAGAAGTGGGGGGACTTGCGGATGATAAGCAGCTTCTTGGGCCATGCTGCCTCCAACCTCATGGCCACACCAAGCTCACAGTAAGAGCTTTGTTGTCTGCCCTCCCCTCCTAAAACAAAACCTGCCCCTGTGCTGGCTGGAGCCCATCACGGGTGGGTCTAAGTTGAACCCCCATGTAAATTATGTCCCTGTGTTCCCTCTGAGATGCTGTCAGGAAAGGGGGAATGAGGGAAAGCAGATAGTGAGGAGCCCTGGAAAAGTGGAAAAGTCCGCTGGCCACCCTTGTGCACCAGGGGGACACCGGGCAAGGGTCCCAGCTCTGCATCTTCCCTGGAAGCTGTGGGGCTGCTCCAGCTCCCCGCACAGCGCGGCTGTGAGGCTCCGCTGCTGTGCCGGGCTCGTCCCACGGGATGGCACTGCCTGCTCAGGAACAGGCAGCCCGGCCGGCGCTCCTGGCAGGCATAAATGCAGCAAATTAAACGGTGCTGGCAGATTCTGATTGACAGGTCCCTAGAGAGCAAAGTCCCTTGTTTTTTCCATCCCCGAGGGGATCAGGAGCAGCAGGAGGAGCAGCAGCAGAGAAAGCCCTTTCCCAAGCCCGGTACTTTGCCCTTGTGGATCTGTTTCTGGGACTCAGCCCACAGCCGTGTATCTTGACCCCTTTGCTGAAGCCGCGGGTCCGGGCCAGCCGGCTCCTCCGCCGCGGGCGCTCCGCAATGTCAGGAGCTGCCCGCTGCAGAGGATGCCGAGCCCGCCGGGGCCCGGCCCTCGTGGCGTACATGAGCCGCGGCACCCGTGTCGCTCCGAGCCCAGGGTGCAAGGCCCGGAGGTTTCGATAAAGGGCAAGCGAAATGAGGCCAGCGCGGTTTGGCGTCATTCGCACGTTACTCCTCTCCACGGTGTAAAATTGGCGCAAGTGACAACGCTCTGCCAGAATGGTTCACGTCTGTGTTGGCTCTGCCAGAGCCAGGTCAAAGCTGGGATTTGCAGCCAGGAAGATGAAGGCAGTCACCCAAATTTTGCTGCTGCAGTTGTGGGAAGCAGCATGGCCCATTGGGGTGTCCTGGATCCTCTGGCAGTGTCCTCAGTGCAGCTCCATGTCTGGCAGGTCCTCAGAACCCCTCTACGGCACAGTGGTGGATGGCTTTAGTAAGGTGTAGCCACTGTGGATACTAGGACATCACAGATGTCCTCCCTACCCTGGCACAGATCCCCAGCTAAAGGTCTTTTTATGGCCAAGTCTGGGTGGCAGGACCCTGTTCCCCCTCTCAGGCTGGAGGGAAGTTTCTCATCTCCATGGGGTATCTTGGTTGCACAGCTACTCTGGAGCTCTGTAGAGCCAGCAAATTGTGGTACAGGTATGCTTGGCTTGAACAGAAGTGCTGTAAATGCCCTGCCTGGGTGAGGAGCTGCACACTGCACAGCAGCCCATGTGTGGTCCAGCTCCATGCCTCAGCTTAGTGGGGGACGTGACTCGTTCCCCACTCCTGGAGGTAAAGCTCAGGCTGGTGGCATTTAATTCACATCTGCTCAATCTGCACAGGTCCTACTCAAATTCAATCCTCTGCCTGCCACTCTTCTGTACCAAAACTGTTGCCTCTTCTTTCTATCTCTCCAGAAGGTGTCCAGAAGAGCCTGGGCAGAGGAGGGGAGAAGGCCCCAGCACCTGGGAAGGAGATGCCAAGATATCTGGACCCACCTCTGCCTTTGGGGATACTTCCTGGGCATTCAGATAGCCCGTCCTTTGCCATCCTTGCTCACCTAGTAGCTTCAGTTGTGTTGGCTGTGCCTCTTCACAGACCCTCCTCCTCCATCAGCTCTGCTTCTCAAACCTTTCTGTGTCCTTGGCCTCGGTGCTTGGGTTTTGAAAGGCGAGCTGTGTGGCTGTCTCCTTCCCCCGTGGCAGTCCTCACACACAAGCAAGACAGCAGGCTTGTGTGTCTGACGCTTGGCCTCTCTCTGTAGTCATCTGGCACTAAAAATTATCTGCAGAGAAAAATACTGGGCTCCATACCTGGGACTTAATATCCTCCCTCACCAAACCATAATTACTAATTACCATTCCTGGGTGTTTAAACCATTTGAATGATGCAGTTAAATGCCCGACGTTAATTTAATAGCCAAGTATCTGGGTTTCCCCACATGAGGAGCTCTCAGAGCGTCTCCCACTGAAGCAAAACGCAGCCAGCTCTGGCTGTGGTCCATATGAGAGCGGCAGCAGAGGAGCAGCAAGCACATGTTGACAGCAGACCCACACACGTGAGGGCCTGGGCATTACTCAGCAGCAAGTGCTCCCTTGCTCCACACCATCCCCCTAAGGGAGCCCCCTCTCCAGCCATGATGTGCCTCCATGGGATGGAAGACCTGGCACCCCTGCCAGTGCAGGCCAGCATCCCTTGGGTAGTGCAGGCCCTCTGGAGCTCACATCCTTTGCCAGAGCCATCCTTGCAAATTTCTCTGTCTGAGTAGGGCAGCACTCTCTCTGGCAGATGCCCTGCCTGCCTTCTACCCATCCCTGGCCAGCATTTGAGAGTGTGTCCTCAGGTTTGGAGGGGCACTGTCCAAAATCATCCCTGTGCAGGGCCAGACACTGCATTGTTCTGGCACCTGAAAGCAGGGAATGACCATTGGCCCCAAAGAGGTCACGAGGCTGGGGCATGACAGGGACCTGGCTGAAGGCATTGGACCAGACTCTGCCTGCTCCACCTCCACTCTGGCTGTGTTGCAAGGGGCCTGTAGTCTCTCCTTCCCCACTGCTGGGGCTTGGGACTGGGGCAGGAACTTTTCCAACCCAAATATTTTAACTGACCTCTTCGGCTTCCCTAAGGCCTCAGCGGCTCAGTGCTGTGGAGGAGAGGACCCTGGTGCCCTGCTCACCCCTGGCATGCTCAGGGCCTGCCACAGCACACAGTCAGCAGTGGGAGAGGCAAGCACGTGGAATGGGGAGCACTGAGAACTAGGAGGGGAGCAGGAAAGCATATTAGGGTCTCTCACCTACCTAAGTGTTAACATGCCTGGGGAGAGATGGGGAATGAGAGCTTCTGCCCACGCACAAGTCGTTTGCTTTCGATGCTGCCCCTCTAAGACATCACTTAATATGACATTAATTAGTTAATGTTTGCAAAGTGCTTTGAACATGAAAAGTGCTGTATAAGTGCTGAATATTAGTACTAATTATTATGGCATGGAGGCTGGTGCAGTCTGAAGAGCATTCCCCACGCTAATTTCAGGCCAGAGCTGCTTCGCTGCCTCATCCCATAAAAGCCAGACAGAGAAGGGGAGAAGCCTCTGCACCCTATGAGGAAGTGCACCCCTCATGGAGTTTTGTGGAGGGGCTGAGCTGTGCACCCCCTTGCTTCAGGCAGGACATTGCATGGGAAGTGTAGCCACATGTCTCCAGTACCTCACTGGCAGGAGGATAAGGGAGCACACTCTTGCCCCAAGCTCTGAAGCAGGCCGGGATTGGAAACATCACAGGGTGGATGGAGGATACGCAGGGAGGTTCCTTCATCCTTATCCCACCCATGACTGAGCAGGAGCACTCAGCATGGGTGAGCACTCAGGCAAGGAGATGAGAAGGAGGTGAGAAGGTTTTGGGGTCTGTGCACTAGATGGGGGAGAAAGACAGGTGCCTCCTAGATGTGCCTCCCTATCTGTCCCCATGTGGCAGGGCCAGGAGCTCCCTCGTGTCTCCTGGCCTGCTTTGCTGCTTCTCCCCTCCCTATGCCCTCCTTCTTGGTGAGGACGCTGCTGGGAAGGGTCCCTGGAGGAGGAGGAGCAGAAATGGGTCGGCGGGTGCCCCCAATTACCTTGGCAGTGAAGTGTCCTGCCAGATGGAATGCTGGGGGGTGTTAGGTGCTACCAGGGCCCAAAGAAGGGGGATGAGCTGGAGTAGCTTGTGCTAAAGGGGGTGCAGTGAGGGCCAGAGTGGGGACCCACTGGTTGGTGCTAGCCAGGGGGTAGAGATGCTGAGCACAGGTATCAGCATGGGTGAGGTGCGTTGGGCAGCAGGGAGAACTGCAGGGCTGTGATCGCACTGCGACCCACCAGTGCCTGCTGGGACTCCTGGAGCCAGCTGCGCCTTCCTTGCTGCTGCCAGGTTAACTGCCCTGCTCTGACCTGCTCACTCAGCTCGAGGTCTCACTCGTCTGCTGTGGGTCACACACAGAGAAGCTTTGTCACTCAGGTGGCTGTCCTTCCCATCATCCCTCTGAGCCAGCGGTCACAGAGTCAGATGGGGATTCTGGTCTGCCTCAGAAAGCCATGGAGGGTCTCAGGGGAAGTGAGAGCCCAGTGCAGGGTGAAGGGAAGCTCATTGGTGACACCCTTGCAGCCAATGGTGAGTGGGAGGTGAGGGGACGTGCCTAGTCCCCTTTGTGGGGATCTCGCCTCCCTGCTCTGCTGCCACCTTACCTGTTTCTGGGTCTGCATCTCCAGCTGTAAGTTATTCCCCCTCTCCAAGCTCCTACCTGAGCATTTCTCCCAGGCATCCACTGCCAACCTAGCTACTGAGGAAATTGCCATGAGTGGCTGAACAAAACCTCAAAACGATGCTGGAGTCACTTTCTTTATCCTTTTTTGAGCCCTCCAGTGTGTATGAATTCTGACCTTGCTGGCAATTCTTGGCTTGCCACGAAAGCCACTGTTTCCAGTAGGAATTGGAGCATCAGCCTTTGTCGTATCTTCCCCCCAGAAAGAATGGAACAGGAAGGGAGATGCTGGAAGCTAAAGAGAGGCTGGAGCAGGTGTTTTGGAGGGCAGCAGAGAAAGCCCACTTATGACTTGAGTTTACTCACACTTACTTAAACCAAGAAGTTGTGGCAAAACACTCTCCTCTTGCCTCGTCCATTCCTGTATCTCAAAGACTATCTTGAAGCAAGCTCATCCTCTGAATCTCCAATGAGGATGAAATTGTCCACAGCAGTAGATTCTCTTGCTGGTTTTTGAGGTACTCTTCTGGCACTACAAATCCCCCCCCTCCCCCAATTAAATCAACATAAACGAGGACCAAGTTATAAAAAAAAAAATCTTTATTTCATGTACCAGGATTTTTTTTTTGTCATTTTCTCTTTTTAAAATTTTTTTCTTTTTAACAGTCTGAAAAAAACCCCACGAAATAAAGAAAATGGAGGTTGGTTTCTTGTACTGGTTTGAGCTGGACATAAGCAACGCCCTGGGGAAAATTCTTCCCTTCCAGCCCTTGCCTCCTGCCCACGCTCTCCCGGCGCCCTCCCGCGCTCTCCCCTTCCCTCCCGGCCCCCGGGCGCGCTCAGCCCTGTGAATGCTCCCCAGCTCCGAGCGGTGTTGGGTGGGGATGGAAACCCCAACGCCACCTTCCCTCTACGCTGGAATCTGGGGAACTGGCTTTGACTTATTCCTCGGGGGGCATTGGAGGGGGTGGATATCCCCTGTGAATCATTCTGAAAGGGCTGGGGGGCCACGGGAGGGGATGTCATTAGTGGGGTGGGGTCTGAACACCCAGCCGAGGCGCTCGCATCCGCCTCTTGCCCCGTGATGCCATTTCTGGGGGTGACTCCGTCCCTCTGCCGCCCCCCCTGCCCTACCCCAGAGCGGGGAAGGGGGGGTGAAGTAGCAGCGGGTCGGGGGGAGCGGGGAGGATTTGGCTGCTTTAAAGCAGAACCCCCGCTGGGACCTGGAGCGGGGACTGCGCAGCTCCTAAAACTGGAGCAGCAGGAATGGGGACGAAAAAAAAGTCGAAAAGTGGGTCTGAGCTGCCGAAGGGCTCAGCGGCCCCATCCTGCAAACTCTCGGCTTTGTGCCTGCCCCGGGCGCTTCTGCTTTCGGGGGGCAGCCCCAAAGGGGTCCCGTCCTCGCCCGGTGTCTGTGGGTGTCACAGAGCACCCCGTCACCCCCGGGCCATCTCCCCTCCCGTCTCCATCGGCGGCGGCTCGGGCGGAGGAGCTGCATGAGGAGCTGGCAGCCCGGCGCCCCCTTCCCCGGGTGCCAGCGAGGGAGGGGGCGGCAGCCGGCCCAGGGCCCGGGGGGCTGGGGGGACCCAGCTCGCCTTGCCCCGCTGCTGTGGGGGGACCACGGCAGTCGGGGACCCCCAGGAGGAGGAGGGCACAACGCGGTGGGCGTGGGGACACCCGCTGGCTTGGCACCTCTCCCGGCACGGCTCGGGGCTCGGGGCTCTGCCCCGGGGGCTGGCAGGCGGCACGGATCAAGGGCGGGCAGCTGGGGCCGGCTTTGGCTCGGGGTGTGCTCGCTGTGCCCAGGCGTGGACGGGAGCGATTTCAGGGAGCAGCTGGGTGGCCTCACCATGCCCCTGCATGGCTGCAGCCCCGCTGATGCGACCCAAGGGGGATCTGGGCGGATTTGAGGGGTGCATGGCCACCCTGGGGAGCCTCTGGAGCATTCACAGGAGAGCATGCGCCCACCCGGGCTAGAGTGTGTGAGCATGGGCACACGTGTGCGCGAGTGCTGTCCCCCCCACAGCATCCCATGTGTGTCCCCCCCACAGCATCATCACCCTGAAAGGATGGGAGCTCTAGCTGCCCTCCGCCAGCCCCCCCAGCCTCTACCTGTGCCTCCCACACAGCTCCCTGCTGCCTCTTTTCTTTTTTCACAGTTTAAAGCTGAAGAAAACAAAAATTAAAAGAAAAAAAAAATACTATCTGTTCTTCTTGCAAGTAAATCCACTTATTATATTTACATTTATTTATAGCTGTTGTTTTATTAAAAAATTGCCACTTTATTTTTTTTAAGAAACCTCTTTTGTCCTTTTTTTTTTTGTCTCTCTGTGTGTGTCTTTATTTACTGTGTCTGTTTGTTTTTTGCACTGTCACTGTTAACCCCAGGGTCCCCAGGGCTGGGGAAGTGGGGACCCCCTGGGGACACTGTGGAGGGTGACTCAGCATCAGCTCCTGCACTCCCTAGGGTCACTTTAAACCCCTACGGATCTGTGGAGGACGAGCGGATCCCCACGGATCCCAGGGGAATGGAGTGGATCCCCATGGGTCTCGGGGGAACAGAGTGCGTCATGGCTGACTCCGGCACCCAGGATCCTCCATAACTGGCCCAAGGACACCGAAGTCACTGGCAGCCGAACCCCTGTCCCCTGTTCCCCAAGAAGCCTGTGCTGGGTTAAAGGTAAGTGGGAAACAAAACATAAAATAAAAGAATAAAACCTCCCAAAATTAAAAAAGCTGCCTCCTCCTCCTCTTCCTCCCACTTAATTTATTGTCATTTGTTATTTCTTGCTTCCCTTTTATTTTTTTTAATCTGTTTTTATTAAATGTTAAAATAATGGTACATGGGAAATCATGCATTTTCTTTTAAATTTATTTCTATTTTTTAAATCTCTTTCTCTCAGTTTTAAGGATTTTCTTTTTTTTCTTTTTTCTTTTGCTTTTTTTTTAAAGAATTTTTTTCACTGTTGTCTCTTTCCTCATGTTTCCTTTTCGTTTGTTTGGTTTTTTTGTTCACTCGCTTGTTTGTCTGCTTATCTGCTTGTTCCTTCGTTGTTGTTTTTATTTTTTTTTGTCAGTTTTTTGTTTGCTTTTGTTGGTTTTTTTGTGGATTTTTTTTTTTTTTTTTTTGCATTGGGAAGGTCCCCACTCCACCAAGGGGCGCTTCCACCTCCTCCTTCCCCACCCCCCTGCTGCCCCCTGCCCGCTTCCACCCTCCCCACCCTGCAGCCCACCCCCGTCTCCTCCTGCCCGTTCCTGCCCCATTTTCAGCTCCTGGCGACGGCTTCATACCGGGGTGGTCCGGCGGTTGGCTGTGTTGGTGTGGATAGAGTCCTTGTTCTCTTTCTGGATACAGTTGTGAACCTGGAGGAAACTGTTATCCCTGTCGGAGTTGTAGGTGGCGGTGGGGGTGGTGGTTGCCTTCAGCGGGTCCCTGGTCAGGGTGTACATCGAGATCTCTGTTGATGGCAGGGTGTTGAACCCTTTGATCCCGACGGGAGAGGCATCCCTGGAGTGTGAAGGCTCGGTGGAGCGGGAGCTGGAGCGACTGCGTCTCTGATAGCGGTACCGGTAGCTGGGGATGCGGGTGATGGCGGAGGACTGGAGGTAGTCCGTGGCACGAGCGTTGGCACGCAGCTGTTTGTGCCGGTCTATGAACATGTGGACAGCCAGCACTCCCACCATCTCGGCTATAATGAAGGACAGGGCCCCGAAATAGAAGGACCAGCCGTAGGAGTAGCTGTTCTTCTTGGAGTCACTCTTGGAGGGGTCTCCAGCGTTGGCTGATATGTATACGATGATGCCAATTATATTACTCAGACCTGCAAGCCATCCGGCAGGGGAGAGAGAAGGAGATGTCAGGAAGGTCACATGGGGCAGCGGTGGGGCTGAGGGGTTGAATCCCCTCCTGCACGGGCAGTTTGCCTTGGGAAACTCAGGCAAAACCCTCCTCATGTGCCTGCCACTTCCCTGGACCGCACTCCTGGTCCCCGAGAGATGTCAGATGTTAGGGAAACTCTCCTTCCGTCGGCTCCCAAGCAGGAGGAAAGCCTCTGCCTGCCTGCCTCTGCTGGGTGAGCAGGTGGGATGGAGAGGCGTCCCTGCGATGCTGCCTTCAGCCCGAATAAGACTTCTCAGGGCTGGGACATGCACACACTCCTGCCTAGGCAACTGTACCCCAACGTCCCGGCTGGGCAGCCCCCCAGTCCCCTGAGCCCACCCCCGGGGCATCAGGCCCTGTGCACCCCTTTACCTGCAGACACGAAGAAGATGCCGGCACTAAGGATGATGTTGTGTCGGGTTTTGTAGAACTCGCTGGCTGCAATGCAGAGTCCACCCATGAAAAGCAGAATCACACTCAGGATCGGGAAAATACTAGAGGCTCTAACAGCCCCTGCAGAGGAGAGAGGGAGGGCGGGGCAGAAAGAACAACACAGGTGTGAGAGAGAGGAAAAAGGGGCATGGAAATGGCACCGGAGTGAGGGGATGGGGGCACGCGAGCACGTTTAGTGGGTGGGGTGAAGGGGAGAGGCAGAGGGCAATGTGCAGAAGGGGAGTAATTTAAGGAAAGATAAGGGCATTGGGGGATGGAGGGAGAGAGGAAGGGAAGGAGGGAGAGAGAAACAAAGTGTGTCAGAAAAAGAGTGGTCCAAAGCAACCCTCCCATGCCCTGGCCACTGCTGCTGCCACAAAGCTGGTGGTTCAGCATGGCGAGGCAGAGGGGGCTGTGGGGCTGGTGGCTGGGCTGGGAGCCTGCCTGCATTGTCTGTGCCCCCTCACACTGTTTTTTCCTCTGTTTTTTGGGGGACTGTGGGCTGGAGGGGGAGCCCAGGCACCATTCAGCCTCTCCTTCTGCAGGGCTCTGCCGTTCAAGCCTGCACTTCAAAGAACAGCAACCCAAATGCTTCCTGCAGAGCTGCTCAATCTCGAATCCTCCCAAAAGGGCATGAGCATCTCAAGGAGATTTTTTTTTTTTTTTAGGGCTGAGAAGGAGCTCGTGGTGCCATGCACTGCTCTGCAGCTGCAGTGAGGACTGAGAAGAAACAGTCCCAGCCCTGTGTGCTGAAATGCGGAGCTTAACCTAGTGATTAAATGACTGGGCTGCTTCCAGAGGGCAGTGATGGTTTGGATGTGCCAGCTCCCACACACGCACACTCTCCATCGGTCGATATGGGAAGAGCTCAGCCAGCAGAGGGCAATGGCATAGATGCACAGATGCACGTATATGCTTGTATGTGCACGCAAAACATACCCCAAAGCTTCTGGGGGGCCTGACTCGTGTTCCCACAGCGAAAGGCCAAGTCTGTGTGTACGCACACCCACACACACGGCACGCACGCACACACCGCTCGTGGGCGGCTCGGTGGGAGCCTGAGCTCTGCCTGAGTCTGCCTTGCGAATATTCCTATTTTTTTATAACTAGGAAGGCCTTCTTTCCTCCCTTCACAAGAGAAAATAAGCTGTTAAAGTGTGAAATGAAGCCTCGCTTGATAAAGAAAGGTATCAGACAGGCTGGTGCAATTCTGCTTGTGGAGCAAAGATCTGGAAGGGGGGGATGAAAGCTAATGCTTCCTTGCCTGCAAGAATGAATCCAATGAAGCAAATACAGGACTTTTTCCTAAGTGAGCAGAGACCCCGCTTCAAAGACCCTGTTGGCCTCTGGATCCTGCTAGGCTCAAGCAATCAGCTCTTTGAGGGGGGCCTAAAGGCCATTGCTTGTGCATGGGGAATGCAGAAGGCAGGGAGAAACCTCTCTTGCTTGCTTTCCAGTTCTGCCTGGCTGTGTTTCAGGGAACAGGATAACAGTAATAACCATCTTAATAGCTTCTGGAAAACAAGGTGGCATTTGACGATGGGGAGCTTAAACGGCAGGAAGCAAACATCAAGCAGACACCCACTGTTGAGAGGCTTTCTAGGGGATGCTTTGTCAGTCCTGCAACCTGGTCCTGACTACATCAATTTTATCTGTGTCTTAATTCTGAATTCACATCTGTGGGGAGAACACAAAGTTGCTGACTGACATGGGAAGCTGCAGGTGTCATGTGATGGAGAAGGACAGCAGTCTTCCTCAGCCTTTCAGGAGGACAATTCCAGCAAGAGAGGAGGAAAATATCATCCAGCCTTCCTGGCTCCAGAGCCTGTGTTCTAAAGAAAAGGGGCTGGTGGCGTATGCTCCCTAAACTCATCTGTGTCTGCTAGTAAGGAAACACAGGGTTGCTTCTGTCTCCTCTCTGATAACAGGCATTTGATTTCAAAAGTCCTAAGACACCTTATGTGGATGGCTGGCAGAAATAATGGCTAAAACCTTCTAGCCAGGCCATGGACACTGCTCCATCACTGTCCTGGCCCCTGGGGCATGAGGGAATTGCCTACTCTGATACAGATAAACAACTCCCTGGTTTTTCCTGATGGTACTGCTGGCATCGCCCATGCAGAGCACCCACGGACTCCGGTTTGACAGAAGTTCTGGGAAGAAGCTGTTCAGTGGGGTCCTTCTCCAGGCAGGTCTAAGCCAGCAAAAATCCCAGTTCCCTCAGGAATGACCCAAATCATCCTTTATTGACTTGCCAAATCCCTCTTTGAACCGGGTTCTTTCTTAAAAAGGGCTCTACCCTGGGGACACTGTCAGGTCCTGACATTGGGCCAGTTTTTGTCTTCAGATCTTGTTCTCTCTGAGGGAACAAACCCATCCTTCTTGTGATGTTTGCCCCCTTCCCCAAACTCTTTTTTCTGAAGTGCAATTGATGCTGCAAGCAGCTTCCTTGCTCCCAAGCAGCTCTGCAAAGGCTGATTTGCCCTTGGAGGCAGCCTGCAAACCTTTGGCATCCCTGTGCCAAACCGGATCAAACCTCTGGGTTCAGCTCTGCTGTTCAGGGGCCATGCAGCAATTAAGAGACCAGTGCTGCAGAAAGGCAGCTGAAAGAAGCAATCTCCCTCAGTTGTTTACAATTTACAGTGGATGAAGGACTGTTTGAGAAACCAAGAGGAAGCAGCATAAGATCTGCCTCTTTTCACATACAAATGAGCCTCACAGATCCGAAATTATCTCTCTCATCCCTGCCGCAGGGCTGGGTTTCCACATCTGGCTTTGAGCACACCCGGATGACAAGGAGCTATTCTGAAAGACTCCCGGTCTTTGGAAGCCTCTGATGATTAACCTTGGAAGGTCAAAAGCACTTATCTCAAATTTCTGTTGGGAGAAGATCTCATGATGTCAAAAGATGTTTGGCTTGGAGGGAGGGCAGGATAGCAAGGTAGAGACCTAAAAGGAGTGTTCCCTGTTCAGCTGTGCTAAAGGAGGAGTAAGCGCCTGCCTCTGGGGTGGGTGAAAATGCTGGCTGGGGAGGGCAACCAGGCAGGCAACGCATGATGTGGATCTGTCCTGCTTGCCAGGGTGCTACTGCGCAAAGCGGCGTGAGCTTCACTCACACATCTCCGTCTGGACTTGGAGCTTGGGCTACAAGACATTGTAGGATTACAGACATGCCTTGTGCCTAGGGTTCAGCACCTCTAACAGGGGCTCTGGGTGAGCACCAGGTCTTTCCTTCAAGGGGCTCTGGCTGTCCTTATTCCTGCTGCCTGCTCCTATCATTAAAACCAGCAAAGATCAGATCTGCAGCCTCTGTAGGGAAACGGTGTTTGGGGGAAGGTGAAGACAGCAATAAGAGCTCCTCAGACAAAATCCAGCTAATTTCTTAAGTCTGGTGCCACTAGAGTACCAGATAAGGAAATCTAAACTTTCTCTGCTTTAGGAGGACATGCACACTCACACACACATGCTGCCCCAGCTAGGCCAGTCTGACCTTAGGCTCAATCAGCCTCTTTTCAGTGGATTTGAATTAAGACTCTGATTTTATATCACAATTAATTGCTGCTCATAAAAAAAAAAAAGCCATTGGTTGTTTCTGTGAGTTTGAATTTGCCATCTCATGGGCAGAGCCCCTGGGAAGTGAGAGTGGAGTCATTTTTAGGGGGTGACGAGGCTCTGGGGTTTCCACTGAGCCTCACAGGTCCCAGTGTCTCCACCACCCTGGGTTCAGAAACAAAAGGCGCCCGGCGCTAGCACCTACGAGCCATTGCGAAAAGAGCCTGCGGACTTACGGAGGAAATATTCTGCTGTATCGGCTTCATAATCTGCATCCTCAGGGAAGTGATCGATTTGCTTACACAGACCTTTAAAATTCCCTAGGGAACAAGAGAAAAAAAGAACAAATGAGAACACCAAAACCTGCCTTGCAGGAACAGCTGCCCTCTGCTTCACCTTTTGTGCCCGCCTGCTTTGCTCCCAGGCAGCATGCCCACTCGTGTGTGCATGCCCGGGAAATGCCCGGGGCCTCTCCTTGCACACTCGCACGTGTATTTGCACAGGAATGTGGGGTTTGCTGCCAGGCTCCAGCCTGAGCCCACCTAGCCCAGCACGCCTCACTCCGAGAGGAGAGCGCCAGAAGCTCCGTGACTCCTGCCGCAGCCAGGCGGGAGAGCACTGCCCGCCTCGGAGGGAGGCGGGATGGGAACGGGAGCCACGTACTGGGCACAGTACAGGTGTCAGTGGCCCCTCCCTCAGCATCCACTGCCGTGACTGTGAGCAACATCATCAGACCTCAGTGTTTCCCCTGGCACGGCCTCCCTGGATCACAGCAGTGAGGGGATCAGGTGTGGGTTGCAAAAGTATTTGTTTTTCTCAGCTGTGAATTTGCTGCCCTCTAATTCCTTGGGCAGGATACATCCTTTTGTTCTGGTTTGGTGCTAGAACAAAAGCCCTTAATCTACTTTCTCCATATGACTGCTTGTTTCTGCAGACCTTTGTCAGGTGTGCTCTTGTGTCCTCTCACAGACTGAGGCTACAAGGAGCTCGGAGCAAGTCTGTGCATGCAGCTTGACAGCAAAACGCCCTGGTGCTGGGAGAGCAAAATCTTCCACCATAAGTGAGGGAAGCTGGGCTGGACACAGTTCCATCAGGCTGGTGTATATATAGGGCCTTCTGCCAGTTTCAGTCACGGGGCACCCTCTTTCACACGCTCCATGACCAACAAGACCATCCCAACAGGGGGCCAGTGACATCTTCCAAGTCTTTTGTTAGCTGGGATGTCTACCAGGCTCTTATTTTCATCACTCATATCTTCTCTTGACATCAGGAGTACCACTTCAGAGAAGTACTCCTCAAGCCACATCATAATTTTTACCATGATCACTGATTAATTAGTATTTCAAATGATCGGGTTGTCCATTCTTGAACAGGGCTGACCACGTGAAAGACAATTTCATTATGTCTCCTGGGGTTCCCACAAATATTTTCTCCTGCCCTCCATTTCATTTCCCTCTGCAGACTTGCACTGGCTGGCCATTAACACAGAACTGATGGACACAGTCTGTCCAGAAAGGAGAACTACATTGTCTGCATGAGGTGCGTGGGTAGGCATGGGGATCCTGTGGGCCTCCTCACCACATGTCAACCAACAACCTGGCTCAGGCTCACTGATCCCTCAGCAGAAGCATTTGGAGCCCGAGTCTGAAAAGTGACAAATGCTGTGGCAGCCTGGGTAAGCCTCCTGCCACCCTGACCCTGAAGCCAGCTTCTGGACCAGCTGGATGTGAAGGGCAAGGAGAAAATGAAGCCACCACATCTGAGGCTGTTGCCTCTGGGAAGAGCAGCAGAGCTCTTCCAGACCAAACCTACCCAGGCTGACACCTGCAGTCACCATGTCAGGTCTTGGAAGGTCTATTCCAGATTAATTTGAATGACCTTTCA
Source organism: Fringilla coelebs (assembly GCF_963513975.1). Lineage (NCBI taxonomy): Eukaryota > Metazoa > Chordata > Aves > Passeriformes > Fringillidae > Fringilla > Fringilla coelebs. The sequence goes on along the minus strand of NC_140033.1, from coordinate 50,861,303 downwards.
GATATTTGTGAACACACGGAAGAAGGGACCAAGTTCAAAAGATTCTCCCTGAGTTGCTTCTTGAGGCCAACCCTTGATGGATTAATGTTTGGGATGCTTTGGGAGGCAGTCCTGAGTAAATATCTGAGTAAATGGAAGGCAGGTTGGTGTGTTCCTTTAGGTCTACCCCCAAGTTTGGCTTCTTCTGCATCCATCTGGCTTGTGCCTGATGCCTCCAAGGTACCTATTGCATTTAGCTACTCATTCAAAGACCTTGCATGAAGAGACTGCAGATAGCAGAGAGGAGTGTGTGTGTGCGTTAAGAGGTAATAGGAGAAGAAAGTAGGAACAAAGCCTCTCTGTGTAGCTCTGACATACTATTCCCACACTGAAACTGTGGCTTATGAAAGGTTATTAATCACCCATCCCCAATCCAGTTACCTAGTTCAAAAAGTGTCTGCTTCTCAGCCATGGCTCTTCTGGAGGAAAAGCTTCATAGCCAAGTAAATTGCCTTGGCACACTTCCACCCTGCTACTTGCCCACTAAAATCCCTATGAGGCAGGCAGATACAGGATGAAGGGGCTCCTTTCCTTTGCTTGCCCCTGACTGCCTGGGGCCATCTGCCTGTGACAGATGAGCAGCTCCTCATCCTGGTCCTTTGGCTGCTGTCGCTGCTGTACAGTGCAGGTGAACACTGGCACACTCCGGGGCACTGGGGAGGTCTCCAGCTTCAGATTTCAGTTCCTCGCCCAGCAGATCCTGAACACTGAGTTCCTCCTGCCCGTACATGCCGGGGGAGCAGGCAGAACCTGCATACACCTCCCAGGTGATGTTCCTGGCACACAGCCAGAGCCTCCCTGTTGGAATCAGCCAGGGAGGGAAGACGCAGTGCATCTGGAAACCCCCTCACTGTGTGACATCCTTTCCCTGCTTCCTTTTTTCTCCTTCTCCCCCGCTCTGTTTCTTGCTGAATTTGAGGCTGATTAATTCCTATGTAAAGAATTGAGCTGCCTGGGGAAGATGCTGCATCTGGTGCAGGCTGTCTTTTATATGGACTTGCGTGGGATAGCTGGTTAGAGGTTCAGCCGCTGAGGCAGGCTGAGGGGATATGCAGGCTCTTTGAAAATCTGCTCCTGGTGCCCAGTGTCCCACAGGCTTTGCTGACCTGGCTCCGCAGGGTACTTGGCCATTGGAGTGTCCAGCCTCGGCTTGCTTAAAATGCTGTGACATTGTGGAGCTGTTCCTCTCCACGGGCTCAGATGATGTGCCAGGTTCCCCTCCCTGGATCGACCCTCCCGGGGTTCCTGAGGGCAGCGCTGGTGCCGCTTGAGCCCCAGCTTTGTCTGTGCTCAGCACAGAGGGCCGTGGGTTTGGATGCCGACTGCTTCCCTGTGCTACCACACCCTCTCCTCCAATGCTTCCTAGCTCCTCTGGGCGATGGATGGGGAAAGGATGCAGAATTTAGGTCATTAATGCGCTAACTGGGAACATAAGAGAACAAGATTCAGTTTTTGCTCTGCCAGAGGCGTGCTGTTAAAACCACTTCTCTCTGCCTCAGAGTCCCACCCTGTAAAATGGGGGTGACAGCGCTCCTCTGCCTGGTGCCGTACGGGGACGTGTTAAACAGGGCACGGTGTGGGTGTGCTGGTGCCAGCGGCTCCCAAAGTGCACAGGGTGAGTGAGTGACGGATGGCAGCCGCTCAGAAACCCGCTCGGTGTGGGGAAGGCCTTGATGTCACTTCTTGTGCCAAGGTCACTCGGCAATTCTCTGACGGACATCTGTGGCCTGCTGAGATGGTACAGCAGCTTCCCTGGCACCTGTGCTGGTGGAAGCACAGAGGGGGGATGGAGCAGCTCAGCGGCGCTGCTGAGGTCTGACACACCAGCCTTTTCTTGTGCTGCACGTGTGGTCTGCGGAGCCAGGGATGGTGAGAGCCGTGTGCCGCCCTACAGTTAATACTCCTAAATGCCTGAGCGAGATCAAGGCATTATTTGGGAGGGCATGTAGGCCTCTGAGAACCTCCCCAAGGAAGTCAGAACCACATCTCCTCTCTACTTGAGCCCCTTTGCCCTTCACACTCTTCCCAACTCAAGGTATTTCATGCCGTGAACCTTGAAACAGGGCACCTATCTCTGTCCTCTCCCACACGCCTCTCTGAGACACTTGAGCCACATGCTTCCACCTCCTCCCTGTAGCTCTCCCAGTGCAGTTTGGGCTCTCTCCTCATCCTTGCTCATGCTGACCCATCAAATCTTTCTCCTGTTTCTCAGTCCCTCTCATTCATGACAGCCACCTCCCTCTCTCTGGTGTATCAGTGTGGGCATCCTCCACACCCTGCTTTGGGGTGTGCAAGCTGCAAAGGAGGGGGGGATGAGCATCAGCCTGTCTCAGGAAAGGAAGACTGCAGATGCCCAGGTCCATAGGAAAGCATGGAGCAGTTTCCACATCCCTTGTTACTGGGAGTCGTTAAGCAAGATCACCACCGTATGCTTGTTGCCTGTCCCAGCTTTGGGAAATGCAGTTTAGAAGAGCCAGGACTGGTGCAGTAGGCAGCCCTCCAGTGCCTGGCCAAGGACAGAAGCTGCCCAGTTGGGTCATTAAGAACAATTTCTCATCCTGCCAAGAGGGACTAAATGTCTAAGATGAAATTCAGCATCAACTGTGTGTACATCTCTGAGAGAGGCCTCCTCCAGTGTGGCAGGATCATTGTTTGGGTATCAGCTGTCTATCCAGGACAGCTGGCAGCCACCAGCCCTGCTGCAGCAATACTCAGACTGAGCTACCCCCGGCTCCGTATTGTTGGGGATACAGTTTATTTTTGTGCCGCTTTGTGCAGCCCTCTCTCTTTCAGAAGTCTTGCTTGCCTGCAGAGTGCAATCCATTGCAAAATAGTAAGTTCCAAAGAATGAAAAGCTACTCCCTTCCTGCGAGGCAGGAACACTTTTAAATGGTCAGGACCATACATCTGAAAACTGTGAGCCAGAGGCAGAGGAAAAGACATCCAAAAGGAGAGAAGCAGACAAAGAGGGATGAGAACAGAAAGACCTGTTTTCCCAGAATGATTTGTGATATTTCCATTTATGGAGAAAAGTAATCCACTGAAAGCTTTCCTTCAGTCTCACTCTCTAATTTAGCAGAGGTTTTGGCATGATGGCTTCTAGAGAAATAAATAAAGGGGGCTGGATATAGCTGTTGTCTCTAAAAGCTGAGAAAGATGGTTTGGTGTTGGCCAAGGATTCAGTATCACTTTTTGTCACACGCTCCCCATATCATTTTAGGCAAGCCACTTACCCTCCCCCACCCACCTCTTCTTTCACTCAAAATAGGAATAATGTATTTCCCTGCCTCAGGAGAGTAGGCTGAGGATATTTGTATTAAAAATATGAAAGTGATCAGACACTGGATCATTTGGGCCAGATAATTCTTCCCACCATCTAGTTCAAATGTGACATGCTCATTTTTGATGTTACCTTCTGTGCATGAAGGCTGTGCAAACATAACTGTTCTCAGAAGTTCCCACTCGTGCTGCCTGCCCTAGGAGTAAACTTTGGTGCAGATTAAACTGTTTGCTATCTGCCCATGAAAGAGATACGAGAAATGGCACACGACAGGCAGGTAGTCAGACACAAACACAAACGTTTCTGCTCCAGGATTCTGTTTCTGAGCAGTGTCCCTTTGGTACCAGGTGGTGAAGTGGGGCTCAGAGCCAGCCTCTGGGCTACAGAGACAAATTCCACCGCTACATGGCAAACTGCTGGCATGCCTTTCTTACACACAAAAGGCTTCCAAACCGGGAGAAGAGGTCTGCCATCCCTGTCAAAAATTGACACCGGTGACACTGAGTTGTTAATGCCCAACCTGACATGACTGCAAGAGGAAGGAGTGAGGTTTCACGAAGTGACAAAAAGCACAGGAAAAGCCTTTTGAAGGCATTTTGATTGCTCTCCTCCCTTCCAAGAATGAAGCACACATAATTTTGGGGGATTTGGAGCTGATGAAAAGCGCCGTGGCAGTGAACACAGACAGTGCTTGTGGGCATCTGCTTTTACCCACCTGTGCTGACACTCCCAAAAGAAAGACTGGCCCTTCAAAAGGGCTCATTATCCCTCTCTGGGAATCTCTCCATAGATAGCACCTTACAGAAATTAGGCCATCTTTTCACCTGCCTCAGTACACAGGTTACAGGGTGTAGGGCTAAGCCAGCAAACAGAGCACAAGGGATGGTCCTTCTGGGGCTGGAGCAGATGCTTCTCCTGCAGCCCTGACCCTGCACAGTGGCAGGGGAAGCTGTGCTAGGGTAGCACCTTTTGACCCAGCTGGGTAATTTTAAGACTGAAGAATGCTCAGGTGTCATTAGGGACAAAGGGATTTTTCACAACAAGGTGCAGGTCAGTGGGGCAGTAAATGTGGTCTGAGGAGTTGACCCTGGGACAATAGCAGAGATCCCATGGGAACTACAGGCCATCAAAAATCTTGCCACCTTCCTGTCCAAATGCAATGTACCTGCATTGATGTGGTCTTCAATGCAAACACGTAGCAATGCATACGTTAAAAATCCCAAACAAAACCCTAGCAACATAACCAGTACGTGGCATACATAATTCTCTCCCTGGGGAGAGGATGAAAGAACAAACCACATGTGACTGATATCAAACTCCATCACTTAATTTGCCAATGGAATTCATTCAGATATTGTGCTGAAGAAGCCTGTAAAAGAACTGGTGCAAAACAGAAATTGATCTTATAGTTATGAAAGCATATCTGCCCCTGCCTATGAGGTAGAACCATTATACCAGCTCTCCTCACTTTATTATTAATAATCATGTTTATTACCGCTGTTGCCAAGGTTCAGATGATAAAGTGAGTTGCAGTAAAAATGTTACAAACACTGTTTTACCACTGCTGCCTTGATGAGCATGGAGGAAGAGGTGTATCAGCACATTAGCAATGACCAGAGCTACAGCAGTAAAACGGCCTAAAACATACTGGTTCTGAGGAGATTAATTTATTCAGGAGATGGCTGATAAATAGGGAAAGAAATGCAGACATAGATGGCAGAAATAAGTGGGAGAAGCTGGTATGGAGTAGCATTGAGGAGGAGATGAGATGGAAGGAGAGGGGTATAGAGAACTGCCAGTGTGGAACACCAGGGAGATTAGTCCCAACCAAAACAATACCAGGCTCCTGTTCTGCCTTTTTCAGCTCTTCTCCTCACTTACTCTCTGCAGCCATCCCTGGCAATCACCTGGCAAAGCGAGAGGAGGCTAATGACAGAAGGCTCATAGTATCATTTAAGTTGGAAAAGATGTCCAAGATCATCGAGTCCATCCTTTGACTGATCACCATCGTGCCAACTTAACCAAAGCACTGAGTGCCATGTCCAGCTGTTTAATGCACTCTTCCAGGGATGGCGGTGACTCCACCACTTCCCTGGGCAGCCCATTCCAACACCTAACCACCCTTTCAGTGAGATGACCACACGGGCTGCTGGAGGTGACCCAAGTCCCTCCTGCAGAGGCTCAGCAGTGTGGGAGTGCAGGAGAGCCCATCCCGCCCTGGCACTGCCTGCAGGGTGCCTTGCAGAGCTCTGCTGCAGCCGCCAAGGGGGCCCACGCTGTGCTAGGGCTGGACTCTGCAGTGCTGTCAGCCTGGAACCACTTTGCATTTTTCCTTGGAGGTGGCAGCCTCCCCTCCTCCCCACCCTGCCTGATGCTGCTGCATGCTGCTAAGTACCCCATAGACTGCCTCAGAGCTGGCTACAGCTATTCCTTGTACGTGGGTGGAGATGCAGTGGTAGCAAAACCTATTATTAAGATTATATGAAGATTTCCATTTATAAACACCCTCTTTTTACAGGGTTGTAACTTTCAAAAATATCCTCGCTGTGGCTTGAAATTTCCCGTGCTTTGTCACAGGCAGAGAAGTGAGATTGGCTGGGAAAATTGGGCAAAGGCTCTTGAATGCGTTTTGGTGCAAACGCAAATCCAGCAGGTTGGAGCTTTATAAACCGAAACATTGCGGGTGGCTGGATTTCAGGGTCTGCTACAAATCTGTCCGAGTCACAAAGGAAAAATCTCAACACAGCAATAATAAAAACAATTCAAAAAATTCATTTTTGCAGACACCCAGTACAAACGTCTCCCATGATAAACAAATGCCTCTGTTTCCTAGACTTCGCCAGAATCAAACCTGGACTGAATTTCTTCTGAAAATAGTACTTAACACAAAAATGTATTAGGCTCATCTAAATCATTGAAAGCTGTGGATAACCGTGCTACTCCTAATGTTCTATTTCTCACATTTGCCTTCGGCACTGACATTGAAAATAATTTTACGTATACATATGTAACAAATGCATGATTTCATTTTTATGTCAATGAAATAATTTAGTTTTTTATAATGATATTTGCCTGTGTGATTCAATGAATGAGTAAAGCACAAACAATACCTCTGCTTCATCAGCAGAGAGGTCAGAGACTATTTCTACTGCTGTTAGAGTGACTAGTGTCACTCTAGGAAGGAAAAATATATGAACCTTCTGGCTTACAAGCCCCATACCAGTTTCCAAGGTAAATTAGCTGAGTTAGTAGAAGTACTGCCTTTCCTTGCAAGAAGAGACAGAATTAGATTTGAAATGAGCTGGGAACCAGAAATAGAATTGAGAAAAAGGCTTGTAATTAGTTGTGGTACTCAGATGTGGTAGCATGATGTTGGGTTTCAAATTTGAAGAACATAACTTAAGTACTGGACCTGCTGTGGTAGAGGATGGAGAAATAAAAACAGAAGTTGGTCAGGACATGGAGAAAAGTCCAGGCAAAACAGGAAAGGCAAGTAAAAGAAACCAAGAAATTACAGATGATTAAAAAAGAATCTATCAATTTGTAGCAAAACCATTTATAAGTGTGTGTGTTTAACAAGTCAAATGTGACTCTACAACTGTGAGTCGAGTGACAGGAAGGGTGATGCAATTATCTGCAGTGAGAGAGAAGTGATGTGCATTAGGTGTGGGAGGAGAGGAGATGCTCCATAGCTACCACAGGCAATCCCCATCCACGGCTGCACATCCAGATGTGACAGGAAGGAAGACACCAATGTAAGCCTGCATGGAAAGGGGTGAATGGGATGGAGGAAGTATTTAAGAGCTGGTTGTTCTGTTTTCTTTTATTTTTTCCTTATCAGGGCAACAATACTGTAACTAGGACAGTTTTTGCATATAGAGTTACAACATCAAACTCTCAGAAATCAGAACATGTAAACAACATCCTAGTTGGGTGAGGGCATAAGGACTGAACCATCTCGAGTTTGGACTCAAAGACCCAGAGCTCAAATGGATTAATCTTACCCCAGAAGTATGTAGAGGAAAATCAAGTGCAAGAAAATTTTTGATTTAGTTCATCCTGTTGTGTTGCATTTTTCTGCTCAGATGTAACTGTGTTCCTGATCCATGAGTGTGCATCAGAGGACAGAGCCAGGCTCACCTTGCACAGTAGGTCATGTTTTGGATCAGTGATGAGACTGTAACTCTAGTGGTCACTGGAAGTAACTGTGCACAGACATGGATTTATAGGCAAGAAAAGAGGTCAAACCAGCCCTGCTTACAGGGTGAAAAGTGTCCTGCACAGCCTGGGATGAGCCACAAGCTATGCATGCCTTGGTTCAGCTATGAGCTGAGACCCTAACTCAGCAGGAACCAGGGCTTAGCTATTCCCAAACTCCAAATCTTGAATCTTGCAATTGTAATGCTGTGTTCACAAGACTTTTTGAATGCAATTTCCTTAGTCATTTTTAAATTATGAAGGAGGAGAAAAGGCACTTCAAATCTTTCATCTCCAGCTCCACATTGCATTTGTCTCTGACATATCCATCTGGATCTATGGGGAGACACTGTCCTCAGTTAAACTGGTACAAATCTAGTGTGACTCTGAGCTGCTCCTTCAGCATTTAGGGCCACAACCAAGAGAGGAATTAGGCTCTCAGCTGTTAATTAGCTTATGAAGTATGTGGTGTGCTTTAGGGTCCTTCAGAATGCAAAGCGCTATATAGAAATTATTATTAGTTATTAATAACAAAAATACCCAAGAACCCCAGGGAAATAAGCCAAAGAATGGAACAAGTCAATGACAGAGGCAGCTTTTAATCCATCCTCCCTCTTCTGTGGCACTTAAGCTCTCCTCCCCCTTCCCCTCCGAGGCTCAGACACTTGGAGGGAAGGAGAGCCCACCATCACACATGTTTAGCAATTTGGCAGTCTCAGCAAGTCTCCTGTGTTCTCCCACACAGCATCATCAGCCTGCAGTAGGAATTGTGAAATCTGTAGCAGAATTGACACCCAGCAGTAGAAATTTTGGGGAATAACAGTGTGTGGGAATTCCTCAGCTCGCCTCTCATGGAAAATTGCAATCCTGCCCAGTGGTCTTCAGGGCTTTTCATTTCATTGCCCTCCCTTCCTCTAGGAAAATTATTGAGAAGGTAGGCACTGCTTGCTTTCTTTAAAGGTGAGAGATGAGACGCCCCTAGATGAGAACTTGGGGTCCATTTGCTGTTGCCTGAGTTGGAGCGAGTGGCTCCACTGGAAATTCCCAACCTGTTCTAGCCATTCCAGCCGGGGAGATGATTGCGAAGTCTATTTCAGGTAAGGAAGTAGAACAAGGGAAGGGCTGGACTTTCTCTAGTTCTTTTTTACCCAGGGAACCCAAAGCCCTTCATGCAGGTCCCGCGGCGCGGAGGCTCTGCGGGTGAGCGTGGCAGCCGTTACGCGCTCACTGAGCGCGCACACACACGCCCTTGGAGAGCGGAGGTGGCTTTGCCCAGGCAGGGAATATTGGTTATCCCTTAGTCTGTTCAGGAAGTGCGCTGGGATTTTTGCTGTCCCTTCAGGCAGCCCACCAGAGATGGCCAGGAGGGAACTGGGCGTAGGATTTCCTTGGCAGAAAGCCCTGCTGACTGCAGCGCTTCAGGTTGAGCTGCAACGCGCAGGGCCAGGAGCTCACGGAGCTTTTCTGCCCTGTGTCCTTTATGCCCTGGAACACACCACCTACAAATTAGAAAATGAAAGCCCTGGGGAAGAGGTCAGGACTTTCCAATTTTGCAATTTCCTCTGGCAGTCACTACATCTCACCCTCCAGCGCTGGTGTTTTGGGAGAAGCCTGACCCAGAACAGACACCCTGCTGTGATCTGGGGAACGTGCTGGGATGAAGGGAATGTGAGTGTGCTGAAGGTCTTCAGGATGTTCACTCCTGATGAATCCAGTCTTCACCTGGACCTCACTCACAAAATTATCCAAAGCCTCCCAACTGTTCCTAAATCAATAAGGAATAAGAAACATGAGGGAAAACAAGGCAGGAAGAGCAGAGGACTGATTTGATGTATAGCGAGCCTCTTCCTGCTGACAGCTGGGGAGGAAGCCACTGGTCCTGAGCTAGCCACATGCAGAAAGTGTTAGTCAAATCTTCAGGGGACAGCCCCCATTGCAGTCCCCCCCTCAGTCAGCCTGAATGCTAAATCCAACCATGGCTTTATATTGTTTCTTGCATTTCCCAGCTATGCTAGGATTTGGGATTTGAAGAGTTGTATGGATTTGCATGTAGGGGTTCAAGAATTTTAGGCTCATAGCTCCCTGTGCTTATTTAGGTGCAATTGCTGGCAAGGCAAATATCCAGTGTAACAACCAGACTGGTCTGTGAAAGTTGTAGGAAAGCATTGCCCTCTGTGCTGAAAGAGCCAGGACACAGAGTTTGCTTTGTTACACGCATTATGCTGATTTTTCACTTGGGTTGCTGGAGTTCAGAAAATGTTGATAAACACAGCTTATATCCCACAGGGCCAAGCAGGGTAGCTGTGAGTCTGATCAAATTGCCTTAGCACAGCTATGCCGAGGCTCCCAAAGCCTCCAAACAAGCTACTGCTGTTCTAACTTGCTGCTTTACTCATAATCCACATCAAACACTGGGTGTTAAAGTAGATATTGCGCAGATTTGATTTTAGGTGCCTTTCTATGCAGCTGAGCAAAAAACAAATGCCAAGCCTTGCAAGTGTTGCTAGCTTTTAGAGGCTGCTATTAGAACATTAATAATTTTATTATTGTTATTTCCTTGGGGTTGCGGGTACCCTGGTGATTTACAAGAAAACAAAGTGATTTGGCCCTCTCCTTAAGCTCTTACAACAAAAGTTAGACTTAAGCGCAGCACTGGGCTTATTTAACAAGCAAACAGTGCCAGCAGGGTGTTTGGAAAAGGGAGGTTTATAGCAGCACAGGATCATGAGACATTTACGATTGTGTGCACGTGTATATCCTGTTAGTTTATGCTGGCTTTTAAAAAGAAAACCATAGAGGGGAAAGGTGTGCTGGAGTTAGGGATAATGCCTGCAAGAAAAACAAGCGGAAGTCAGCGAGGGAAGGATGATTTGGAAAGGGGAGGCTGAAGGGAAGGCTGCAAGGAGGAGTGTGACTCTTCCTGTGGCACAGCCAGGGAAGGCATACGGGGGAGCAGGTACTGCTGCTCAGTCATAATAACTCTTTTGAAGCTTGACTGCAAGTCGTGCTGCTCCACCAATATTTTTTCATCCACTGAGCACACTAATTTATTGCAGAAGAGTCTGTAGGTGTGAGCTATGTGCTAAGGCTAATCTCTGAAGCGTTTTCAGCTACTCTACACGTAACATTACTCTTGCGTCCCAGGGAGGAGGCTATTCATAATGGAATAAAATTTACTCACAATCCTAGACTGGGGAATATTATTTTTAATGTGATCTGGTCCAGTTACACTCAGTTAGAAACCTGAAAGGCCGTTTCAGGGTTTTGAATCATGTCCAAGCAGGTACCAAGCCACCTTCTATGTCCTGGATTGTACTACCTGGAGACATCCATCAGAGCTTCTTGTACCAAATTGTACCTCTGTACTCCCCACCTACACCACACATGGAATAACGTAGGTCTCAGAACTGAAACTTCCCTGCTTTAAAGTCTTTAACACGAGAACTTGTCTCCTAAGACTGCCAAAACCCAAATCCCTTTCATATCTGCCCAGTTTTCCTTGGAAAATATTATCATTTCTCCACTGGAATCACTGGTCTGAAGTACCAGCCCCTTTCTCAGTTTCTAATTTACTGCTATAGCTGCAGCAGTCTGTGAAGTAACAACAAAAGTTGTGCTGCATCTTAGATCTTAACCTCATTCTCTTACCTTTGAACTCAGTTGCCAGACAAGAAAAGTACCTAGATCAAAGAACAGCAGCATCTCAGCCTCACTGCGTGTTTGTCTCGCCACGAGTAAATCCCTTTTTTTTGTCTGTGCCACAGCCACTGCTGAAAGTCTTTCTGTCTTGAAGTTGGTCAGCATTTTTCAATGAAAATTTCTCAGAGGGGTGCAGGGACTTTGACCTGGTCACCTGAATCCCAGGGGAATAAAGTGAATACCTGAACTATTGGCTTACCGACAATTTCAGCGCATCTAACTTATGGTTTTGGTTTAAACAAAAAAAGGCATAAAAATGATCGTTTTCCCACCCGCGTGTAGAACAGCAAGTTTTGTAAATCCAGAGCTCTGAGGGATGGGAAAGTAGTTGTTCATATTTTTCCAGCCTGGTTTCTGCATCTGTTTGACTTCTTGCCAGCTAGCACGCACCTTACTCAGCGTATGTTTGCAGCTTCTCTTTGGGTCCTGCTGGGACAGCCATGGCTGCTGAAGACACAGCTGGCCAGCTGTTCCCTGGGCACCACCTGGCCACTTTCCTTACAGTTGCCACACCTCAGTCTACCAGCCTGCTCCTTCCAAACTGACCTCTGAAATCCATTGTGCACCAAGACCTCTTGATCGGCACGGCCTCGGAAGGTGCTGGCCTCGGTTTTGCTGAGCCAACCCTAGAGTGAACCTCAGACATGGAATTCAGAAAGTCTCCGCTCCAAACTGTCTCTCGTGGTGCCCCTTTTATTGAATGTCTAAAAGAGTTTTGGCCAAGCTGGAACAAAAACCATGCAGGTTTTCCTCTTGTTTCCTGTGTAACCTGACATAACAAATGGATTGTGCCTCTTGAGAGCTGCCCTCCACTCCTCCTGAAGGGCTCCTCTTTTTCTGTAGTGCACTTCACAGGGCGCTGCAGAGCAGAGAGAGCACGAACAACTTTGCCTAACCCTGGGATCCTGTAGCAGCCCCAGCACTGGAGATTCCCCTGCAGGGGGCGGGAGGGGTGTGGGTGTGGAGAGAAGACGGAGCATACCCTGACGAGCTGGAAGCCTTGTGTATAAAATACCTGTGGAGACTGGCAGGGAAAGCAAGCAAGCTGGGACTGGATGCCTTCCAAGCATCAGAGCAAAACTGAGTCTCTCAGTGGAGGATGCTAAATTTTGACAACGGGAAAGAAACAGATAGACAAGGGGTGAGTGGGAGGGGAAAGCCTTTTCCTGATAATGCTGTCTGCTTGTAGCTTTAAGCATTATTATGTATTTCCACATGCCACCATGTGTACACAGCATTTTACCGGCAGCTAAACAGGCAGAATTTTGTCCCCAGGATTTTGCAATACAAAACCCCCAGTATGTGGGGCTCTTGCAAGTGAGGGTACCCAGCTCTTCAGAAGAGGCTCTCAGCAGCCATTAGGCAGCAGCCTACAGGGCCTGGATCCTGCTCCTGATGAGGTCAGTGGGAAACAGTGGGGACAAGATTGGGCCCAAGACTTGCAGGATGAAATGAGGGAAGGAAGTGCCTGAGAAAGGTCACAGGCTGAGTTGTGGCATGTTCATATCTTGTTTGCTCCTGGCTTTGGCTGTGTGTATCTGAATCATTCCTCATTCCAAAGATGTAATATAGTAAACAAAGTTAATAGTCAGAAGGGGCAAAGCTTGCCAAGGGCATAGGAGAAGTGGAAGTCATTAACGCAGGGAGACCAACTGCAGTAAATGAGTCCGGAGGGCAGGCACGAGGGAGGTGAATAAGGCTGTGCAGTGGAAGGAGGGGAGAGGACAGCAGGAGAGGAGGAGCAGAGTCATTGCTGCAGGGCAGTGGAGGGGGCTGGGGAGGGGCAGATGTGCTGAGTGAGCACCGAGTAGCATGGGAGAGGAGACAGGGAGCAAGCTCCAAGAGAGCCACGTGAGGCCTTGAAGATGAAATGAGAACTGAACTTTGATGTAGAAAGAGTCTGGAAGTCAGCACAGGGATTCAAGAAGAGGGAATGACACAAGTGGAACAGCAGGTAAGGAAAAGATAATGTAACTGCTGCATGCTGGGTGTTTTAGTGTGACTATTAAGCCTCCCCTACAGTCCTGCTGGGCCTCTCTGGCTCTGAGAATTGAGCGGGTTTGTGCTTTCATGATCTGGTCTAAACAGCAGGGTAAAATATTTTCCCTTTATTGCTTTTGCCTAATCAATCATCCACACATCAGGAGTGTTCATTCGTAAGGGAGGCAGTGGCAGGGAGAGGGCTGTCTGTGAGTGGTGGGATGGGCACCACCAGAGCAGCAGAACAGTGTCACTGAGGGGCTGAGCATCTCCCATCACAGCCCACAAGCTGTGGGGTGCAGGGCATTTCTACAGGGAGAAAAGTTGTGGGATTCCCTCCAATGTCGTGACTTCCCCAAAAGTTGATCGAGGGGACAATCCCAGCAGTAAAACATTTCCCACGCTCTGCGGGTTTCAAAGAAGATCAATACCACTGTCTCTGTTGTTTATTGTATCTTCCCTAGGTCATGTCTTGTCAAGGGTGTTTCCTGCCGGACAGAACTACCAGAATAAGCAAGAAACATTCCCTCTTCCTGTGGCTTCTTCTGGGACAAGCTTCATCTCCCATCTCTTAAACCTTGAGTGGATTCTATGTGGGTTTTTTTAACAGCTCATCTCTCCATTCCCCTTTGAAACAATTTTCTACATGTGAATTTCTTCTATTTTCTTACCTTCCATGATCTTTTAGACTTGTTAGTTTTTAGCTCATTGTTCCAACTCTGGTGACTTTCTTCCTGCTGCCCCTTCCTCTTTCTTCTCCTTCCTTCTTAACTATTGGCATGCAGTTTCTCAAATGTAGCCTCCTGATCTCTGGGACTCAGTCCTAATAAGATCAACTTTTCCCACCCTACCCAGTGCTGCCTTGCTTAATTTGCACCAATCCCTGTTGTCCCCTAATTTCAGAATTACACTAAAACTTTGATTCCCTTCAAGCATTTTCCTCATATGCCTATTCGTGCTCATCTGCAGTTTGACTGGCTCCCTCCTTTCATCTCTCTGTCCATTATGGCAATACCTGCAGTGCTGGGTTAATCTCCATTTCTGTCCAACACCATCTGCATTAAAAACCAAACCCAAACCTCAACAAAATCCATTCCTTCAGGATCTTCTTCAGGATGCTTTAGCAAGCCCCTGATTCTCAGTTTTTTGGGTTATACTTTCAGGAACAACAGCATGAATCTGTCTTTCGTATCTACCAGGAGACTTAGGGCAGCTTATCAAGGATAGTCTTGCTATTCCTTCTCTACCTGTTCCTTTGACACCACTATTATTCCCAGCACACCCATGTTGTCTTCGCCTCCTAGCTCCTTTCCAGACAATATATTTTTCTCATCTTTCAATCACAGATTTCCCTGATTTATATTGTTCAGACTTAACAGCCCCCTTTCCCGAGCCTTTCTCATGCCTTTCCTCCTACTCTCTTTGCAGCCCTGGAAGCATCTGACATAATTCAGTCGCTCAAGAAAACAACTACTTCTCTTGACCCTGGTACCTCTCATCATTTAGGCCTATCTCTTTACTCTGTCTTTTTACTTTACTCCAGTGTGTGTTTCCAGTAATTCCATAGCTTCTGGTACTCTGCTCAGCTCTTTGAAAAGAAGCCATTATCTGCTGTGTCCTCAGGCTCCTCCATCGACACCGCCGTTCCACTTAACAAGCACCCAGAGCCTCCTTATTCTTCATAGAGCACTTAAGAGAGTCACTCCCTGCTATCTCTCCTACATGACTGTCCTCATCCATTTTCACTCCAGGTTCATGCAGACCGCAGTGCAGGAATCTAATGATCTCCTCTTTACTAATGATGCCTGGTCCCATTTCTTTTTTTACCTCGTGGCAGCCTTGTGAAATGGTTGCCCACTCCATCCGTCTCGAGGTATTCATTGCGATGAAGGTACTGTCGTTTCTTAGCAACTGCTCAACTTTCAAGTGGTTCTTCGGATGGGGATGCCTCTTCCATGCTGGGATCCCTTCCCCGGGGATAAATGATGCTTTTAATATTTTTTTCTTATAAAAATTATAATCGTACCTAACATTCGTACTGCTTTTCACTCATAGAGCTCAAAGTATTTTACAAAATCAGTAAGCATTGTTTTCTCCATTGTAGAGAGAGAAAAGCTGAGTCACAGAGACACTGGGGCCAATATTTTCGTGTGTTCATTCATTTTATGCATCTTCATTTCTGGGAACCCAGTCTGAAATAACTTAACCTAATTGCTTTGCTGTAGGATATGAAAGGGAGCAGTAGGTCTTGAGCACCTTTGAAAAATACAGAATAGAACAGTAGGTGCAAAATATCTCAGATGAGGCACAGAGAACTGAGTACCTATGAAAATGTAGTTGTATACCATCTGATCAAGACCACAAAGAGCTCCCTTACTTCTGACATCAGAGCCAGAGACCTCCATTCATGAGCCTACTGCTGCTTCAGGGTCTTCTTTCTGCCTTAAGTGGTGGAGAGATGTGATGGTGCAAAGCATCAGGGTATTTTAGATGTTTCAGAGTAACTCTTCATGCTGTGGCATATTCATACCTCCTCAGCCGCTTTTTTTTTTTTTTTTCTCTGTGAGGAAAGTAGAAAACAACCCTGTCCTAGAAGAACTGGTGGACTAGTAGCTAGACTTAATATTGAAATGGTGGAAACTGGTTCAAAATTCTTGTCACCCAGCAAAGACTTCACCCTGGCCTTCCCATATTCTAGATGAGTTCATTAAATATTTGGTTCTTCTGACTGCTTCTTCTCTCCTTCTGGCCAGCAGATCCATTTCAGATCCACTGAGACTAGAAAGTATGTTCCAGCAGAGTGTCAGCTTCAACAAACTGTCATTCACAGACAAAAAATGAGTCTCAGTAAAAAATTTCTGTGAGTTCTATTGGCCACGTTAATGTCAATAGTACTCAAATACACACAGCTTTATAACTGCATTGCCTTGTCTCTGCTACCTGCAGCCTCTCTTGCCTAAGGAAGTTTCTGGATTCGTATCAGCTTTTCTCAGTTAACTTCTTCACGGGTAGAATAGTTCCTCTTAATCTAAAATGCTTCAAATAATCGATATAACTTTTCTGTCTCTGTTTGAAACCCATTCTGCACATGTTGTGTGATGGCTGATGAACAGCTCAACGTGAGCCAACAGTGTGCGCTCTCAGCGCAGAAAGCCAAAGGAATCCTGGGCTGCATCAGCAGGAATGTGGCCAGCAGGGCAAGGGAGGGGATACTTCCCCTCTACTCTGCTCTTGTGACCCACACCTGGAGTGCTGTGTGCAGTTCTGGTGTCCCCAGCATAGGAAGAACGTGGAACTTCTGGAGCAAGTCCAGAAGGGGGCCATGAAGTTGAGAAAAGGACTGGAGCACTTCTCCTACAAAGACAGGCTGTGGAAGTTGAGGCTGTTCCTCAGCTGGAGGAGAGAAGAGGAGTGTGTGTGAAGACCTCATTCATTTTTTTAAATCTCTCTCCTTTATTTTCCAATCTTCTTTGTTCCAGTCTGTGCCATTACTCAAATTTCTTCTATGCTAGCAGGGGCTTCCTTAGGATCCCACAGCTCCAGCTGTTGACATGTCTTTTTCCAATACTGCTTCCTTTGCCTGGACTAATATTTCTCTCTCTGCTTTTTAAACTCTCTCTCTCTCACCCTCTCTCTCCCCTGTCTTGATTTCAATTGATAACAGATTTTAGTCCTGGGTTTTTCCACAGTGAACCCAAGCCAGCCTTCTCTTTTCTAGCCCTCAGTACAAATGTTACAAAATATAGGATTGGGGAATAATGTAAAACTGCAATTCCATGTGTGATTGCCAGAAAGTCGAATTTCTTTTGAAGAGCCTGGGAGATACCCACTTCCTCAAAACCATTAACAGTCTCTCCCATGAGTTTCAAAATAATTCTTGAAGAAGCATAATAGCTTCCCTTAATTTGTTTGTTGATTGACTTTTTTTTGACAGCACAAGGGCAATTCAACCTCTGACTTGTTTGCTAATCTGTTTCTGCCAGCATGGCTTTAAGTATATGAGATGTGAATTCCAGTTATTTTCTAACTTGAGACCTGTACTCAATGACTATTATCCTATGCCATCAATTGAAAATGGAAAATATTTGGGTTTCCAGTTCCCCCACAAAAGAAAGAATGTAACAAAAATATGCCCAAAACCCCAGATGCTTTTCCCTCATACAAAAACAATTTGGTAGTTGCTTTAACTTGTTAGTAGTAGTGACTCATCAGAGTGAATACTTTTTGGTTATAGAACCAACATTTGCTTTTTACAAACATGTTCATGTAAATGTTGCCATTTGAGGGAAAATCCATGCCAGTAAATATGTTTCTGGAACAGTCACAGAAGGCAGACAAATGGAGTGGGAGCACAATTGAAGCTAATTTGTTTAAAGTAAACTGAATGATCATACACAAATATTTTGTGTGATATTTACTAAAACCTATGTTCTTGCCCATCAGATGACAATTATGTAATTTTTGCAAAGTAAAACAGGCGTGTGAGAGCCTAACCTGCCTCTTCAAATGGTAGGAGTTAACCAGCACTGGGAGATGTACCAGGCTGAGTTTTTGTTTAAAGGGTAGTCTTAGAGGTTAGTCTTAAAATTCAGGTCTCACACACTTTTCACTCCAAATGCATGTATACACTCAGCCAAAGTTTGACTGCATCCACAGAATCCTTCTTTGATGAAGAAAATGTGACTGCAGAATCAATACTTTAAGGTTAATGACAGCTAGAGGGTATGAAAATCTCCCTTCTTTTGGTGGAAATATATCAGCTTTCTTTATTATTGGTCTGTCTAGCTTTGTTTCTTTCCTTGGCTGCTACAGGAATGCTGCTGTTGTAACACAGGACAATCTTACAGGTGCTATTAAGGAGCACCACCTCTCTGTCTTGTTTATTGGACAGCAAGGGGCAAGTGTGGAGGAGTCCAGCAGAAGTTAAGGTGGTTTAAGCTGTGTGAGTTGCATGCTGGCAGAACAGGGAGAAAGCCACATTGCAGCAGCTCAACTGCTTCGGATGCACTCAGTTCAAGCTGTGAACACAACCAAATATATTCATTTTGCTGGCATTTTTATTAGTTATAGACTTCCATCTTTCCATCCAAGCCAGTGAAACAGCTCATGTAGGTTGCTGGGTGAAAAGCCTTTGCTCCTGAGTGAGGAAGTCCCAGAATTATACCCCAGATATTTTATGCAGTGAAATGGCTGCAGCACAAATAATGTCTGTGGATAAATAAAGTCGGTATTAGAAATTTATGTTGCAAACATCTGATGAACTGTTCTAAAGAGAGATGACAGTGTCATCACATCTAGCTCTGGATCAGTCATGCCACTGTACACCATTACATGCCTAACACACAGATTATAAGCCAGCTATGAGCTGCTGAGCAGCCCTGGGAATCACACATATTCCAAAAGGAGCGAACCACCAAGCGCTCATCATGGTGCATACTGGTGCCTGTGAGCAAACAAATCTGGGCCTGTTTGCAGAGCCATATGAGCGGGTTCCTCTGCCACACAGCCTCAGGTTTGGAATACAGTATCTCTCTCTAACGCAGCCCCATTTCCCGGCTGGCCCGAGAAGCCAGCTCCAGGCAAGTGGGATTAACGACACGCTGACACACACACGTGCAAGGAATTAAGGGAGGTGACAGTAAAGAGGAGATGCCTGTGACCAATGCAGCCGCTTCTATGTCAAAGTGGGAAGCTTCTGATCATAGAAGAGGCCCAAGGTGTTAGCAGGGGTCTGCACAAAGCTGTTTGCAGCTTCATGTCTGCAGCATCACTGTGCAGTATCCAGAGGCGCAGCCTCGCCGGGAGCTGGAGTTGGAACGGCTGCTCTGGCTGCAGGTTTCACTGCCCTGACCAGGCTGAGCCAGCGGGCAGCCTAAAGCCTGTTTTGTGTGTTTGTCGAACATGTATCACAGTAGGAGGTACTGCTTTATGAAATACAGTTTCTAATTGCAAGCCAGGGTTTTCCAGACCAGTGGCATTGGCTGACAGACGTTCACGTGGCCCCAGATTGCCTTTTACTGTGTTTCTCCTCCTCCCCTTTATCCAATAGACCATTGAACTATTGAGCAGCTCTGGCTGACACGTTTTTGCAGCTCCGAGACCTACAGCACATGATCCTCAGTGTATGGAGACTATGATCTCTTGTCACATTCAGGGGAAAAAAGGATTGTTTTTGTCTGAATACAGCTGAATTGCTTGGTGTTGCTCTTAAAACTTTCTGCCTACTTGTCACTGCATGATGAGAGTTGTATGATCCTTGAGCTGTTGTGCAATTTCCCAAGTAAGGACCCAGATAAATGGGATTTCAGAGGAATATTTTTTTTTTGTTCTTCCTGAATGCTACCAGAGACAGCTTCACTGCCCCTGCTCCAGGACTCTGAGGATACGCTATGATATGGTGATTTATCCAGCCTAACCCTTTGCCAACAGGAAGCAGTAGGTTCCTGTTTCATGCTCAGAAGCCTGTAAAGAGTCAGCTCACAAAGAGAAGTCCACCCATCCCCAGGACAGAGGGGAGCCCCCTGTGCATTTGACTGCAGGGACTAGAAACAGGGTGCGTGGGATTTCACCAGCTGGTGCAGAGAGGCATCAGACATGTTCCCATGGGTTCAGAGCCTCCAATTCACACACAGTGAGCTCCCAAGGAGCTTGATTCTGCAGAGCACATTTTCCTACATCTCTTACTCTCTGGCTACTCTCTTGTTACTGTGATAAGGTAGATGAAACACTGCTCTCTCTTTTCTTCTGTGCACAACCTAGTTAAAGCCATACAAGGTGCTTCCTTTGGCTTTCTTACAAGCATGTGGCCCAAGCAGGGCTTACAATTTTTATTGATTTGAGATCCAGGATGGGCTATTTTCAGTTCTTGATGAGTACCCACTGAGAACTGCCAGAGTGAGGAGATGGGATAAGTCTCAAAGGTGTGATGCACAAACCACTAAGATGGAAGGATAAATTTTTAAAAACCCATATGTCTGGAATTTTGGGCATAGCTGTTCTTCAGTGATACACCACATTCACTCAGAGTTCTGCTGGGATGTGATATCCATGAAACCTAGCTGCAGCTGAGTAAAGCCCTGAGCAAACTGGCCTGGCCTCACAGCTGACCTGGCTTTGAGCAGTAGCTTGGATTAAGAATTTGTGAGGTTCCTTCCCACCTGAATGTTCCAGTTATCCTATGATTCCAACTCAAATACCACACACAAATGTCTGACCAACCTTTTCTTTATCGATATCCCTTGAGCTGTGTGTAGAGGGTGTATATAAACAAGCACAACTGGAGGTGAAAGTCAGTGCTATGCCATTGCAAAGCTTGTAAATAGTGATTCAATGCATACACAACGTGGTAATGACCAGACTATAAACACCTGTGGAGCAACTCTAAAATTTCATTCTACCACAGCATCCAGCTGCTGAAATTTGTGTTATAACTAGAACTTAAAAGGAGAAAAGGAATTGGATTGAAAAAAATATACAGGGAAAAACAGACTTTCTCAAATCGGCAACATGTTGACAGATTTCTGTCAGTGCAACATATATTAAAGTAAAAGAGGCTTCCGTGCTAGTCTAAACTTAGGAAATGGGTGAGTGCTCCAGCAGATCCACCCCATTGGCTGATTGTGATGTTCTTCAAAACTGCTTAAGTCTGAGAACATTTTGGGATGGAAGCCGAGGCTTCCAGACTAACCTAAGATTTATGAATTATTATTATTATTATTATTATTATTATTATTATTATTATTATCATCATCATCATCATCATCATCATCATCATCATCATCATCATTACTATTATTTCCAACTTACCAGGGAAACTGAATCAGAAAAAAACAACTGAAACTGAATTCTAACTCAAGCCAGGGATATTTTATTCAGCTTGGGTTGACCGTGGATCTCACCACATTTGAGAAGAGCAGGAAAATTGGAATCCTGGAATCCCAGTGAAGCAATCTCAACAGCCAAAAAAGCAATGCACTTCACTGCAGGTTACTGCGTTCTGATGGGAAGTAAAAGAAAGAGCTTGTCCTTTACATGAAAGTGCAGCAAGAACCCAAAATCTATCGACTTCTAAAACTGCCAGTAAGCCCCAGGTCCTCACCTATCCAGCCTGGGGCATAAACTTCCCTCAGAGGCATATTTCTGTGCATGCACTTACTGTAGAAGACAGAATTGGGATTATCAGTTTTGTCCCTTCTCCAGTGGGGCTTGTACAAGTTCATTCCATTACTGCACTGATGAGACTGGTGCAAGAAATGAGGTCATGACTGCAGTTACCTTGGACCTTCGAGGGTCTCTGGGGAATCATAGCCCTTTTCTCTAGGAATGCAGCTGCATGCTTTCAACCTGCATTTATCTTACAAAGCAGCATGTCTCCATTTGAAGTTCTGCACAACAGGATTCTTCATAATGGACTTGACAAATCTGGGGCAGTGCACAGAAAATCTCCCTTCAAGGGAACAGGTTCAGGTGCACCGACACTGATTTTCACTCTTCAGCAGATGGAAGGCTATTTAGAGGTGGAACACTGAAGATGGCATTATTTGCCAAGAGTTGCATTCCAGAGTTTAAAGGAAAGGATCTGTCAAAGAGAGAGGTTATGCTGGTAAGAAACTCCCAGACCACCTCAACTCCATTGCATCAGGAGGACTGAATGATCAGTGGCCTTGAGCAGATGCTCCTTTAATGGGAGTAGAGGCCAAAGGGAAGACTTTTTGTAGCTGTGGAATGTGTCCAAGGAGAGATACGAGGTGTGTATAAGGAAATAATCCAAGACAAAACAAGAAAGTGCACAGCCATCCAAGCATCTGGAAAGAGGTAGCACTGGCTGACCTGACAGACTTGTTTGTATGTGCGTGGTGAAGCCTGAAGATGAGCTGCCAGGGATGGCTGAGCACATTCTCTCCCTGAGGATTTCTGGATGGGATTCTCAGACTGGGATCTATCACCCTGTGAACTCACTGAAGCATACACCAGTTCCAGACTGTGTTGCCATGCTCAGTAGCTTGTGGGAGAGGAATAGTGTAAAGACAGCTCTTGCCACATTGGACTTGAAAAGGTTGCTCTGAGAAGTGGGGGCACGTCAGGATCTTCTCTGCAATGAGGGAAATGTCCCAGGCAGGAATAGAGTCCCAAGGACAGGGGTGTATGACATACAGAATAAAGCTAAGGTGCTAAGATGACCATATTTCAACTTCTGATGAATGGTAAAAGGAGAAGGATGAACAGGCTCTTCCTTCTTCTGTCCTATCCTCTAAGGCTTCTCAGGCTTGCTAACTCACTGTGTTGGAATCTGCTTGTTAAGTCTCCATGGAGTTAACAAGAGGAGTGAGAGAACATTTGGGAAAAGGTAGAAAGAGAGAGAGTATGGAAAAGATCTTGGAAGGAAAGCCAAGGACAAGCAGATACAGTCATGATGCTTTGGCTGGGACATCCATTGAATAATACTTCCGAGTTGCCCATAAAGTCAAGATCCTGGCAGAGGGTGGATCTGGATGCTAACTCAGCACTTGTATGCCATGAAGAGAATACCATGGGGACTCAGTCCATTTTCCTCATTGAAATGATCAACTCAAGTGAATTAACTTGGTTTCCAACTCATCCAACCCTAATCATCCTCCTTTGAAGTTCTCCTTTCTCATTCATGCTGTAATTGTGCCCTATATAAAAAACCCAGTGTGTCTCAAAGGCAGCTGGAGTATAAACCACAGAAGGGATGTGGAGGCCTTTCATCCAAGACAAACCTACACTGAAAATTAATCCTGGTTTTGGACACAGTAATAGCTCTCAGATTATAGAGACAGAAGAAGTCAGCATGGCTGGACTGATAACTATCCCTTTGCTTGCTGCCCTTGAAAGGGACTGATTCAGGGGACTTTGTTCACCCAGACTAAAATACTTGTTGAGTTGGAGGAAGGTAGAAAACCTTGTTCTGATGTTACATAAGCACATCATGTAAATTAAACTGAGGGATCAGTTCAACTCTGTAACTCTGAGCAAGCATAACTGTAGTGAAATAAAATTGTTACAAGAAGGAGTGAGAAGGGGTTTAGAGACTGACTTCTCTGTCATATCTCTTGGGAAGAAAATCTCAATGAAAGCCACCAGTATTAATGAAAGCCAATTGGAACTTGATAGGAATTATTTTGCTATTTTGTCAGCGTTGGTTGGAACACAGGGATTTAGGAAGATTTCCTTTGTAGAAGCACATCTAGGAACACTGTGCTGTCTCCTCTGAGCTGTGAGATGCACAAGCCTTTGGGAATTTGTATTTCTCTCAGGATCTGGTTTGTATGCAGCTTTTCAGATTTTCATGGAAGACCAACAAACCCACATTACTGGCATCTGTTAACTGAATGAGAACACACACGCCCAGACCCAAATCCTACCTACATGCCATGAAGGAACTAGGAGGATAGAAGGGAAATTCAGGTTGCCTGGAATCGCTGTGCCTCTTCTAAAAATTGTCCCCATAAACAAATACCTTATCACAGTGGGGTAAACTGCCAAATCCCAAAGAACTGGCTTCGAGAAAGTCCTTCTCAGGTTATTAAACAGGTCCTATCAAAGAAATGACAAATGAGAAAGTGGCCTTTGTTTTCCACAGTCAGGATGGGTCTAGGGACTGGAGTGGTAAGGGGGCATGGTTAGTGGGGACCAGCACAACATATAGGGGTCCCAGAGAATGGAGTGTGCTACAGTTGAGTCGTTTCCTAACTGCATTTGCTGGTATTGCACTTGGTTCTGACCAGAGCATTTCATTGCTTTTTATTGGAAGCACACAAACCTTCCGTCCCATTTGAAAGGAAGGAGAGGGAAGAGCTCAGCTGCAGCAAAGAATAGAGAAATCAGAGTGAGGGAGGGAGCTGCAAAGAAAAAGAGCAGGTATAGTGCATGTCCGATGAGGTCCATCTGTTCCTCATTAACCAGATGTCTCCCACCCACCTCCTGAAGTGCCATTGACTGCGTATTGTCAGGACAAGAAGGGGATAACAATGCCACCATGGTGCAGACATTCATACACCAACAGGAGTCCTGCCATGCAGCCATCCCTCCCTCTACTACCCTTCCAGACTGGATGCCAAATCCCTCTTTTTCATAATCAGCTTTTAAACAGTTACATCCTCATAAAGCTTTTGCATTATAATTGCCGTTTGTTTCATCCCACTCTGAAAATGGCAAGTTATTTCAGCCCACTTTACCAGAGTCAGACCTTACTTCCTGTAAGTGTGTCATGACTTCCTGCAGCGTTTAAAAGAGAGAGAAGTGAATACTTGCTTTAAAAAGTGGTTTCTACTTGCCAAACTTCATCATTTTAAGAGTCAGAGAGTCCTTGGATTCTCACCTGTATCCAAAGTACAGCAGTAGATTTATGGACAATTCAACGTACTAAAGATTATTTAGAAATGCAGGAAGAAGCATAAATTACTTTCTCTATGTTGTTAGCCAAGGATCATTTATAATAAGAGCCCATCGAATCATCCTTACTCCAAGGGTGATCTGTGCAGTGATCCATGTGTGGGCATGTCAGCCCACACAGGAAAACTCTGTCTTACTCTCTAGGCTGTATTCACAGCCTGTTCGTGGCAAGTCTTCCTTTACCTCCATATCCCTGATGAAAGCAAAGCACTCTGTCCTCAACCCTCTAAATCATTCCACAGCACGGCTCATAAATTGTAGTGTGCAAATGGAGCATCTGCTGAGCTGCAGCCACAGATAATGTGATGCTTCCACCTATTTTCCTTTGTAAAAGCATGCAGGCTATGCTGTGCACTGGGCCCCTGACTCACGTAACAGTTAGAAAATAGCCTTAATCTTGTCATTTTGGTCCAAGCTCCTGCACACTGAACTTGAATGGCTGGAGGAGATCTGGGTGGGCATGTGTCCTTCAAAAGCAGCAACTCTGAGCACTCACCCGATGGGCAGCTGAAGGCCTCAAGAGCTTGTTGAGATAAATATCTGTACCTCTTTCAGAGTCATTGTACCCAGTGAGCCTGCCACGCTGCTAGAATAGCTCTAGGTTTAAATGCCTGTTGAACAGCTGGTGCTGAGCCTCATGTTGATGTGAGACCTCTGCAGGAGCCGTGCACTCTCCTTGATGTCACGGCGTTATTACATTGCTGTCACCACGAGAGCAACTCCAGTGTGGATTCCTGCTCACTGTGAGGCAGGAGAGTCCTTCATACATCAACAGCAGTTGGTCCTTGAACCCTGGTGGGTGATGGCTGAGACTGCATACAGGGGCAGTAGGATTGCTGAGCCCTGTGCATGTTGCAAAAAGCTGAACAAAGCCAGGGAAAGATGGAAAGGAATAAAGAAAGACTTGGTTGAGCAACAAAACAGGAAACTTCATCAAGAGACAAGAGAGAATGGATGGCAGAGAGAGGAGTGAATGTTTTTTTAAAGAGAAAAGGCTCATTTGGTGAGGGGAATAACCATGAGCAGAAAAGACAAATTATGAACTGGCATGAAAGGCAGGAGATTCCCCATTGAGTTAAAAAGAGAGGGAGTGTTGGGGGGGACATTGTTTTTATTGTTTTTTCATTATCTGTTTTTCCTGAGAGGTGACGGGTTCAGACATTATATGGAAATTTCATCTTTATCACAGATGTGTTACATCTAGCAGTGACTGTACGTGAAAGGGTAAGCTCACGCCTCATGATAGGTTTCTGTGAAAGGCTGTACTTAAGCTACCTGGGGAAGTTGTGTGAGCCTGCAGGGAGAGGCAACTGCAGTAGGAGGTCAAGTTCTCAAGAAGGAATGGTCGATAGGGCTCTGTGCCCCTCAAACATCCCTGGAGATGCCCAGTCAGCTGCAGTGTTTTTGTCTCTCTTTACGCTCCAGAGGCTGAAAGCACTCTGGAAACTCAGCAGCTGGATTCTGCGGGAGCAATCTGATTAGTGTCCAACAAATGGCTCCTAGCCAGGTTTGTGACAACCTGATCAATCAAATTCAGAAAATCCCTTTTTAACTTCACAGCTGACATTGGGAAAGATCTGGGAACATGTTTGGGAATTGAAGGCACCTGCTGAACGTGAATGAGAAAGAAAAAAACCAGACAGGTGGATGAAGAAAGAAATGAGTGGAGGTTTGTGTGATGATTCCATGTGCTGGTGTTTGGAAGAAAGCAAGCCACCTTTGATGCCAAATTATGTCCTTGCCTGCATCATGAGACTGCGCCGTGATATCAACTCAATGCGGATGCATTTCCACGTCTTGCTTTTGCAATAGGAAAACACACCTGAAAATTTCTCCAGGTGAGTTACAGCTGACATGGAAAGCCTGAGGAGAAAGCTGGGATCTAGCAAGACATGGGAAACATACCCAGAGTGCCTGTTGTTGCTGTTAAACACCATCTGTCACGGACCTACGCAGGAATTGAGTGTCAGATTCTTCTTCCATCACAAAGGCTAAATGAAATAATCTGCCTCTTAGCCTCACACGCATCATTGCTGAACGTAAGAATTAGTAGTTCATGCTCACTTTTAGTAGCCATGGATTGGACCCAGTACGTCAACTTCATGACTTATTTTCCTGACACTGCCCAAGACGTAAACAGCATGGATTTTATTTTTCTTTTTCTCCCTTGCTGCTTTCTTTTCACTCAAAGCATTGTAGAAATTGTTTGTTTTTTAAAATAAAACCTTTTTTAAGTGCCAGGTAAGCCTGCAACTGCAGCAATGTTCTCTCTCCCCTTTGGTTCTAACAACTTCTGAGTATCAATCAAGCATTGGTTTGCAGAGGAAAAAAAGATAATAAGGAATGACTTAATTATCTCTGCTGAGGAAAATATGAGCTTGATTTCAGTTTCAGAGGGAATTACTTTTTTCCTGGCTCACTCACTGACTCTAATAGAAGACCAGTGAGATCTGATGTGGCTCCAGCAGAGACCTCCTATGTTCAAAATATCTGGGAGTTTGAAAGAAGTACTGTAGAGTTTGAATTGGCTCTAATATGTTACTGATTGCTATCCATGACGTTTCCCTGGAGCTCGAGAGAACATCTGTGTACTTCACCCTTGGAAAACAGTCAATATCCTTCCATGGTGTGATAGGCAGTAGGGGCCAGGTACAGAGCACTTTGGAAGGAAGGTGGAGTGATCTAATAGGGACTTGTGGCTTGGTGAAAAGTGAGTTCAGCTCTACTGCAGTCTTTGTGTATACTTGGCTTACCACTTAATCTTCCCATGTCTGAAATTTTCCACAAGTAGAATGGGCATGGGAGCATTTTCTTGTGCTCCAGAGACACTGGGTGATGGAAAGCTTCAAGGGGTGAAAAACCACACACTACCAGAATGGCTTCCATTGCTTTGAGCAGAGGACAGCAATTGCATGCACAGAAAGCATGAGCTGAAACCTCACCCAGCAGCATTGGTTTTGCTGCTGCAAATTGAGACCTTGCATTTGGTAATTTATCTGTTGGCCTTTGTTTACCTGACCAGTGATGGCACTAGTAGGTTTGGAATGTCACCTTGATTGGCACCAGTAAAACTTTCATACCATGATCTCTCTGTTCTAGAGGGGCCATGTGTGTCATGGAAAATAAATTTATTTTGAAGACTTTAAAAATGTTATCGTGACTATTCTTACATTGCTTTTCTGCAAAAGTAAGCATCAGTTACTTCTCAAATAACCACACAGACCTCACAGGAGGCCATAATGGTCCTTTAAAAAATGCTAAAATAGTCTCTCTATGCATAAAAATGTCAACATTTTAAACTCATGCCATTCAAAGTGACTTCTGGAGGGAAGCTGTGGATTTCCAGCTTTCTCAGCGGTGTCTAAAGCAGCATGGTTTGTGTGGGGGTTAAAGGTGACTTTGTGCTGCATTTGTGCTTTTCTGATCACCAGACCAGAAGAGATTGGCTTAGTCTCTGATACAAGCTGGAGTACCTCAAGGCTGTTGTAACATATACCTGAACCAAATCCTATCTGAAAACAAGGGACCACTGTAGCAGGGGACTCCTGGAACGTGATGTCTTGTACTGTTCGTCCTTTAGCCACATCCCTTCACTGAGGGAAAGCTTATGCATTTCTTGGCTATGTGGGAGTTCCTGATAACAGGAATTTAAACCACCAATGTGCAGCAATGTTAGCAAAGGGCATGATCTGACTCCATGGAGTCAGGCAGCAACAGAATGAACTGAAATACCATGATGCTTTCTGTCTGAAAAAAGGAAACCACTGCCTCAAGACTAGATCTTATTAGTTTTGGGCCTTGGGCAGGTGTTGTTTCATAAGGCAAAATCACAAATGTCACAGTGTCTGCTTAAACTAATAAATGAGAAAAATACACATTTTCCAGGGAAGATATACTTCAGCCGTGAGAAGTAGCTTTAACCCAGTGCAGTAGAAGGCTACATAGCAAACCCTTCTCATCATTCCCCTGATGCACTCCAACAGGGCTCCCAATGAGTTCAAGAGATGGTATCTGAAGAACCCAGCATGACCTCGAAAAAACCTGTGTGACACAGCAGCACCTGATAGAACCAGTGCAAAATCCCCACGATAACCTAGCATGACCCACAAGACTGACCCTGTGACAACATTTGATTTATGGCAAATGACATGGATTTAATCACTCACCGGAGAACGCTGAATGACGCAGCACAGCGTTGCTCACTGTGGCTCTACTGAACTGGCACGCTCCAATTGGCTTTGGGAACACACCCATTGGGTGATTCATACAATTAAAGGGCTGCCAATCCTCCCAACACTAATGAAATGCATCTCTGTTTTACTGGTAGCACTTTCTAGCAACCCATTTAGGCTTTTCTGCTGCTCTCATCACCCTAAGGTATGAGCACATCACAATTGATGGACAGCTGGTTTGCGGTTGAGGTTAAAAGGAAAACCTGGCTCCAAATAGGATGGAATTGTATAATTCATAGGTTTATAAGCAGAGCACAAATATTCAGTCAGATAATTAATTGCTATACTGACTTAGCATGGGTTGGATGAGGTACCCCCACCTTGGCAGGGGGACACATTAACATTAATCTAGGAATGCTAAGAACTGTGTGTTCTAAGTAAACCAGCGTTACAAAATTGTTGTAGTGTATAAACTATATCTCAAATGTGGTTTGAGATTTCCTGCAGACTGTGAGAAAGACGCTGTGGTTCTTCTCCACTGAAAGGGAAAGTAAAGATAGCTTCAAGGTGCACAAGCAGCAAGCTGCCTACTAAGATCACTGATGTATGAGCATACATCAGCCAGAGCAGGTGCATAGGGGTCAGTCCTCAAATTCATTCCAGTTGATTCAGCCCATTTAATAGCACAAAACAACAAATAATTTTGCTCACATTCCATCTGAAGACATTCCATATATAGGGGAAATCCTGGATGACATTAATAAAGGGTCATGAGGACTCTGCTTAAGTCTCTTTTCTCTTCCTCTGTCATTCTGGACCAAGTATGACCCAGACATGCTGGAAGATGTAGTCTATCTAGGACAGCCAGTCGGGTCTGTCATAAACTAAATTAGTTCAATAGTATTCTCTCAAACCTTACAACAGACCTAAATTTCCTATTAGAGCCTCAGTTTCCTTTACTTCCTTTGGTTTAACACCCATGAGGATCCAGCTCACTTCCTTCTCTGCAGGAAAATGAGATCTTCCCTGGCCTTGTAGGCTCTATGCTGACTCCCCACTCACGTTTTGCTGCTGTACAATTAAAAACCAGATTCTCCCTCATTCACTCTCCCCATCCTCCTAATCTAATGCCCTGGTGTTATCCTGATAACAGCACGTAGAGATGTGAACTGATCTGCCTCCCATCTTGTCATCTTCTCTCACATATCCGACCCAGTTCCCAGGGTCTGATTTTGTACAACTATGAACATTTAGTCTTGAAAATTGATCACTGGCCCAGAGGCTAGATGTTTGTTACCCAGAAGAAAAAAGATGACGTTACAGTTATTTTAGGTCCTGAAAAGGGCAGGAAGTCCTACTACATTAGCAGTGAAAGGATCAAGAGTGGCTCAAGAGGATCTTGGCAGGTTCAAAAAGTCACAACATTTGAAAGCATAGTCCACATTTGATCACCTATCAACAATTTATCAATAGCTCAGTGATTAAAAACAAAGCTCTTTCACTTCATTAAACACATTCAGAGCCGTTTGCTCTACATTCCAAATGGCTGAACTGATGTTCCAGTGCAGCCTATTTTTAGTCTTTCTGATTAGTTCATTATTTAGGAAAAGCTACTGACTGTATCTGTTGCAGAGATCTAATTCTTCATGTGGATCCCAAGGAAGAGAAGAGCTTCATATAGGTCGTAGGAATTTATTTGAATGTGGGTTTGACCACTGTCCCTGCTGTGATGCAGCTCAGTGAAGTGATGAGCATAGAGCTTTCCTCTCCTTGAGTCTTTTCCTTCATTTTTGTTATGGGAAGAAGCCCTGTAATACATTATACTTTTTTTTTTCCCTGTGAAAACTAAGATGTAGATTGACAAAACTAGCAGTCTCAGTGAGAATTAAACAAGATACTCAAAATAAGTGATCTCTTGGGTGTCTGAGTAAATCACCACCTCCAGATCAGATTTTATTTATTTTGGGAACAAACTATTTCTTTGCTGGTAAATCCTGCAGTTTTGTCATGAATCCAATGATTTTTTCTCTGGTAAGTGACAACCCTGGAGACAGAAGTGGCCATGTATCCCCAGGGCAGACACCACATGGGCAAAAGCATTCCAGCATTGCCTCTTCAGCAAGCTTCAGCCCTCATGTGAAAGGACAGGATCTGCAGGTCACATGGAGATTAGTCTCTGTGTCCTTCAGCCCTGCCTGCTAAAACTGCAAAGGAGAAATCCAGCTGTGATGGCATCTTCTGGCTCCCAATTTCTCAAGCCCTTGCACACACATCTGGGCCAAGCTCCATTTCAGAACCCCAAATAACACAATGCACCTCCCATAGGGACAGAATGAGATAGAATCATTCATTTATTTCAGACCACCTGTGGTTACCAAGCATGGGGGAAAACCCCTCCAGTCACTTAGGTATGCCTCTTTGGGGACATGGGAATTAGATTTGGACTGAGAACTGAGAGGGGCTCTTACTACAAGTTCCCATGGCACAATGGAATGTGACCTTGCATGGGTTTTGGAATCTGCACACCTGAGTAAGCACTGCATCCTGACAGCTCTCAGATGCACAGCTCATTTGCCTGTGCAGGGCACCATGCTTGAGTGGCCATTAGAACTTGAAATACCTAAGCTAGCTTGCTTAGAGTTATTTGGGAATGTCCTCCTGGCACTGCCTGGTGTTGGGCAGGCGGGGACGGCTCTGCGTTCTGGAGAAGGAGATGAAGTCAGTTCTAGGTGTAATACCCTCTTAGTGATGTCAAAAGCAGCAGCACAGAAACAAGTTGTACACTTTTGCTGTCTTCTGCTTTGCTGCCTTTCACATGTCATTTGTCATCTTAAGAGTGTCACTTCTTGGATGTAGGGACAACAGTTTTGTGTGTGCACAGTGTCTAGCATAAAGGTGTTTCCACCCTATGGGAAACATTTTTTGTGCAGCTGCAATGGCACAATGGCAAGAAAAGGTAAAATTCTCAGAAAATCTCCACCAAAGAACAGCAGCCAGAGAAGAGCATTAAGTGTTAGTTCCTGTGCTTTACCAAAGATAATCTAGCCAAGACATGGGTTCTTTGCCATGAAAACTGTACTCAAAGACTCAAGGAGGAGGACAAATTCATGTGCTTCCAGTATGAGACCAGCACAGAGCCTCAATATATGAGGTGGCCGTGCCTGTCTTTCTTGGCATCACCAAATCAAGTCTAAAATGTCATGCTCCAGCTAGTTTGTTTCTTCTTTCCTTTTTCAAACTTTACTGTATGGAGTCAAAACCACTGGTCACACTTTCCAAATTGCTGGAGGTCCAAGACTGGTTGGTCTATATGATTGATCCTGCCCGGTCTTCCCATGTCAGAACCCTTCTTTCTCCCACGGACTGGGGCAGGAAGGAGTGGGAGAGAGTGCTGTTAGTGGTGGTAGATGTTGGCATCAGCAGGTGAAAATCCATCCCATTCCACAATTGAGAGAAGATGGATGAGGAGGTCTGTCTCTCCATCCATCAGCTCTAGCTGATACTCCTGCTTCTCTCAGCAATACAAACATCTCTACCTCCGAGTCCCAGGATTTCTTCTGACTCATCTTCCTCTTTCAGACCATGTATCTCAATTATCTCCTTCCAGCATGCACACTGCATTCCTATTACCACCTTCCCTTGTCATGCTGTGGCCAAGTCCCGGATCCTCTCTTGCCTAATGTTTCCTTCTGGCCACCTGTGCTTTCCAGCTGTCACAGACCCTTCCAGCCCCAAATGTCCCTCCATTTCCAGCACGCAGAGACGCTTTCCTCCACAGCTGAGTTGGTTTATTCCCAGAAACAACCCATCCCTTCAGTTTCTGCAGAAGAATAAAAGTCCTCCCTGGTCCTCATGTCTTTATATTGTCACAATGCTCTTTCACACAGTCTTGCTTTGCTCTGAATGCTTTCCCCCTCACTGTTCCTGTAAATGTGGGCCAAGCTGTAATGATGCAGCACACAGAAAAACACCTTTCTCCTGTGATCTTAGACAGCCCCTGGAATTAATTCCTGGAAAGTCATTCTTGTCCTTTCTGAGTTATGCTTTCCTGTGAACAGATGGACAAAGTGATGGATGAAGAGGGGAAGAACAGAACAATGACTGAGAAAGAGTTGTGCAATGATTAGGTGCTCACCCAAAATTTAGAAAAATTGTCAGTCCCATGCATTTTCCTGTGCTGTGCTGCTGTTTGCATTGCAGTTCACTCAGCAGGGTAGACATATTATTTTCTCTTTTGCTCCCTTTCCCAACAGCAAAGCAGCTGCACTGCTCTGCTCTGCTCTTGGCAGTTGTTCCCTTTGAGGCTATTGAGTACAGTTCCAATGGAATCCTCAACTAAAGGACACTGTGCAATGTTGAGCTCCAATTATCTCCAGCAGCAAGCCTGTTCACAGCTGCTCTGTTGCCCCAAACCCTTGCACTCCATGAGAGACCCTATCATCCTCCCAGGCTTCCTCCCAAATTCTCCTATTGAACTTTCTCTGTGTATTTTCTCTTCCTTGAAAGAAACACCTGGCTCCTACTTTTGGAGACACATGGGAAGCAGAAAAGATTAAAACAACTCCATGTTTGGAAGACTTAGAGGTCTAGCCCATTGTGCAATCCCCCCCAAGCCTGGAAGATATGAAGGAACCAAAGCCTGGTTATTTTTTAGGGAGCAGCTACATGTCTTCACTTCTGTTATTTCACAGGTCAACTTACAATTTCTCTCTGTGCTTCATACACTGAGATCATAGGGCTCCAGGCAGGCATTTTGAGGAATATCTGGGACAGAAGCTTCTACACCAAACTGTAGCATCCCCCATACCAAAAGCATGCACTGCAGTAGTGCTGGGAAGCAATTGGAGGAGAAAGAAGCCTGGAGATAGCTATTCCTGGACCTTTCCTCACTCCTGCCCAACTGCATTTCCACAGGGCAGTGGGGATCTCAGTCTCTCACTCAATTGTTTCCACTGGACACTGGCCCCTCTTGCTGTCCCCAGAATAAACTAAATCAGCTTTTCACCCTGCTTAAAATGTTCCTACGGTCTGTGGCCAGTTAGGAATTCCCAAACGCAGGGAAACCATCCATCCCGTGGTTGTGAAATTCAGTAGGACTTCATAGCGGCTCCAACCTATTCCCTGTACTTTTTGTCTCTGAATATTTGATTTCTGTCCTCCTCCCCACTGCCTTCAGGCAGGATGACATTCTTTTCTGCTCAAGCCCTTTCAGTCCTTTCAGATCTTGAAACTCCCCAATTACAACCACTTTTCTTGCGATGGTGACACCTTAAGAGACAACAGCAGCTGCCTATAAAGGGCCTCTGCCATCTGTTTCCTCTGCCACTTCTTTGAGACAGCTCTAGTTATATACAGAAAAATATTTATCACAGTTCATTCACTCCTCACTCAGAAATGAGCTAGAGAAAAATGCCTTCTTTCACGGTTCTGCCATTGCCCTTCAAAAACCCATGACCCTCAGCCTAAGGAAAAGGACAATGCTTGAATCTAAAACAAAGCAACAGAAATTCCTGATGGTCGGTCCCTTGGGACCCTGTACTCTGAAGGCAATTATGGGGGGCATCTACATTTGGGAATGGCTCCTCCTGGCTGCCTGAAAGGCAAAAGTCAAAATCAAACCACTTCAGCTCAACCACCAGTCTTTCATACCAATCATATCTGAAAGGAGATGCATGTGTGCACGTGTGCACAGATGCACATTTGAACAGACTTAGCTGTGAGTCCTTTTCCACTGCCTCTCCATAGAGGCTGGATGGGATGGGATCAAGGGGACTAGTTCCTACTCAGGAGGACTATGGGCTAGAAATGTAAAGGGAAGAGGGGAAACATCATCAAGGGTTAGGACTGTGGGAGAAAAATCCACACGTGAGAGATGATGTGGACAAAATGGAAGAGATGAAGAAACAGCGAATTCTGAAGAAGAATGGTGAAGAGAATGAATAAAAATGAAAACCAAGGGTGAAAAAAAATTGAACTAAGAAAAATATTATGCAACATCCTCAGGAGGAGATAAAGCTCTAGGAACAGGTTCTCAGAAATTTACTGTTTTCAATGGACAGGTCACAGTGAGGTTGCAGAAGTCAGCAAATAGGGTTGGATGAAAAGTTGTTTGATTCACAGTGATCTGTGATACTATATGAACACAACCATAAACCTGGGAAATATTCAGTGTTCAAGCATGATCCATCTCACTGCAGCTACACTGGTGATATAAACAAGACCTGAAGAAAGAGAGAAGTTCCCTGAGTGATAGCAAATTTAAGAATGAAATGTTGTTATGAAGGAGTGGGAGGAGAAAAATAAAACCAACACTAAAAAAAAAAAATCATGTTCAGAAGGAGAATGAAAACTGAGAAATAGGAAGAGAAAAATCAGAAAGGGATAGAAAATCCAAGGAACGGAGGTGGATAGTGTTATTCTTTATTTGACAGAATGTATTCTTTATACAACAAGCTAAATCAGAAATTTATAGGTGTTTCCTTCTAGCAAAAACACACATCAGAAAAATCCCTACCCATGAATAGGATGACATTGCATTCTCAAGTTTTTGTATACCATCCTCATTTCTGTTTTTCACAGCTAGAAGATAGGAGTATATGCTCTGGGGGAATAGGAAGTGCAGCATAAAGTCCATATGCTTCTCTGGGGAGTTATAAATTTGACAGGAAGCTAGTATAAATACTTTAGTCGCCTGTGCCACAGAAACAGAAGTGGATTTCACCTGTCCTGCAGGGCTTGGTATGAAAACTCTGATTAAGTAGTTTGGAATTTTATGGGAGAGCTTTCTGTAACACAAGGAGAATAAACGGGTCTGTGAGACAGAAAGGTGTCAATAAAAAAGAGAGATTCAGATAAAGATAGAAAAGCAGAAGGAAGAGAAACGTGAATGCCAGCAAGTTCATGGTCACCTCTGCCATTTCACACACTCACCCATCCAAGGTGAGGAATCTGTATGAGAATTTTTGCCCCACAGGAAGAGCAGCCAAGTCGAATTTTCCTAATAAGGGTGAAAGATGATGAAAATGGGAATAGTGAAAAAAGGAACTGCTGGACTTGGCGAACAGCTGGCATAAATAAATGCAGAATCTCATTACCTTTGGGGCTGCTGCACCCACTCACACTTGAAGGGAATTTAGCCCCCGGTTTGTTGGGTACGTCACTGGCGGAGCGGGGACACGCGGTGACCTTGGGGGCATGGATGCTGAAAGCACGCACAGCCCCTCCTCAGCCTGGCGCTCCCCTTGCCTACACAGGCAGCGTAAGCAGCGTGGCTCCATCCGAGTCACCGAGGTTACATCAGAGCAACGAGGGGAGAACTGGGCCTCCATCTCTTGTGCACAGAAACACTACAGTACTGTACGTCATCGGGGGCCAGTGCAGTAATCATTTCCACAGATGCAAGAGGAAAGAGACACCCTTGTTTCTAATTTACTTGTGATAGCATCAAAGAGACCTAAAGCCTATTGCTTTCTGGGAAGCAGGGACTTCAACAATAATAATTCTTTGCACATATATAGCACCTTCATTGCCAGCTACTTACTTTATACCCTGGGGTGTGAAGAAAAAGGACTCCACTTAATTCCATATGCTCTTAATTGCTCTCTATCCCAGATCCTTCCTAGCAAAATATGATAGAAATACCTAAACTCCCTGTTAATTTGTCAAATTAGGGCAGTCATTGACACCAGCAGAAATACAGGCCTAGTTTGCATCTTACGTTGCAACTGCACAGCATAGCATCTAGAAACAAAAGAAATGCCAGACTAAGTAAATCTGAGCTCTGTTTAATCCCTGACAAATGTTTCAGGGAAGAGGCAAGAACCACATGGCAGTCAGATAGGGGATAGACTGCCCTTGTGAAATGTTATCCTAGTTTTTATGGCGACTGGCTTAATTGCTGAATTACAAAACACCCAAAATGCTGTTCACATCCATTAGGTGGATGCTTAATTTTCGTGAACTCTGTCGTAAATGCCCACTTGCTTGCTAAATGTTGTTAAAATCTTGGCCATGAGAGCTCCAGTGGCAGTGAGCTCCACAGCCCTGATATGCATCAAATGAGAAAGCTTTAACTGGGTCTCCTGTGACTCATGTCAGGTCCTCTTGTCTGTGTGTTACAAAATGGGGAAATCAAGAGCTACTGATCCACCTTCTCTAGTCCATTCATTATTCAACACAATCCAATCACTTTCCCTCTCGTTCACCTCCTTTTCCAGGCAAACATGCCTAGCCTTCATACACAACCTTCCTACCCTTCCTTGTCCCTGTCCCCCTTTTATGAACCCTATTCTGATTTTGCAATACCCCCCCCTTGGATAGGCCTTGCTTCTGCACTCTCTGCTGTCCCCTTTGCTTCACTCCTTATGCTTGGGGACTTGCTGGTGGTGGGTTTTCTGTCTGCAGCCCTGCGCTGCAATAGACCATTAACAGCAGTGTCCCCGTTTCTGGCACCCAGTGAGTCACCACGGTTCACGTAGAGCCCTGTATGATGCACAGGCCCCCTTTTCTCACCAGCCAGTGACACCCTCTGCCCCTCCTCACTGAGGTTCATCCAGACAACCAGCCCCCAGCCCCATTCACCTCCCCACCTTAGGTATTCCTGAGAATCTCAGAGAAAATCATTCCCCTGAAAACAGTTCAAAAAGGACGACTGCTCACTGAGACTCTTCTCCCTGACAACCAGAGATCCTTCACTGTAGTGCACAACAACTGCCCCAGGGTTATGGCTTGAGAGACCCTTATTTTCCATTTGGATCCTGGCCTGATCCATGTCTGAGGGTTGCCAGGGAGGGCATTTAGGGCTGCCATGAGCTCCTTCCAGCCCAGTTGCTGGCTGCACGCAGATGAGCCAGCTCATCAGCTGAGCTGCCAGTGAGCCCTCCGGCCATGGGAGGTTGGAGGCAGCAAAGTGGAGGGAGGCTGGCTTGACCACAGGCAGTGAGCAATGAGGGGAGCAGAGGGAGGGGCTCAGCTCTCACCCCCCTCAGAGGTAGCTGGGCTGCTAGTAAGAGGAGACAGTGACAGCAACTGGTGTCATACACTGCTTTGAGGAGGGGGCACTGGCTGGAGAAAGGAGGGGGACAGCCAGAAAGAGGCTGGAAGAGTGTTTATTTAGAGCACATAGGCAGCACAGCTCCAAAAGAATGGGGTCCTTTAGCTGGAGGGAATCACTATATGTAAGATGGGGTAAAGACAGGGGGAAATGATGGTAGGGAGAAGAGGAAAGAGGAAAGAGAAATGTGACAGCAGGAGCAAAGGAGATGGAGAGGAGCAAGGACAAGATAATATAACAGAGGATAGGATAAGATAAGATAAGATAACAGAGCAAGGGGGATGGGCCTCAGAGAACTTGGAGACAAACAGGGAGAAATAATGAAGGAGAAGATGCTTTTGAGAGAAAGCACAGAAGAGACATAAAGATGAAAGGGAAAAATAAAGAGGAAAAACAGGGGAGGGAAATGAGAACAAATTAAAATGGAGATGGATAGAATGAGTCAAAGATGGAGGGTGAGGAAAAAGCTGGGGTTATATAGGCAAGGGAAAAATAACTTTCAGGTGTATTGTATTTGCACTGCGTTCTGCATATGCCTAAGCAGTGGCTGCCTAACTGGGTGGCTGCTGCCCTGGATTGGGGGCTGAGCAGGGAGGACATGAAGCAGGAACCCTGCTGTAAGCCATTCCTCCGGCAGCAGCCCCCTTCTCTCCTTGAGAGCCCCCTGCAAGGGGGGAGGTTTCGTGCCCGTGAAAGGAAGGCAGCAGCACATCCCCTGACAACGAGTGCGATATGGAAGGGAGAAGCAGCGCAGAATGGAGCAGCGAGGGCTCCCCCTGGGATAAACTGGGTATGCTTGATTGGGAATCCGCTCTTAAAACAGGGGCAGGGGGCAGAGCCATCTGAGAGCCTGAAATGTTCCCTGCTCCCCCCGGCAACCGCCTCGCTACTGCTTTTAAATTAAATAAATATGGAGATTCTGCTGTCAAACCTCAGTGGTTCTCCTCCTCCAAAACTCTTGCTTAGATCGTACCAAACCGCAAGCAAGTGAGACAGGGGCTCAGAGGGCTGCATGGGGAAAGGGATGGGTTAAAAGGGAAACATTAGATAGGAATAGCTCCTGGTCTCCCTGGCAAAGAGACATTTGTTCTATCTCTGTGTAATTTCTTTATACATTATTGCTGCCACACTGAACCTCCATGTCCCTCCCACTGCATTTCACTCTCACTCTTTTCAGCAAGGCAATTTCTGGTGCATTTCAGGACAGTATTAACCCATTCCTCTTTCTCTGTCAGCAGGAAGATTCATAATTTAAAAGCAATTTAGAAGTGTGTTCTAGCAACTCACCAGTGAGGAACAGCATTTCCTTGTCAAATCTTACAAAGGAGCTGAGCTTGCAGGTCTCAACCCCTCACATCCCTGCCTTCTCTGTGACTTCAGTCAGGTGTGAACTTAAACTGAGAGGAGAACCAAACCCACCCAGCTCTGGGATCCTGAGTAATTCTTCCTCACCATCTGCCACCCCACTTTTTAAAATTCTTTGTCTTCTCTTTCACCCAAGGCCTGTCCAGCTCTGAATCCTTTTTTCTCTGTCAGATGCAATGCCAGCAACAATCAGCTCTGTGCCGGGTCATTTCCTCCTGCTGCATCTCACTGGGCTGGGCTAGGATGCTCCTGGTCCTGAACTGTGAAGATATGGAGACCCTGATTTAATCTACTTCTACACCCACTGAATTTTCAGATAAGGCCCTGGATTAGGTCAGCAAGGATGAAAGGAAAAGACCCTTTGTAGATTTGTGGATCCTTAGAAGTAGGACGGCAGGCAATTCTGAGAGGAAACTAGGGATACTGACAAGAAACAATGGCTGAAAGAAATAAAATCATGAAAGGTAAGAGGGAAAACAGGGAAAAAACCTACATATAAAATGCATGTGAAAGGAAAGAGGTGCACCAGGAACAAATGGCAGTGGGAGAAGGCAGTGAGAGGAAGCGACGCAGCGCCAGAATCATCTGGCAGAAGCTTGTCCACTGCCTGTGCCCTGCCTCACTTTGCTGTCAGCTCTTCATTTTTTGCAAACACTGGATCTGCACTTAGCTCTCATGCACTGTTCAGATATAACAAGCTGGAAAGGGAACAGATCAGCTCATTAATTCTCCTTGGGAAGGGTCTCTAGGCAGGAATTATTTTCTCCACCAACATCCATTCAATTACTTGCCTTCACACCAGTCAGATCTACAGGGATGTCTAACCCCATGTACATCACTCATGCCTGCCTGCCCTGGACTCTTCTCTCCTGCCTTCTCAGTACAAAAGCCTCCCAGACCTATCTGTTTCTTAATAATAATGACAACATGACAAAACCAATAACCTACAGATACGAAATACATTTCGTTTGCTTGCTTCATAAGACCCTGATAAGGCATCGTCCCTCACTTTTTGAGATCCTGTAGGAGATCTACAGGAGCTAATGAAAGAATTAGACAAGGCATCACTCATAATAAAAAGTGGTTTTAAAACATTCAGTGCCAAGAAGGAATTAGGCTGGAATATCCGCAGCCATTTCGAAGTTGTAAGAGGTGCAGCATCCATGTGGGGCATGAGCTTGCAGATCTCAATTGTTCAGTGTTCGTGTGTGTTTTGTGCCTATACAGCTGAAGGGCTGAGAAAAAACATTTTTCTTGAAGGGCAGAGACTTTTCAATGGCCCAGAGACATACTTGGGCAATCCCAAAGTCTAAGAGAGAATCATCTAGAGGAAGATTTGGGAAAAATTCAGAAGCATGATCTGCAGTAATTGTGAACTGACACCACCTGTCTGCTTGAGTCCCACCATGGAGCAGGGGCTCACAGTAGGGCACAAGATAGGGGAAAATAAATCCCAATAGAGGAGGAACTTCCCAATAACACTCTTCTTTGAAGTACTACAAAGATCTGAAAGTGCTGACTGAAAGTCCATTGTAGGGAATAGAATGACTGAAGAGAGGGAAACCCAGAAATTGAAAGCCTGGGAACCAAATTCTCCAAGAGAAGCTTTCAATTCTGACAACAACGTATCTGTGCATAGAACCCAAGATAAGTACTCACATCCATTTTTTCTACTGGATCTCTTGGCCAAGATGAGAAAAGACAATTTAGTATGATAACTTGAACACGAGGTGTCCACCATCTCTGACAGCCTACAGTGTTGACTAATGCCAGCGTTCCTCCACGTTTCCAGAAATGAAGGCAACATTATCAGAGGCTTCCTACCAGTAGCAGATGGCAGTTTGAACTCCTCCTTTGATTATTTTCTTGTTACAAAGCCTCCTGCCCTCCTCTTCAGTATCTCCCCTCACCCTATAGACCTGCCCTGACATCTACCTCAGAGAGAAGAGTGCCTGCCCCACATCCTTTATCAGGTGCCTCTGCCACACCGTGGGGAGGCTGTGCACAAACCCAAGGCTTTTGTCCTTTTTACAGCCTCCTGAGAAGAAGCTCTTCCCTCCATAAATCTACCCACTCTATGTATCATGGGGGAAAGGAGCCTTTGCTGCATCCTTCTCTCTCCTGTTCACCAGCAGGAAGCTTTCACCAGGGAGAGGGAATCAACCAGGGACACTGTTTTGATTCCTTATGACAAGAAAGAAGATACCCCCCGACTAAGTTGATCAGACATGACAGTAAGAGCCCTGCCATCCACGGGCTGGTGGGGATATTTGGCTGTGCTGTCCTGGGACCAAGGGAGTGCCAGCCATCACCTCATGCAGGCTGTGGGGCTGTGGGAAGCCAAGCAGAGGCATCCCAGCAGTGCCAGTGCCAAACCTATGCTGTGCCACCTCACGAGGCAAATCCATGCTTAGGCCCTGCTCAGCGTGTGCCCATGGGGATGGTTTTGCCTTCTGCTGAGATGCTCTTGAAACCAAGTATTTATCCAAGTTTTAGTGCAACCTGTGCCCTCGGGCAAGGCACTCAGAGCTGGGCTCAGCTCTCCTGTGGTGCATTGCACCCTCCTACCCCACTTGCTGCTGCTGCCCAGCACTTGGGGGCTGGGGAAGAGGGCCAGCCCGACCCTCACATGTGTGGGGTGAGTGAGAGCACCCTGCCAGGGCCGTGCAGGTTGTGCTCAGGCTGAATTTCATGCCGTTCATGCAGGGCTGTGGTTTTAGCCCACTAGAGAGCATCAGCAGGGAGGGCAGGGGACCTGGGCTGGCAGCACAACATTGTGGGGGCTGGGGGCACTTCAAAGCTTTTAATTGGAAGCATCCTGGCACATTCTTTTGCCATGAAAGCCACTTCTCAACAGTGCCTGTGGGGTCCTGTCAGATGTAAAGGAGAAGGAGCCCCGAGCTCCTCCAATCTGACAAAGCTCACCCGCCCCTTCCTCCTCCCCCTCAGACCGCGTCCCTCTGGGTACGGCTCTGTGGGCAGATAGACATGATCTGAATTCACTGCCTCTCCTGGCTGGGGTCCTCATACCTTCTATCTCAACCCCAGCCTCCCTCCGCCCTCCAGCCTGGGGACACGGCTCAGGAAGGGAGTTCATCCCTGCAGCCTCTCTTCCCTGCATGGCTTTGCATTTGGTCTTTTTTTTTTTTTTCCCTCTCTCTCTCATTAATTTTTAATTAAGGAGATGTCTCCTTCTCTGGTTGTAATGAATATCTGTGTGAAAGGCTTTTCATTTTTTATTAATATATACCTCTATGTATTTATCTATTTGCAGGAAATCGGTGCGTGTGTGTGAGCAAGTGTGTTTAAAACATCCCCCATTAATTTACTGCTATTGATTTTCTGGCGTGGATACAGCATATAGTATTCAGCATAGAGCTCCTCTGCAGGATATGTTAAAAGGCAGCAGTTTGGGTTGACAAAGGGCACTAAATGCAGTATGCGTCAAATAGACCATCGCTCAATGAAGTCACTTAGCTATTCAAAACATGTCCAGCCATCACTCAACCATTTGCACCAAGAATGGGGGGGAAATTCATGCTTCTTCCTGGACACAACCATTTCCAAACAGCAGCTTTAGCTTTCTTTGGTGAGAGACATCAAAACATACATAGTTTATTTCCCCCTTCCCCCTGCCTTCCATCTGCCAGTGCCGGGTTAAGAAAATAATTTCTGCGGTACCCACTTGCCGTTCTCTCCCGACAGGGAGCTCCAGGCACACCCAGCTTCGGTGGACACCGGCAGGCACTGATCTTATCCCTGCATGTCCATGAACCCCGGCAGCCCACTGTCCAGCTGGGAGCTGATTCACAAACAGGGCTTTCACAACGGGCTGTAATGTGCGCTCCTGTTCTCTCACTCGCTCCTCACTACGTGTGTAACACAAACCGTGCATTTACATCGGTTGCCCCTCTCCCTCCAGCACGGGCTGAAGACCACCTCCCCAGCCCACACGTACGCCAATAGCAGTACTCAGCAACACATATTTAAAAGCGAATCACTGGCCCCTCTTTTCTTTCCCTCTCCCTTTAGAACGTCTGATTCCAGAAGTTGGCTGCAGTGGTGTCTCTTCTGTCATCAGACATGTCACTGAGTTGCTGTTTAGTTTCACCACATCAGACTTCAGCTGATTTCTCCATTCAGAGACTTGTTTATTTTAAGCCTTTACCATAAACCTTTAAAAAAAAAACCCAAAAAATCAAAACCACAAACCCACCCTCAAACAAAACCCATCTCCCACCAACAAACAAACTGGGGAAAAACCCCAGCCCCAAACCAAACCAATCAGCAGCCAACTAGACCCCTCTCCCCTCTGCATCCAGCCCAGTGAGATGTGGTTGCCTACAGACATTACAAAATGCTCTGAACTCTGTTTGAGATGACTGGTATCATTCTGCATGAGACATTCTGCATGAGACATTTTGGATATAACACGGTTGCTTCCCTTTCTCTCTTTTTCCTTCCTAAAGTGAACTAAATTGCATCCAAAGTGCTTTGCAATCACCTCCTCCCCACATTGCCCCTCACTCACAGTCTTGTCTTTGCAAATAAGCCTTTTGCAAATAGAGCAATTATTTCACTCTCTGGTTGCAGCCGGAGCACGGCAATAACACAGCATTTTGGCATTGCTTACCCAGGCAATACAAACAAGCTGAAGACAGGCAGACTGCATAGTTGCTTTTTGAAAGGATCTCTTGGTGGTTTTGTAACACACACATTATTCGAGTTGGAGGGAGGAAGTGAATTTTTGGAGAAGGTGGGAGCAGAGAGGGTGGGAAAGAAGAATGAGAAGGGAACAGAACAGTGAATGTTTTGCCTGTCTTCTTGCCTCTGTGCTCTGAGTAACTGAGCCCACCACTCTCAACACACCGCGAAAGGACTGAAGTGAGAAAATGGTGGAATGTGGAGGGATTTATTGGGGGGAGGAGGGAGAAACGTGGGGTGGTGGGAGAGGAAGGGGTGGGGGGGTGTGGAGGTCCAGAATCAAATACCTTCTAGGCAGCAGGTTCTCCATAATCCAGAATGGGTCATGACTTCCTCGTTCTTTTTGCTGGTTTCGTTCTCACTGACAGTTTTAGTCTTGCAAACCCCTCTGGAGTAAAGCCAGTAGTCGGTCCCCACAGCTATGGTCATCAGGCTGAAGGCAGCGAAAGCACCAACGGTGGTTAAAAGCATCTGAACACCTCTGTCAAAGAGCCCCATAATTCTTCATTATACAAATACCCAACCGCCTTCTGATTCTTGGGGTGTGTGTGTTTAATAAAATAAAAGAATAATAATTCCGACTAATAATATAATGGGTAGAGAGAGAGAGAGATAGATATCAAAAAAGGGAGGTAAGAAAGCCCACGGAAAAGAGTGTAAATTAGAAAGACCACACGGGAAGAGGCTTGCCTTTTAAATCGGAAACGTTCTGGTTGAAATATAAAAAAAGGAAAAAGGAAAAAGAAAAAAAGAAGAGAGAAAAGAACCAAGAAAAACCAAACAAATAAAGAGAGAACCCCCCCCAAAATGAGACGCCTTAATCCCTTTTTCTAAAATTCTGGTCTCCAGTTTCCATATGTAATGGCTAATTTGGAGATGGCTTCCACAGTGAACAGGGGAGCAGCAGCAGCA
The DNA here is from genome assembly GCF_963513975.1 of Fringilla coelebs. Taxonomy (NCBI): domain Eukaryota; kingdom Metazoa; phylum Chordata; class Aves; order Passeriformes; family Fringillidae; genus Fringilla; species Fringilla coelebs. The sequence goes on along the minus strand of NC_140033.1, from coordinate 50,816,488 downwards.
TCCTCAACACAATCTCTCATTATCTGGACCTAGACAGTTAGAGACTGTAAGAGCAGAGATGCAACCTTCAGTCTTCTTGCTTAGCTCTGCAGCCTGCGCCATGAAAATCCTTTTCCTTCCCAGTTATCTTCCTTGGGTTTTTATTTTTTTTTTTTCCCGGCAGCGGCAGTCGCTCCAATCCTCTCTCACTTTTTCTTGCTTGCTTCTCCTTCCTTTTGCTCGCTCCTACCACCAAGCCAGAGTGCCCAGTATACTGTAAGCCCTTGATTTCAGCTGAACAGGTGCCGAGGTCTTGCCTCCCATGGCTTTTCCGCACAGCCGCGGCGCTCGCTCCCGGCGGAGGTGGGCGAGGAGAGAGGGGGGCTCCTGGAAGGGGGGGTTGGGGAGGGGGAGGAGGGGGACAGGCTCGGCGCCCCTCCCGGGCGGGGGTCGCGGAGCGGAGCCCGGCTGCGGCACCCCCTGCCCCGCGGCGGCCCCCGGCGACTCCCGGGCCCCGCTACTGCATCAAGCCGGCGGCGGCGGCGGCGTTGGCGGCGCGGCGCTGGACGGCTCCCCCGCGGCAGCGGCGGCGGCGGCGGCGGCGGCGGTGGCGGCGGTGTTGGCGGTGTTGGTGTCGGCGCTGGCCGGCGGTGCTGCAGGACAGCTCCCCGGGCGGCGGGGCGGGCGGAGCGCTCCCGGGCCGCCGGTGCTGCAGGACAGCTCCCCGGGCGGCGGTGCGGGCGGAGCGCTCCGCGGCCCGCGGTGCTGAAGGACAGCTCCCTGCCCGCGCCGCCCGCCCTGCCCGCGCCGCCCGCGCCCCAGCATCCGCGGGCGGCAGCCTCCCTCCTCCTCCGCCCCGCTCCGCTCTGCGCGGGCAGGCACAGGCAGCAGGCAGGCAGAGAGGGGCGGGGGGGCAGCCTGCCCCCGCCCTGCGCCTCGCCCGCCGCTGCCGGCTCCGGCTAGGGTCGCTTCACCGCGGCCGCCGCGGAGCCCAGGGGAAGACGGCGCTGGGTCTCTCCCTCGCTTATCGCCTTCCCCCCCCCACCGCCGCCCCTCAGCTCAGACTCCTTCGCATCCCCGCCGTAGGTACCCGGAGCTGCGAGTGCGACCCGCACACCGCAGTTAGACCCGCACAAAACTTCAGTCAGCCGTTTCTCTCCCCAGGAGGCGGGTGAAATGTAACGTGGAAGGGTAATTTAAAAATAAGCATGTATTTCTGCTCTTATTGCTGTTGTTATGATTTTTAAGTGCTTGCTCTTTACTCTTCTCGGGTTTGCTGCAAGTTGCATATGTCTTGGTGTTGCTCGTTTTCCATCCCTCTGCCTCCCCCTGACCAGCGTTGCGTGGATCCCCGTGTTCTTACTTTGTCTTTGGGGATTTCACTGAAATCCCAATGCCTGCTCCAAGAAGCAGACATTTTGGGAAGATTTTCATGAGAAAGGACGATTTATGATAAATAGTATCATTTTGTTAAGGAAAGACACCACCAAAATTGAATACCTCCACCCCCTCAACCCTGGGAAAGCAATCCACCTTTCACATCCTCATTTTACACAGAAAGACACATGAGCTGAATGGATGCAGACTGAAATCTATCACTGCTTAAGTTTTCTGTGTCAGACACAACCCAATAGTACAGGGAACACATACAAAATTGTGCAATACTGACACCTAAGTATGTCATAATCCTCTCTCTCTTCCTCAGCAGTATCATTACACCAGGTTAATTACATTAGTCACCTCCTGGTTCTATACATGTAGCTGCTCATTAATGCAACGATCACGAAGAAAAGAAACAATCTAATTCTTGATGCTACCGATTTTGTTTCTCTCTGATCAGATTCATTGTTCAGTGAAAAATTAGACCAGAAGATCTGCTTTAGGTTCACTGCTGCTCTATGCGGGGGAGCCGTGCTGGGGGAAGGGGGTGCCAGGAAGTTGAACCAGTTGGAGAGCTTCAGCCATGCTGCAATTTCATAGCTCCAGTTACCTCTTCTCCCTACTACCTCTCTGGGTGCAGACTGAGACTCCCCTTCCAGGACAATCTGTCACAGGACTTGTGGGCATGAAGGGCTTTATAGCAAGTAGTCAGGGAGCCACTGGCTGCCCTACAGACCCTGGGTCATTTCCCCCCTTTGGAGGGCACAATCCAGGCTGCTCTCACAGCTGAGACTGAGGTAGAGGTGTTTACCAGCAAGCACTCATGGTGTCCAGCATCAGCCATATGCAAATCACCACCAGCAGGCAGAAGAGGCCCCAGGGAAGGCAGAAAAAGAAAGAGGTTGTAGAAGAGAGCGCAGGTTGAGATCACTGAAATATTCTTTGTTTCTAGAACGCAGTACCTAGTTCATCTGGAGGAATCCCAGCCTTGCCCTCTGCCATTGGAGCTGGGGAGGCTCTTTCTGTACCCTGGAGCTGTTGAACAGCCGGGGATGAACAAGGGGGCAGGTGCATATTGTACTCTGCATTTTTACTACTCTGAGTACAGCCTGCTGCAAGAATATGGAGGACGGTAGTTTGTGGACAGGCTCTCTGAACTGTTGTCCTTGGTGCAAAGGAATTTGAGAGGCAGAGGGATGTGGAGGGCACCCCTAAGCTGCTGGGAAATTATGGTTCTATAAGGGATGACCGGTGTTGAGGAGGCTCCATGAGGCTCTTAGCTTGGAAAGCTAGGGATCATCAGTCAAGGACCTCTCCTCCCCCTATATATCTCCTGAAAGAAGGAAGGGGCCTTGAAGAGGAAGGCATAAGGGAAGAATAAATAATTCTTGGGGCTCTGAGCATTTTGTTTTTATGTTAGTGGTTGTTCCTTTCCAACCCCACCCCAAAATTCAAATATACTCATTTTCCAAAGAAAGGTAGAAAGCCTGGGCCAGGAGTCCGAAAGATTCTGAAGAAGAAAAATCTTCATTTGGCTATTCTTGCACTTAAATCCATCAGACACAAACATTTCATGTGTGGACAAGAAAACCACTCTGGAAAGCTGGACCTCATACTTCCAAGGAAGGTTGGCTCCTCAGTTACTCTGTACTCTCGAATAGTGTATTACAGCAACAAGAGAAGTCCATGTTCTCTCCAAAGAAATTGCCAGTGTAAGAAGGCCATGTTTGAAGGGTGGCAATTTCTATAATCTCTGGCTAACAGAAGTCAGACCTATGAGAGCTCAGTGCATCTCAGGATCAGATCTAAACATGGCTTCCTGCCTCACACTTCCCAATTTCCAGAAATAATTATCTTTCTGCTACCCTACTTATATACTCTTAGACCATTCACAATAATCCCTCTACAGTTCTAAATGCCACAGGAGAAGAATGGAACAAAGGCAATGCAAATGCCAGACTGTCCTGTGTGACTGCTTGCACTGTGGTTAGATGCTGTGCTGAGATTTTGTCTTTCCTACAAAGAATCATTAAAAATTATAATACAAAACAAGAATACAGAATAAAACCACTGTGGCAGATTTTTTACAAGTTGCATCTTCTGAATAGTGCAACACAGAATGACATCTATAGAAGAGTAAGGAGAGTGAAATTAATAGTCTGGAGGAAATAGAGAGATTTTAAATTACATTTTAAATTACTTGAAATGAGAAGCTGATGAGACAGGGAGCCACAGGAAGTCTGCTTCCAATGGCAAACCAAGAGTGCTGCTATTTGTGGAGAGAAGGGGCAGTGCTTAGGAAAAAAAGGGGCACGAGAAAGATGCAGGAAGCGAGATGAAGGGCACAAAGTCGGAAGCAACTCCATGGGATGGTAATGAGACTGAATAGTGTTTGTGGATTGAGTACTGCAGTGGAGCTCTTTGGCACATAGGATAAAATCAAATAGCAATAGTGTATAAAAATTGGATCTAGGAATCTTCATCCTGGGGAGGCCAGCTGAGAAGGAGCTGTTGTAATGAGCTGTAAAAGATATAGAGTCGGTGCAGCTGCATTTGCAGGCAGAGCAGAGGTGTTAATAGGGAAATGCACCAGCAGAGGAGATGTTAGAAAAAACAAACTGGGGTTTGGGTGATGATGATAGAAATAGAAGCCAATGAGACCGAGAAAAGAGAAATGAGATATGGTATATAAAGAGAATTAAAATATAAGATATTCTACTGGAGAAGAAGAAAGTCACATATCTGTATCATTAGAAAAGCAGATGGAGTGATCAAAGCAGTCATCACTGACATCCAAAGCAGAGGGTCCCAAAGCACCTAAACATTATTTGCATCATATCTGCATACTGGTGGTTTTCTTAGACCAACAAACTAGAAAGCCATGGACAGAAGATTTGTGGGTTTTGCCAGAGACTTGCAGGTGAAGGAGCTAGAGATGGAGATGATAGACATAGGGAGATAAAGGCAGGTGGAAAAAGCCTCCCTGGGCCTCTCTTCTTATCTTTAGGTTCATGTAACTTGAAGATCAACAACACAGTTTAAACATCAGACAATCAATACTACAGCAAAGTCATCTCTAGTGTAACCCTGTGACAAGAAATTAAAGAAGAAGGGAAATACAGGATATGGAGGTCTATCAATTAAAATGAGCAGATTTCCATGCAAAATGGGCGCGGGTTCTACCCTGGGAGTGCCTAAAAAAACTCTTGCGATAGACAGGAGTGGACTCTGGCAGGCACCAAGTACGAGATTCTAATGCTGCCTTACAGAAGTCCCTCAGTTTCTCACTTATGTCCTCTTCCAAGCACAAACAGTTCATTTAGCCTCACAACATTCCTACACAGAAACATGTTCATTAGTTTGCAGAGGCGCTGAAAAATCCAGAACGTGTTCATAAAGCACACCAAAGTGAAAGTGTTTGTGCTGATTTTAGTGGGATCTGGGTGCTGGTATGAATGAATTGGGTACCCACAGGTACCCAAGATAAGTGTTTCAGATTGAGTCTTGAAGCTACAACTCCTGTGCTTTCCATGTGAGACCCCCTTTTCCCTTTTTCTTACACACCTTTTCTTCCATTGGTATACTTGAAGATGGTTGGGAAGCAAAAAGCGTCCTCTCATGAGCCCTGAGGGTTGATTTCTGCAAAAAAGGAATGCCTTCCTTCTCTACTCCGAAGAAATAGTTGCAGAAGACTGAGATAGCAGGATGAATTTTCGGCCATGATGAGTTGCTGCAATGTGAACTGTTTTGCCTCCCTTTCTCTTTCCATGCTATGCTAAGGTTTGTATGTACAGCAGCCTCCTAATCAATAGAAATAGAAAAAAATCAATACCTGCAACCCATTAGCTCTAACAGAGGGCAGACTGCTAACAAGTCATTCCAGCTGGAATTCTAGTATTTGGTAAAGCACTCTCAGTGAGCATATATGCATATGTGTATATATATATATATATATATACACACACAAGCCGAATATGACTAGCAGAGAATATAAGTTGTGAGAACATTCCCCCTCCCACCAGCCCGTCTATCCCTATGTATTTACATAAGTATGCTAAACTAAAGACACTCTTCCCCACTCAGATGCTGCGCCTCATACTTATCCTCTCCAGAACACACATTTTTCTACACTTAATCTATAATCCCAGCTACCTTCATATTGGACTATCTTGAGTATAAATAAATACATGCCTCTATACTCCCTTACCCCTGCATTAACCATATACCATAGAAATCCAGCTTGAGGCCTACTTATTCACAAGCATACAGCCATTCTTTCGCCTTTGCTGTATCCCTAGATCCTTCATGGAAATTCTCTTTTTAGTTCACATTCATATCCAAAGCCAAACACAGACAGTTCCCACTGAGAGCTACGTACATCCAACCCTCAAAGCATATTCCAGGCAACAAAAAGTTGGCGAAAACTTTTTGGCACAGGTTTTGTAATCAGAATTTGCTCTAGGGTCTAAGGCACAGGGAAGAGTCTCCAGAACAGATCAGAGAGGCAATGGGTCTCACTGCCCTTTGTGCCTGAAATACGAGCACCAGTAACCATGTTACCCCCAGTAAAGCCTTTGTTCATTTTCCACTGACTGTAACTAGATTAGACCATCACTCCTGATTTGTCTCTTATGGAATGGGTGGTGTCTCCTGGTCAGCTTCAGAAAGTCCAAATTAAAAGCAGTCATCATTTCTTGACAAACAGTTTTATGAAACTCCCCTGAGGAAATGCACATGGGCTGTGGTTTGGTTCTTAAAGAGAAAAAAAAGAAAAAAAAAAAAAAAGCATGTTTCCATGTAAACATAGTAATCAGATAACAAGTCAAAAAAGAGAAAGGCCTTACTTTTTTCTAAAGGCTTTCAGAATCTTCTTGGAAGCATCAGTGCAATGATAAATGCTGAGGTAAAGGTGAGGCATACAGCGAGGATGGTTTGTGTTGACACTGATCGATATCCTGTGATATCAGTCTTCCTTTCAGTGTAAAGGGCACAGATGGGGACAGACAAGAGGATCTTGTGCAGCCGCATCTATTCACTATCATCATGTAAAGCCACAATCCGGCCCCAATATGAGCTTTTGCCATCTAGACCTCTGCAGCCACAGAGGTATCACTGGGGCTTCCTCCATGGACAGATTTGGTCTCCTAGGTCTGGTGGTACTGACACAGGCAGTATGCAAGACAGCTATTCAAACTTTCATCTTTAGGATACCCTGAGCTTTTCTTCTGTCAGATAGTTTAGGGTATTGGGGCAGGAATATTGGGCATTTAGCTTCTCTGATGCTCAATTAGTACATCGGGGTTAAAAGGATTCTTGAAGGAACATCCCAGGAAAAGGAAGAGAAAGGGTTAATGTCTAGGATAGGCTATTTAATCCCTCTGAATTTTCAGAGGGATGTTCAGGACTTCAGTGAGTTGGCATTCTAAGAGAATTCAGAATCAGCATCTCCCACTGATGCCAGGAACAGGCTACCAATTTTAATGTGGGAAGGATTTACTTCTGTAGTCCCACATAGTCAGGGAGGGAGGCATCTCATGAGGTATAAAAGTACCTAAGACACTGTTTCCAAGCAAGTCAGCTGATACATCATGACCACACAGCTCTTGTATTCTATGAATTCCTAGGATTTGTCTTCACATTACCATTGTAATGGTTCAGGATCCCTCAAGTGAATTCCTATAGAGGAAGTAGGTTAAAGACATCAGATTAAGCCAGTCAGATGCTAGACTGGAGCATTATGGTGATGCATAGAAGAGTATTCCATGGATTGAAATTGTCAAGAGGTGGTATTCGCTGCCTTGGGATAAAGGCCTAATTTAAAAAAGGAAGCAAAACACATGTCTATTTAGGCTTCTAACTCCAGGTTTAGACAGTGAGGAACTGTCCTGATTTTCAGTTGTGCTAAGGAGTCAGCATCTCATGTCGAATTTAGAGGGGCTCCAAACACCTCTGAAAATCCAGATTTCGGTTTTGATGTTTTAATGTCATTTAACATAATAGCTTTGATCTCATGAACCAACAAATTTCTTAAAAGAAATTAAATCTAAAATTCCAAGACCAAACAGTGGGTTCATCAGCATTTGATACTTTCAGTCATTCACTGCAGCTACTGACCACTTTTGAAAATTTCTGGGAAACATCAGAAAGCAGCATTTATTTATATGGTGGCAAATCATAGGAAGTGAGAAGCCTACTGCAGAGCAAAACAATTCCCAGCAGTGCACTTGGTTCATACAGCTCCACTAGACCATTCTCAGGGCCTTGATGATGCCTCTCTCCCACTATGTGGGTCTCTTTGGCAGCTGACTCCAGCAGAGGCTGACCAAGCACTCCAGCCCATCCTCCAAGAGTGTGGAATTCTGGCTGTCCTTTGTGTTTCTCTAATTTATTTGCTCAGTTGTTGTGCTCTTTAACACAGTGAGCTAGTCTGGCAGAGGACACAGGGAAGCATCTCTCAGCCATGCTCTGCAGTCCATAACAGAGACATGGGAACATACACAGGAGTAGGCAGCTCAGAGCAGGCTGTTTTTTCCCTGGGTTACGGGGGCGGCTGGGAGATGAGCAATCCCCTACGCAGAGCTGGTCCTCCTCCCATGCTCATCACTACTGCATTCTCTGACAGGATTCTTTTCCTGTGTCTGTTAGATAAAACTATTAATTTGCCATCTTTCCACTAGCCAGTCTGAAATGACAAAACACTTCTCTATTTCACAGACCATTGGGACTCTTCTCTGCAACTGACCTATATTGGTTATAAGCTTCATTTGTTCTGGCCTGCACTCCTCTCTCTTCTCCCACATGGAGCACATGCACTGCTCCTCCCCCCTTTAAACAAACACCTTTACACATCCAAGGACATTGTAAAAATAAAATTATCACAACCTGGCCCTCCGGGAACCTCGGTTTTACAGTTTGTCCCACTCTGATGCCACCAGAATTCACAACCCAGTTCAAGAGAGACAGACAGTGAGTGAGAGAAAGCAGGCAGACAGGCACAGACGGAAGGAGATGGAGGAATCAGGGAGAGAGAAAAGGAGCAGAAAGAAAGAAACAGGGCTCCTAGTCTAGAACACAAAAGAGAAAGGGATGGAGTTATAGGACAGTAAAAAACTTAAAATTATAGAAAATTGAAGGAAGAGAGAAAGAAGTAGATGAAAAAAAAAACCAGGAAAGTACAGAAGAGAAAAGAAATGGTCAGAGGGAAGAGGGGGACCTCAAGTCAGGCAGTAAAGCAAACTGCTGTCTGTGAAACAAGGCAGAAGAAATAAGAACATGCTTATAAATATGGGCACTACTTTTTAATGTCTCTTTCTCTATTATGAGTACACTGTGAGGAAAAGGGCAAGATGAAAGGGAAAGGAGGATAAATAAATACCTGAGCTGCCATCTTAAACAGTTTCTAATAGTCAAGCAGATATGCTTGAAATAGGCAGTCCACAGGTTGCAAACATTCAGGTACAAATTGCAGTTCAGCAGGTAGGAAACTGTCTGCACTAGCATAGTGGCATTTACATTCCTGGGTCCACTGGGTCTCTCTGTGCACTGGCAGTGAGCCCTGAATGCATAAAAATACTTCTGTTTAGTACTGGGGAATTGTGCTCTGATGGCTGCCCTGCCACCTCTTTCAGGTTCCAATAAGAAAACCTCAGCCCCAAACATACGAATGCAGTTGCTCTCCCTTCTTTTCATACAAATCCCTTCCTCCCCACTGCCTGATGCCAGCTCGTTTGCATTCCAAGGATTCATCTCTATCTAGCATTGTTTTTTGTTGCTCTGCTTTCACGCTCCCCTTTCCTTATGGCTCCCCTTCCTCACTCCGATTCATTCAGCTCACCCTTACACAGGCCAGTAGAAACACACACACACACACAGAGACACAGAGAATTTATCTCCATCTCTGTAGTTATCCACTTATCTATGAGTGTAGTACCTGGCTGGCACACATCTCTCTCCCACAGACAATCTATTGATTTCCAAACCACAACCCTGCCAAATCTGCCTGTCTTTCCTTCCTTCACAGCCTTTCTCTTGCTGCTTCCCAGCCACTCGGTTTCTTTGTCTCTCCCTGTACAGTTCTGTATGTTTTTCCCTCTCTTCAATCCATTCTTCCTTCTCCCCAACTCTGCTCATCTGTCTGTCCCTCCTTCCCACAGTTCTCTCCAGCTGATGCACAAGTACCCCAGTGTCTCTCTCCCTTTCTCCCCCTGCCACATTTCATTTCTTTGTGTCTCATACACACCCAGGCCCACACTTGCTCTCTCCCATACTGAGAGGAGGCAGCAGCAAAGAATTTGCTGCTGACCGCTGCATTGCTAGGAGGCAAACACATGGCTGGCCTTGTGCAGGCCAGTTTCTGCCTGAGTGCCCCAAGTCACATATCCCCAGCATCATCTCCAGCACTGGGAAAACAGATGGTAAAATAAATGAGCACACTCTGATAAAAGGAGGAAAGGGTGCCTGCCTCGGATGCTCCTCATCCACACAGAGATACACATCCGAGATGGGCACAGCCCTCTCACTCCTATACCAGTCCAGCTTTGTGCCAGAACTAGCCAGCTGAACAGGGCACAAGCTCTTCCCTAGCACCAGATGGAGAGGGGTAGGAGAGGGTGGTAGTAGATAGAATGACCACTGGCTCTTTTTCTGATCACAGCTTCAAATCCTGGAAAGCAAAGTACATGGGAGGAAATAAGCAGTCTTAAGGTCACAGGGAGGGCTGATATCAGGGAGGGGTAGAGGAATTGTGGGGACATATAAGACCTCCACATGCAGAGGAAAAACGCAAGAGGCATGGACAGGGAAAGGAATCAGGTATCAAAACAGCTGTGGACCAAGATGGCATTCATAGATCACTTTTACCTCAATGAAGAGGGAAAGCCAACCTACTGGCAATCTTAGCTGCGAGGGTCATCAAGAGCAATGACATACTCTGCTGAAGGGAAATGTCTCCCTATCTCAAAAGGGACAGAAATCAGAGAGCAAGATTTGCATTACTCTGCTTTTGCTCATACCAGAACCATTCTCCTGCTCTTATCCAGTTCCATGATACTGTCCGAGAATGCTCCTTTACCTCCTCTACTACCTCCCCAGATATCTCCATCCAGTGACTTGCAGAATCCTTTCCTCTGCATTTACCTGTTAGAAACCTATAGTTGTTACCCTTTCCAAACCCAGCAGAATTCCTTCCTAACACTTTCACATTTATTGCAGCCTCTCTTTGCTGACAACAGCACTGAAAAGCATTATCTTAACCCCGCAAGACATATTTCCTAGATACTCTGTTCTGCTGTGCCTACAAGCTGATTTTATGCTTGATGCTTCAACTGTAACCTGAATCTCAACACTTCCAGTTTTACAGTCCTCAAACTGAAGCCACCCAACATCACAGAAATAAAGTCCTAGAATTGGCCCACAATGCCCACACATAACTGTTAGACTAAGAGAGAGCCATGCTTCACAGGAATCAATTAGCAAAAGCAGAGAAGGAAAACCAACACAGAAAATATTCCTTCCATCCCTTCTCCTGTATGAACTGATTGTGAAGTTTCTGTTGTGATGTATCAATGCTCAAGTCGTAGTGGGCATTTCGGCCTGGTCAGGTGGAGGTGCATGTTCTCTTTCCATTTCCTGAATGTATTCATGATTCAATATTAATGCTAAGACACCCAACGTCTGGGAAGAATGATGTGCAGAACTCCATGATATCAGAAGGCTAATGAATTACTTTATTATACTGTATTATACTATATTACAAAGAATACTAAAGAAAACTTGTGACTGTCTCCCAACAGTCAGGACACAGCTTTTTGTGATTGGCCAAGGAAACAAAACAATCCTCAGCAGAATCCAGTTACCAAATTCCTTCAGGTAAATAATCTTCCAACACATTCTATATGTGCAAAAACACAGGAGCAGCAAATGAGATAAGAATTGTTTTTTCTTTCTCTGAGGTTCCTTGCTGCGATTCCCAGGAAACATCCTTGGGAAATTGTGCCTGCTTGCTCTCTATTAAGAGAGCTGTGGCTACAATGCAACATCACAATTTGGCATAAATGTATGTGTTGTTGCCTGCTTTCCCCCTCCCCCACCCCCCCAAAAAAAAGAAAAAAAAGTGGGTTTAAGCACAAAGGTCATAATAATTTTTGGCAAAGGAAAATAGATATAGTGGATATAGCGCTGGAATTAATTTGTGTTTTAAATGTGTTTATGAAGATGTGTGGGTACCAATTGTAGATATCTCTTTCCCTTCACTCAGAAATTCCCTCAGAAGAGCTGTGCTCAAACATGAATTTCCAACATCTCTTCACACTCTTCCACCCTGATGGTCTGATAGTGCCCTCAGCATACCTACTTTATTTTTCCTGGTCTCACCTAGGTACGCTGTCTCCAGCCACTGCTGCTCACAGCATCACAGCTTGCTGTGCTTATCTCCCCACACTATTCCTAGGTTTATCATCCTGGATCCTTGCTACTGCCCTTTCAAATTCCAGTGTCAACCCTGTCACACAGACTTTAACTCTTCCTGCCTTGTTCTAATGCAGGCCCTACATCTTAAACCTAAACTGATGGCTACCAGCAGCCTTCCTCATCATGGCTCTGAATCCCCCTGTCTGCCCTTGGCCCTGAAAATCTCCTTTCGGTTATTTATTCTTATCACTTGCCCTTCCACCTGTAAGGTCACCCAGCTCTACCCTGTATCCTCATTTTCCCTCAGTGGCTCATGCAAAAATTACTTTTCCTCCCACTTTTACTTCCATACAGCATTCTAAAAGTCAGGAAAAGCCTCAGATTTTCCCATCCCTAAATCCCACTCTCCCAATCTGCCTCAGCAAATCCTTTGGGCTCTTCATGAAGGAATAGAGACCTACATATTTCCTACATATTCCCGTTCCCCTAGTGGTCCTGCATTTCCCCCTGTCTGGGACACAGAAATTGATCACTTCTGCCTTTATATCCTTTTCCTCACAGTCCCTAACTGGCAGCTCTCAATATTGGCTCTTTTTCTAGAACTTGTGCAGAAAGATCACAGGCTCCACATATCTCCAATTGATGTATATCTGGCTGGAGGGAAACTCATCAAACTGACCCCATCCCTGACCCCAGCTTGAGATGTAGGGTCTGTCACATTTCCCTTTTAAACATTTCCAGATTAAATCTCAGAGACCAGGAAAGGGAGCAATTCTAAGCTTCTCTTGACAAACAACTCTAGGGGAGGAAATATGTGAAGCCATGACAAATAAATGAAAGACCTTTAAGGAGTAAAAAAACCCTACCAAAAATTCCCACCAAAACCCCAGGTTAGAAGGAGAACAGCGAGTGTCTGACAAAGTTACACTGCAGCAAGCTCTGAAGAGCCCAGATGAGACTGCCAGGACTCCATTAGTGGTCTCCTGCCAGGAAATTACACCCTAGACTGAGCAACATTCCCATCTCTCAGGTGACTTCAACAGAGTCACAACAGCTAAAGAGCCCTGAAAAGACTCAAGACTGAGTCTGGCTCTCTTCTTCCTTCCTCCCCCAAGCATTGTTGTTCTGGGTCAACAGAGCCAAGGGCAACTGGCACATAAGACATTGTTCTCCAGGCAAAATGACAGCAGGAGGAGGAAATAGGACACGAGAAGTAGAGAGATGATGTGCCCCTAGGGCAAAAGAGATGTTATGGAGGCCAACATGGCCCTTGAAGTACTCATGCTCTGCTCCACCTTTGAGAAGTCCCTCAGCCCGAGGTTCCACAGAATACCATCTGCAAGACTGAAAAATTACTTGTTAAGAGCAAGCAGAGGTGGGTATTGTCCACCAAGGAGCAGATACAAAAAGGACTGAGAATGCATGGGGAGAGAGGGGTCCCATCACGCAGGTGTTAATAATAGGGATGTCTTCCTGCCACTAGCAAATAATCTGACATCATGCTGCTGACTTTGTGTAGGCAGATGAGACCACAACTGCAAGCAACTGCCACCTGAACATCAGAGATACTGTAATTATTAAAAACAGAGCACAGCCTTGAGTTGCATAAGGACCCCCACAGATCTGCATAAGTACCAGCAGAAAGCAGTTGCTGCCTCCAGAACAGAAATGCAGTGTTTTCCCTGCTGTCAGCACCTGCGTCAGGCTCCCAGTTTCTCTTGAGATACAGCTCTTAATTGGGATAGATTGTACGTTTTCTGCCCAGCTCCCAGTTTAATTGCTAGTTTATGACTTAGCCTGTTTTGTGCTTTCCACGCTACTTCTTTCCTCACTTAATTTAATAGAATTATAGAAAGTATTGCTGGGAAGACCTCAGGAGGCCACACAGTTTATCCTTCTGCCCCAAGGCAGTATTTCATTTTCAACAACATCATGTGTCTTTTGCTATCAGGTCAGATCGGTCCAAGATGTATAGTGGGTAAAGAAATGAAGCTTACCCGGGGGAGTCAATTGGCATAAAAGACTAAATCCAGCTCTTCAAGTCACTGAAGTTACACCAGAAATAACCCTGATCCAAATGCTGTCATTTATCAGATCAGTCTTTTAAAAGATGTCCTTTCTTAAGTTTAAAGTCTTTAAAATGAACAAATCTCTAGAAGAAACTGTTTTGACAGCCCCATTTCAGTATATTTAATGCTTCATTATGAACAGCAGTGACCACTCCATTGTTAAGACTTAACAGATCTTATCACAGTGTGATCATCTTTGAAACTCCTATTAATTCCCACAATAAAACCTGATCTTTCTGGAATTTTACATCCTGAATTTCACTCTGCAGTAGACTATGTCTGGCAAGACAAAACAAAACCATTAAAGCATCTTTAATATGACAACTTTACACAAATGAATTTCCAGTAAAATTTCAGAATGTCAGATAGCTTCTTAAGGCTTTTTCTTCCAAGACAATTTGACTAAAAATTCCACTTTTGTTTCCTTTTGTCTATTAATCTAAGAAGAAATGTCTTGCAGCCTTGGGAATAGATAACGCAGAAATTAGAAGGATTAAAAAAAAAATCAGCTGGTGATGTATGAAGCTAAGTAAAGCAGGGCACAAGTATAACAGAGATTCTGTGCAGACCTGTGAGGACCAAAGGAAAGGTAAGAAGGAGGGACTCCAGGGAGGAAAGAAATGGTTTTGTCTAATCAAACAAGCAAGCAGGAAAAAGGACTACCAAACCAGTTAAAGGCCTGTTTGTTTCCTTCCCTTTCTTTTGAATTTTCAGTTCTGGTTGAGCTGGATCTTTTCTGTGTTGTAACACTCATGCTGAGCACCTGCAGCACTGCACAGCTGGACAAAGCAGGGGAGCTGTAAGAAGACAACAAGCTTCCTGGTCAGCAGACAGGCTTTCTGTCTTCCTCCCACTGTTCTCCACAGCATCTGTAATTCAGACTGATGCTAAGCCTATAAGCAGCAAACATACATCCTCACTCTACAGATGTGACTGCCAGTTAGTAAACAGGTAGGAGAAACTTAATAACGGCTCCAGACTCTTACTCATCCTCCCGGTCCAGCTCACTTACTCACCACCCTGAACTCCTTCACATGAGACAAAACTATTTCCCACAATCTGCCCATGTTTGGCTCCCATGTTTTCTATCCCTTCTGAACTTCTAGCCTCTACAACCAAGGTCACAATTAAGCCAGGAAAATAGCAACAACCACCACTTGCATCAGGCTGGTATTATACAGCACATTAGCCAAGAAGGACAATAGGTTTCGCTGTTAAAATAGATTTGAAAGGGTTGAGATTGTTATTGTCAAACACACTATTTTGAAGGACATGAAATTGTGTCCACATTAGTGCTTGAAATAGTCCTGCAAAAAGCAAGCTGGACAACATGCTTTAGATATGACTTCTTTTCTAATTGTGGTTGTGGTCTGTGGAAGAGGGAAAGGGGCAGTGGGTGAATCCCTACTGTTACCTAATTAGATCATGCATTTCTTCTCTCAGGCAATACATCTTTCCCTGCATGGGCTGCATTTTTCTTCACTAACTTCGCAAAAGCAGCTTCACTATAAATCACAAATCACCCCTGCAAGCATTCCCTTAATGAGCTCCTCCAGCCTTTGCATTTATTTTATAAAACAGCATTCACCAATCTTCATCTTACAGGCGCATTTAGAGTGTTTATTTGAAGTTATGGGAGGTCCTTCAGGTGCAGAGAGATAGACTCCCTGGCTAAAGATTGCACAGAACTCATTTTATTACCTATTCCCAAGGCATTCTTCCCCCTAGATTTACCATGTCACAGGTGACAAACACATTTGGTATGTTATTTTCAATATGAAAAAATATCTGTCTTGTTTTGTGATCACATTGTCAATAGAACCAGAGGGAAACGAGATACCAAATAAAAACAAACCTTCTTTAGTTCTTTAACTAGATCAGCACAGAATCCAAAATAGCTTTTATTCTTACTACTCAGAGTAAGAATAAAAGGTGCAGATACCAGCACCTGCAAGCAAGAATCTATACAGCCTATGTAAATCAACAGAAAACACCCAGGATTAACAAGACAACCCATGCAAGATACAAATGCCAGTAATGCTAATCTGGTTCAAAAAGAGGGAGTCTTCTAGTTACCTTAAGTTCATAGAGGACTCCTTCCTTCTTTGGAGAAAGCAGGAGCTTTCCCAGCTTGTTCTATCATTTTTGAGTTGGCTTTTAGCAAAAGAACCTCTTGTTTTTACTTCTTATAGACTGGGCTCCTACTCATCCTCTTTAACTGGTATTCATGCTCCCTAGCAAGTTCTCAGCACTGTTGCCAGTGAAATGAGGCCAGCGATTCTCCAGATTCTTGAAGTGCTTCATAAAGTCTGCTACAACATCTGCAGCCATATTTCTTACGTTCAATTTAATGTACTTTTCCTAGCACTGGGCACAAAAATGATTATAAACGACACATATAGAAGTCTTGAAACACAGATTCCTGAAAAGACTGCCTGAAAAATCACTCAGTGCTCAGTCTCTACAAAACTCAGCTTCCCTTGCCCAAGAGAGTCTAAGATTACCGGGAAGATAATAGTTACATTTTTGAAACTCTTGTCGTTAGGCTCAGTTACAAGGCAGCACCTTACCACAGATGCTTTTGCAGACTGCATTAGCAAAGACTCTACACATGGAACATCAGTACTCCACACAATAGAGGAACTCTCTCTAGGCTTTTACCCTTTCCAATACGAAATTTCTAGCCAGACACAGCTGAGTCAGAGTAACTTAGCCAGGCTGTCTTTCATTTCCTTAGTCCTGTTTCCACTAGCAACATCAGAACCGTGGTCTTTTATCTGAAATTCAATGACAAGCAGAGAGACTTTAATAAGAGGACTCTGATTTTGAGATTGAGAACTGAAACTAATCAGAACGGTATTGCCAAATTCAGCTGACAAAAATGACACAACAATATGCAAGATGATAAAGACATGAAGAAGAAAAGGTAATTTTTTGTAAGTTTTAGATTCATCTTTAGAATAGAAAAGGTGTCCTTGCAATTTCACTCCATTCTGCAGCTAAGCCAATTTGGATGCGCCTGCAGGAAGCCCTTCCTGCTCACTTCAAGGGAGGTGGCAGCCTCTGGAGAACTCCTGTGACCTGGGACCAGCAGAGGGCACTGCGTCACCAAGTGACAGCGGCTGGACGCAACACAGCTCCCACCAGGCAGGGACAGTGAGCCACGCCGAAGGAAAGAAACAGATTCTGGAAATTAGAAACATGCATTAGTCACCAGCATATCAATCCTACAAATGATAAAGGCAACACTGTTAAAATTGGCCTCCAACTCTGGGTGCTCCTGGAAACACACTGAAATCCATCTCTGCCTCCACACATCTCAGTCTCCAAGTGTTGATTTTAAGGCAATAAGCCTCCTCCTGAAAATGCTTCTCAAGGGGTAGGGCCAAATCGGTCCTGCCCTGCAGTATATGCATCAAGGCTGGCTTAAGCCGAAAAACATGCTGTCAGCTTCCTCTCTCCTTTTCCAAACCTCTAAATCCCTGCTTGTAGCAGCAGGAAGTCTGTTCAGACAAAAAGATATTAAAGCAAAGAGCTGGCAATTTCCATTCTGTCCTCCCCTTTTACTCTCCGCCTCCTCCAACCTAGCAGACTATCAATGAGCAGAGAACCAAGTTAGAGGACATGAAAGGAATGCTGAGGTAGCAGCTTTAAAGAGTGTCTTTCTACTTGCCTATTTCTAGTTTATTTTGAATTACCAGAGGATGACCATGAAGTAGCAAATAGCTCATATTTTTTCTTCTCTCTGTATTCAGTCCAGCAGGATTCTCAGTACTAGAAGAAGCTTAGAGGATAAATAAATCATACCAATCAGGCTAGTGAGTGAAAAGTTGCCACTTTCTCTTTGTACAGTTGGTGAAATAACTTTGCCAGGATGTGGAAAGGGGCCTCAAAATTTTTCATTTCCTTCTGTAAAGAAACAAGAAAGTTGTCAATTGCAGATGTAGTAAGCATTTGACTATTTCTCCTGTTTCAGCAAAGAAGGATTAAAACTGAGTTTGATGACAAACAAGGTGAAGAGAGTTCCCAGTTATCTTTCTCTGCCTGAAAGAGAAGATAACTTTACAAACACCCCCTTGCACAGATGGTGAAAGGAGCAGATACTCACCACTGACATCTCACAGTATTCCAGGCCATGTTTCTCAGCCCACTCCTGTGCTTGTTCCTGCTCCACAACTCGACGATCAGCTAGGTCTGTTTTATTCCCCACTAAGACACCTACAGAAAAAAAGACACGGAAGGAAAGAAAAAAACCCAGCTCATCAATGCTGACTTGTACGCCATAAATACTGGAATATTTGTAAAATTAACTGAAGAAGTTGTAGGCGTGGCAAATAGTCTATAACTACCTAAAAAAGATTCCAAAAGGGAAGCATATTCAAGCATTATCTGCTTTTTGATAAAAGCAAAGGAGTTGGAGGAAGCCATGTCTGCCCCTGACTGAAAATAAATGCTCTATTCCACAGCTCAGCAGAAACAACTGCTGTCATACAAGAGGGGAATAGATAACAAGAATCACACCCATTCTTACCTGGGATGTGCATCCCAACTGCTTGAGCCCTCAGCTTCTCCAACCATTTGTTACAGTTGTTGAAGGATTGCTCATTAGTGACATCATACACAAGGCACAGGACGTTGGGTTGTTCCCACTGCACAGCAAGAAAGGAACACTGTCAGCTCTAATGAAACTGATGTGGTCAACAGCCATGCTGTAAACGTAGCAAACACAGCTGCTAAGATGAAAATAAAAAGCCTAACACCCAGGAATCCTATGCCCTGGCTGAGGTTTCACATTTCAATTGACCCAACTAAATCACTGACATTGGAAGAGGTGGTCTTGCTTTCCTCCCTAGTCCTGTCTGTGCAGCCCTGCCCCTTTACTTGTATCAGCTCTGGCACACATCTGATCCCTGGGGAAGCTGATTTTTCATGCTGAATCAGCACAAAATTAATCCTAGGAAAAAAGAAGAAAGGTTTTCTTCCAGTTTGAGAAGCTGAGAAGAGAAGATCCTTGCAAACCAGATCTAGTGCAAGGGTAAAACTGGAATTGCTTTTGTAGACAATGAACCATTACGTTGACTTAGCCATCTTATGAAAGCTTACACCAATTAACTGATCCTGCTTCTCAAAATGAGATAACACAGTAGAGAACTGTGCAGGGAAGGTCACAAATATGTGAAGGAAAAAACCCAAGGGCAGGATTATGCTCAAGGACAAGAATGAATTCTGTTGGATCAAACACATCACTGTAACACAAAAAAACCCCACTTTTTTTTTTCAAAATAAAAACACTGTTGAAGTTTATTTTGTAGAAAAACAGATGTTTTTCTAAGAAATAAAAATAACTTTAAACAACAGTACACAGAAATTCTTAGTTCAACTTTCCTATTGCTTTTGTAAGAAAACTGCCTATCTGCTTTCCTTTCTCTGGAAAGTATTTCTTCTAGTACTTACGCAAGTTTTAGAGAGGTAGAACAGGATGCGTTGGCAACTGAGGTAATTATTCCCATTTACACTAAAGACAAAGTTTGCTACATCTGCCAGACTGGGGAGCTCAGATCTTCAAAGCAAAAGCACTTCTTTGGAAGAAGAGGACTGTTACATAAGACTTACCAGTTTCTCTAGCATTTCAGAAAATAGATCTTTTCCTGCAGAGTCAAAAATGAAGAATTCCTGAAAGCGGAAACAGAAAGAAGGCTCTTGCCAAGAAAAATGCAGTGTAGGGAAAGGTTTTGGAAGTAAATACTGCAACTTGTAACTCCAACATTTTATTCAGTACAGCAGTGTCATGTCCCTAAGGGACAAATTCCCCGCACTGAGAAAACTCCAGATAGTATGAGAAAATAAACAGCCATTTTTCAAGCATAAGCAGTAAAAGAGTCACTTCCAAGGCCCCAGGTCTAGTTTCCATCCCTACTGGAAACAGAATATGTGAAGTGGGACAGTAACTTCTACTATTTATACAAAATTTTATACATTCCATTAGTGGGAGTATAGGGCATTAAGGAAAAATAACAGATAAGCTTCAGCTTTTGTATTTCCAAGAATCACGAACTACACCTGACTGTCCTAAAGGACAGAACAGAATCTCAACAAAGCTGGCAATAACTTTGGTTTAAAATGTTGTGTTGGATACAAGTATATAAAAATTACATTTTTAAGACTAAACTAACCCTGGAGTATCAGCAATTATACATGATCAGCCTCATTTCCTTAATGCAACTTAATTGCCCTATGAACATGCACAGTGATCTTCCACCAGAATGAGACTCGTGTGGGGCTTGAGCTCTGGATGTCTCTTTCTGACCCAATTTATGTCACAGAAAAACTCACCACACTATCACTTGTCTCTGGAACTGAAACAGCCTTCACCAACAATTCTATGCCCGCTGTCTGTCAAGAAGAATCAGGAAAATGAGGATCAGGAGAGTTTTTAAGAGCCTGTCCAACTGCATACCAACCGTACATTGGATTGAGGCAATTCTTGTGAATCATTACAATTTCATCAAACACAGATTGCTGGAAACACAGCAATACTCCTCCTAGCTCTGGTAACCTAATCTCACCAATATGTCAAAGACTCACAGATTTGCTCAGCTGGAGGAAAAAGGAGGAGAACCAAAGAGATTTGCTTATTTACAGATCAGAGTATTAGCTGAAGTCTGCAGGTCTACGTTGACTCTCACACTGCTGCTCTAACGCATGCCTTAGAACATTTTGCACTAACCATGTGATGAGCTAACATATGGGACTGAGATTATTTGTGCTTCTCCCACCTTTTATCTCATTCTGCTTTGTAGCTCATTTGTTTGTTCTATTTCTATCCTTAAATTCTGGTTTCCATCTTTATTTCAATGAATAAACATATTTTAGGGGTTTTTTTTCCCACACTCATATTTTCCTTTTTTTACTTTACTTATATTTACTTTTATTTTTCTCCTGCTTCTGATTAGTCATCACCATTGATTCTTACACTGAAAGGCTGCAAACTGTATCCTCTTCATCTGGGAACACTTTCTGTAGATTATAATTATCTTGGGGCTATGCAGCACATCTTGGTGTTTGCACAGTGATAAGCGCACTGTCCACATCCACATTTAATAGTTGGAATTAAAAGCTTTCTTCTTCAGCAGTGCTTTTTCATAGAATAGTCCCTAAAGGGGGAAGCTCTCTAACACCACAAAACCTTGTGAAAACATTGGTTCAAAAGGAAAATCACAAGATTAACTAAATTATTCTGCCTTAAGTTTCGACACCAGCACCTACATAACGCAGACTTACAGAATGTTAAATGCTCTCTCTTCAGAATCTAAGGTGCAAGAAAGAAAACCCTCTAAGATCCCACCTTGACTGCCTCAATTTAAAATTATATTTATTTTGTTCTAGGCCTCTCAGTTTTCCCATTTATCTTAGAAAATATTTAGACAGCAGTCTGAGCCTGTTGTATGCTTACCAGTGTGTAGTTCTTCTGAAAATGAGCCCCATCACTGCGAAACATCTGGGCTAAAGCACTCTTACCCACAGCTGGATCTCCTGCAAAACCAAAAACATAAAACATTTTTGTTTCATACTAGAGAATCTTATTTCTCCTCAGTTCTGATACTATCACATGTAAGAGCCTGGATGCTCTAACTCCGAATACAGGCAATTTAACTGTCCCACGAAGCACAAAACCATCTAAAAGGTAATATCCACCCAAGGAAATGAATATTGCCATTATGCATACTGGTGGATGACATCTGATTTCTGACCTATGCACAACAACAAGTGACTGCCAGATCAGGGTAGAACTGCTGTTTGTTCTAAAATTCATGCTTACTCCACAGCCCTTACCTAGGAATTAAAATTTCCCAGACATGTTATCATGTAGAGAAAACTACAACATGAAGAGGGACTGGGCTTCCTAGGAGGCTATTTCTTCTCCTTAGGTTATCCATCACCCCAGACTCAAATCCTTGTTGTATACTGAGACAAAGCTGCTTAAGCTGGTAACATTTCTCAATGAACTCTTCTTGCTGACCGTGCTAAGAGAGCAGCTCTTGCTGACTCAATGCTGCTGGTGGCTCATTAGTTGCATCCTGGGCATAACAGAAGCAAACGTCAGAGAGAAAGCACACGGCTGGAGAGAAGAGCCTGCTGATTCATCCCAGTATGGAAGGAAAAGCAAGGGGCTTTGGTTTTTGCTCTTCTAGAGCCAAGGCTTTCTGATATGGCTTGCACAACACCCCAGGCAAACCTGACAGCTGCCTGCTTTGGCCCGCTCTTACAAAATTCTGAGATCCAAAGCAATCACAGGATCACAGAACAGAATATGCTGAGTGGGAAGGGATCCACAAGGATCACTGGGTCCTGCACAGGACTATCCCCAAGAGTCACACCATGTGCCCAAGAATATTGCCCAAATGCTTCTTCAATTCTGTCAGGCTTGGTGCTGTGACCCCTTCCCTGGGGAGCTGTCACAGAGCCCAATCACCCTCTGGATGAAGAAGCTTTTTCTAATACCCAACCTAAACCTCCTCTGACACAACTTCAGGCCATTTCCTCAGGCTCTGCAGAACTCACATATGCCCATATTACTACATGAAAAAGATGATAAATCATAACCCTTTCTAAGCAAAGACTTAATGCTTCCAAAGAGCTTATAATTTCTCTACATAATGTCTCGCTAGCCTGGATAGTTAAAAGGACAGGAGCCAGTAATTAAAAACCTCAGTGGTTCAAGCTTTACCCTCAAAGCCACACTCCTAACAGCCAAGCCTGGAATACAAGTCTTTCACATTATGTTGTTAATAAATAAAGCCAGAAAGGAAGTATTTTACATTATGTTGTTAATTAATAAACAAAGAAAGGAGTATATTTTTGACTCCATTACAGCTTCCTAATGGTGTTTTGAAGGAAATTGGTAAAGCTCTCTGCTCACATACTATTACAGAGGAGGAAGGGTGTTTTGGATAGTGACAATTACCCCTAGATGCAATAACCAAATGTAGTTCTTGTTTAAATATTTTTAGCATGCTTGCTTACTTTGAGCTGAGTTGGGCTCATAATATTTAGACAGGAAAATCTGGTAAGTCAGCTTGTTTGTTCTCTGATCAGTTCAAGCCTGTGCGGAAGACAACACTCTGTTCTGAGTGGAAGCTATTCTGTATTTCAATAGACAATTAGATCTGTCTTTGTAAAATGAGATAGAGAGGCACACATTGCTCCAAACTGTGCAGGCATCAGCCAGCACAAATTCTTAACTAATGCATTGCCTTTCTTTCACTTGACAGCCCCAGGTGTTCTTTCTGTCTTTTTATTCTTTGCCATCCTCTTAAGCCCATCACACCAGTACACTTCCTCAAAGTAAATTTCCTTGCCCTTTTCAGTTTAGTCTGGTGTGCCAGTAGTGCATCTCACAGTATATATTCTATCCATATTTCTGTTATTCTGCCAGAATCTGTAGAGTCTTTCAAAAATGCCTGCTACTGCCAGCTGTTTCTCTACAATGAAAACCTTTGTGTAGTGTCTCCACAGTTAGCTCAGACCACAGATCTTTTCACTTTATGCCTCTAAATGACCCTTGAGCTAACATAGGAATCATCTTCTATTGTCAATTCAATAGTCTCTGTTTTGCTAATAAGAGCCCTTTTCCCCTGTTCTTTTTGACCTTGGTGTAGCTCCCAATTCTGTGTCACTGGCTCTTCATAACCATTTCCTTAGGTCCACAAGAGCTCCCAGTTCCATTTCGGACGGGTTTGCTCCAATTTATGTAATTGTGTTTTCTTGTTCCCTTTAGGTTGTTGTGGTTACTCATATCTTTGGTCCCTTTCACCATAGTGGCTTTTTCTGCAACAGAGAATCTATTTTCCTGGTCTGCTTCACTAATTTATTATTTTTAATAATACATGGATATTATTGTGGCATATAGAAGAATGACATATGGGATAGGACATTCCTGTTCTTTGTGCTGTGAACAGAATTGAAATGGCCACTCCAGACCCAATAAGGATTAAGGACATAAACAAGTCATCTACAGAACACCCATGTGATATTAAAATAGTTGTGGGATTGGCCTTTGGTAACACTAAACAACAAAACTGGAGAGACTTCAGCAAAGCCAGTATATGGGGAACAGGAAACTCCCAAACTGGAAATGATGCCTATGTTTCAAGTGTGGAAGACAGATATTCATGCTGTTCACAGCAGTAGAGCCACAAGGGAGATCAATTCTTTTGCCTTTGCCAAAGACCACATCTGGCTTTATGTGAGTTGATGGTCAGCTGCTTCTGAGGTTAAAAAAGGCAAACATTTTATTTTGGATGAAATACCTTGGAACGAAGAGTTAAACCTGGGAGTTGACAGCACACAAAGATTTTATGGATTTGTGCTTTTGGCTGAGGCTGCACAGAGCTTCAATGTAGAAGGAGGGGAAAAAATAAAAAGTTTTTCACAAAGTGCTGACAGCCAGCTGTACTCACTTTCAGCACCTCCATAATCCATCCTAACTAAATAAAGTGGTGTCTTCACCTCTTTATTTCCTCAGGTTAGCCTCTAAATTGTTTGGGGGAAAAGATGCCACTGTGAAGTGCTCATCCTTCTACTCTTTGTTTAGGCTTTACCTTTCTATCATACTCTCAGAATCATCCTAAATTCTGACATGAAGTTTTCACATCAACCCAAAGCAAGACTCACAAATGAGGCAGGACCCAGCTGCCTACCCTGCTCCCTTCACGCTTTCTCCAATCTCTGTGCCCACCTTTCCACACTGCAGAAATATTCTTTTTGGCTTGGGTTTGGTTTTTTTTCCTCTTTCTCAGACCCTGTCCTCGGATTTCAGCCGATCCAACTACACCTCACACCCTCCCTGCGCACTGCCCGACTCCACGTGCTACGCGGGGGCGGGCACCGAGTGCTAATAACACGCCCGACTTCCGCCGTTCCCGTCCCCAGGCAGCCGAGCTCTCCCTTCTCTCCCATCGCCTCTCTCCCCACCTCTTCTCCGGCGGGGCGGCCGCTCGACGAGGGGCTGTGGGAACCGGGCAGCCTGCGCTGCCGGCCTCGCTCGACCCCACGGCGCCCGCTCTAGTGCCGTGTGGGCAGCGGGGCGGATGGGAGCGGGCGGGCCAGACTCACCTGCCAGCAGGCACTTGGCAGCGAGCTTCACCATCGCGCCGGCCCGGGCCCGGACGGCGGCGGCGGGGGCCGCCACCGCGCTGAGCAGAGGCCTTAGCAACCGCGTGGCCCTAGCAACCGAACGATTAACCGCCCATCCCCATTGGCTGCGCGCCCTGCTCATCAAGGCCCCCCACAGTTTTTATTGGTTCTCTCGTTTCTTCCCGCCCACTAGCCGTGCTGTCAATCAAAATAGGCGCCCCGCCTCTCCCAGTGGCGCCGCAGTAGTACGGTGGACGCGTAGGGGAATTCTGCCTGGCAACTAAGGACGTCATCGAGAGCCGGCTTGTTATTGGATAGAACACAGAGGGCCTTCACCACGAGGCTGAAATGACTCTCTGGGGGCACGGCAGAAAATGACAAAAGTTACGGACAAGGAGCTGCGGTAGCCCCAAGGCGGGAAGAGGCGAGCCGGGGGAGAAGCCTCCACTTCCTGCCTGTGAGCCCGCGGAACGCGATGTTCCGTGCGGAAGGGCCCCGGCTCCGTGCGCCTTGCTGCGCATGCGCGCGGCGGGAGAGCGGCCTGTCCCGGCCTGCGCGTCCCTCGCGCCGGGCCCGGCATTTGGGTCACGCGTCCCTCAGGGCTCGGGCGGGAGCGGAGCTGCCCCAGGCCCGAGCTTTGGGTCACGCTTCCCTCAGGGCTCGGGCTGGAGCGGAGCTACCCCGGGCCCGACCTTTGCTGCGGCGGCTTCAAAGTCGGCCACGAAGCCCCACGAAGCACGAAGCCGGGTCAGCGCGGCGGGAGCAGGCCGTGTGTGAGGCCGCTGTCACCCCCTGTGGGAGTGGAGCTGCGCTCCTTCTCTGGCCGGGCCAGCAGCTGATCCGCTCTCCTTTGCTCCAGTGCACACTTTCCCTTGTCTTTGGCAGTGTTAATGTACTCACGGAGAAAGTTCTCAGTTCTCTTGCTGATTTCTTAGATGCTTTCTCCTTCGCACCCCCCCCCCCCCCCCTTGTTAATTTTTGTAGCCTTTCACTCTGCAGTGGGTTAATTTCTTTATTTGTTTTTTACATATTTTAGTAATATTTCTACTAAGGTCTCCCTTGGCTACCATTAAACTATTTCTATGCCCTGTTTTGTTCTTTGAACTGATTTTCTGTCTTCCTTAAACAGTCCAAGTGAGTGGATTTGGATGGGAGCCACAAAGAGGACCATGAAGCTTCTTGGGTTTTCCCCTCCTGGCAACCTCTTTGAAAGATCTGTGCCACTAGAAAAAGCATGCAGTAGCAATCCATACCTTTTTTAGGATATAAACTTTGCTTGGCTGCACTTTGGATTGTTTATTCTGGACAGAGAATGTGCTTACTGTGGGAAGCAGTGAGTAAACTTGGGAAGAACAGAATAATCAATAATGCATCTGTATTTGGGTTATAGCATTGGACATTCCAAGGGTCGAAAATAAATTTTTCCAAGTTTTATTTTAATGTCAACATTTTATTTTAATGTGACTGCTTAGAAGGCAGCTCTTTTACCTTTCCTGGGATAAATTGCCTGTGACATATCTAGCCAGGGAAGCAAGTAACATAAAATCAATGAGAACCTATAGCTGAATCAAAGGAGTCTTCTACATGCATGTAAAATACCATTGGGTAGAACATTTTTCTTTATGATAAAAATATGAAGGGGACTTCATTAGCCTGAGTGGGCAGACTTCAGTTTTAGATGATGACTTGTAGTGTAAAATATAGTGATGGAATCACTACTGTTCCTTTAAAAGGGAAAAGAAAAATTAATCCCAGGTCTCATTTTTACTTTCCATGTTTTCCATCCCCAAATCTTCCATCACATGAAACAGATGTGGGCTATTGATGTTCTCCATCACTTATGTCTAAATAGCTTACCTCCTCTTTCATCTTTTCTGCCTTCCACTCCATCCTCTGAGAAATTCACTTGTCTGCGTCGTTCCATTTTTGCAATCTTTGCATTATCTTTGTTGTCTATTTGTAACATTGCCCCAGTTTACTGACAGGTCTCCAAGCGAAGGCTTTGAGGCTCCATGATGATGTACTTGAGGTTTGTTGATCGTGGCTGCAGTGTGGTGGGATCCATCAGCATTTACTGAGGTCACAAACGTCCCTGGCATTTTACACTGGGGTCGCTGCAATTCAGGGCATAGATTATGTTGGAAGTGAGATTTTCATTACTACTGAAAATTTTTGCTTGGAATCTGGATATCTCCTTGCTGCTTGCTGCTTTCATATTAGCACCCTGTTCCTTTATCCCATTCTCTAATTTCCTACCTCTGCATGCATGTGTGCACAGAACTCCTAATGGATTTGTATCCTCTCTATTTCTTATGTCCTTTTACCCCACAATATTTTTTTACCCAATCTTTTCCTCTGCCTGACTTCTCACAGGTATAAGTTGTTCCCCTACCAGCATTGACAGTGATAGATTAAGGATGGAAATACTTATCTGCACCTTGTAATCCAAACAGAATTGAAGTCTGCAGTTAGCAGTCCGCAGGGGTTGCTGCTGAATAAATTGGAATGCTGGTAGCTGTGCTCGCTGAAGCTTCTCTCATCTTGAATACGTGAGAAAGAGGGGAAGAGGAACCCTGTGGATTTAAACAAAAGAAAAACCCCAACAACAGAGGGTGATGCCCTTATCCTAGAGAAGTGTTTATTAGGTTCAATCCTGTATTTAGCAGCTAAGAAGGAATAGAACACTCTTTTCATTCACACATTTAATTTTCCCCTCAAATGAAACGAGATTATTTTGAATGGGAAGTGCCCCTTCTTTCATGCGAGCCGGTAGAGTTTCCCTGACAGCCACAGGACTCTGAAATTTGAAGTCACATTCCCTTAGGTAGTGGTCACAAAGCAGCAGTCAAACTGCACGTGTGTCTGTGTGCCGTGTGTGGCTCGCATTTCATCCGGCTGCAGAAGGCAGCGATGGTGGAACTGCATCTCCAGCAGGAGTGGCAGGGAATTTCAGACACCAGGTAAGGCTCTGCAATGGGGCTTAAACTGAGGTCGTGTGGTCTTTTAGACTGAGGTGTGGTTGGTGTTCCAGATTCTGTCAGGTACTGCGTAGGTCACTTCTTTATCTTCTTCACAGAGCATACCTGTAAAGAAGTGATTTTTTTCTGAGGCAGAATTCACTAATATTACTAGGACTTGTTTTCACAGTTGTTCATCCATCGATGCAAACATTCTGGATGTGTTCAGAACTGAGCAGGTTATAACCTATACCTTGAATCTGCTGCCTGATAAAAGCTACTGAGGAAGAACTGTAGCTTTCTTTGGAGTAAGCAGTGCATTAATGTTGAGGAAAGTGAATTAGTAGGTCTTTCTGTAAAAAATCTCTTAAATACAAAGTATTTCATCAGTTCTTTTTTAAATCTTGTGTTACTAAAAGGGAACAGTGTGACAAAATGGCTTCACAAGTATCTTGTGAATGAATATTCAGAGTTCATGCAGCTTTTTAAATCTCCATAGATTCTTATAGGATTGACTGTGAATGTTTACTGGTATGTCTGGAGAGCTGTGAAAGCTGCAAGAAAGGATGTGTAAATTTTATTGTAGATTTCCATTCTTTACACTTCCCCCAAGTGGTGGAATAAATAGATACTCCATCTATTTTGAGGGCTACTTCATTTGGCATCCCCCAAACCCAGCTTTTATTTCTCTTCAGAGAGGGGCTATTAGCACAGAAGTGAGACACAGAAGTGAGAATTTGGATGCTTTCTCTAGCTCTGTTGATAACACCATTATAGTTCAGGTCTTCAGATTTTGCTCTTTTGTGGTGGGGGCTGAGGCACAGATCTGAAGGCTTTTTGGCTGAGAGTCGGTGCACTGAAATGTAAGATGATTACAAAATGGTTGAATCAGCCAAAGGATTTGTTGGCAGCTACAACAGCCCTTCTGACTGATCTGGCATATCTGCCATTTGTTTCTGATCTACTCCGTTGGGAGAGTGGAAGTTAGAAATGGATGGCAGTTGTGGCATCAATGGAAAGTGGTTAATTACTAAATGTAGGGTAGGTACCGCTACAGCTTGGTTCGAGTATGCTGATTGTAACTGTTATGTCCTCTCTTCTGATGAATATGAAAGGAGGGAAAGATTTCTCAAGGATGCAGATAAAGAGAATTTCCAGAGAGTAATTATTCTGCATATGTCTGGAAAAATTCCAGCTCAAATCTATTTTCTTGTTCATGACATGGAAGCTTGAAAAAGTGCTGGGAAGAAGCCCTGAAATCTTTATTTAATTTTTAATAATACTCCCCAAAGCAGTGGATAGTGGGCTGTTGATCAGGGAGGTGGAACATCACACAGAAAGTTGTCTGGATCTCTCCACGGGGCAGTGTCTGTGACAGACCGAGGGCTTCCTGTGGCCTTGTGTGTGGCCTGAGCCTTCCCAGCTGTTACTTCCACTGTTACTAGAGCCATCACCACCCTTTCCTGCACTGGGGGATCAGGTGCTGGGGAGGGAGCACCGAGTGTGCTCCTGCATCCCAGGGAAGGGGTTAATCTGTCAAACAGAGAGTACATGAATATGTGACAGCTTTAAATGAGCTACCCACAATTCCAGCATGCCAGTCATTATGTGCTGATGATGACTATGATAGCAGCTGGGGATCTTTTTTTGGATCTTTAGCTGCTGTCTGCTTAGAAGGCAGATTCTAGGCTTTCACTAATGCTACATCTTATGTTAAGAACTGCAAGACAGATTGCATTCAAATAATGAGATTTATTAAAAAATATAAGTTAATGTTTGGGTTTGTATCCTATTTTTTTAGGCTTTGAATGTTCAAGGCTTTCTCTGCAGGCATGAGAGCTAGAAATTTTTCCCTTTGCTGAAAACTAAGATTCAACCATGTGACTCCAGGACTTGGAGGTTTAATGGAGGAAGGAGAAGAGAAATATTTGAGATTCCTAATTAAATTTTCAGAAGTTTACAACCCTCTGTTTTCTATTCTCTTCCCTTTTATAACAGGCTAAATTTTTAGGCACCAACTTTTTCACCTTAATGATGTCCTTTCTTTTCAAGGTCAACTTATTATAATGGATTTATATTATAATAAAATATCTTCCGCTTCAGGCTTTTCAAATCCTCACTCTAATCATGCCAGTACTTCCTGCTCTGGATTTCCTTTTCCTGAGACCCTGAATTTCAATGTTGTTCACCCTCTGACCTCTGTCTCAGAGCTCTCTGTCCATTTACTTCCTGCTTCAGAAGCAAGGCTCCTGCTCCTGCCTTCCCAGTAGCTGCTCACACCAGTTACTTCCCATTTGTGGCTGAGCCTTGCTGGTCAAAATCTTTGTAGGCTTTCTTCCTACAGATATAGGGTCTTGATTCCTGCTTCTGATGAAGCTTTAAACTTCTGGGCTATGCAGTGAACTGATAAAAATTCTGAGGGAGAAGGATTCAGAGCTTGTAAAAATAGGATAAAAAATTACGTGGGAGCCTTTCATTGTTACTTGTTCAATGCTTTGTATTTAACAGACTAGATGGAATTTCAGGTTAATTTTGACCTATCAGACCTTCTCTGGGAGATAATTTAAGTTCTATTGTATCAGTTACCTTTCGAGCATTCAAAATGAAGATGCCTTTGAACACTAGGATTCTCAACAGCCCAAAAAAGATAGACACTCATGAAGTCTACAGGCAAATGTCTCTTAAGATTCTGCTTTGCTAAGAAGGCTCTCACGTGTGACCAAGGAAGTTAATATATGCAGAGAGAACAGAAAAACACTGGCTCTAGTAATGGAGGTTGTTACAGAACATAATTGAACACTGACTGCAGCAAAGCTAAAAGGAGACTTGCATTACAATGACAAAAAATCTTTATTTTTTCCTCTAACCTCTGATTTCAGCTGTCTGACTAAGAGCAGGTGCTGGGCAATAGCTCAATTTCAACAACCCATTGCAGCTGAAAGAGTAGATGCAATTGTGCTGTATCCAGCAAAATTGAAAATTGCTTTAAAGGAGAGGAATGCAAATGTTTTTAAGACAGAAAATCTTCATTCATCTGCAAAACGAAGCATAAAATTAGCACAGCCTCATAATTTTTATTCCTCTTTATAAAGCAGTAATAACTGTGAGATAATTTGCTATTTCTTATGTATTTTAGTATCTTTCTAGTGATACATTTTTAAAACTGCATTGCATTGTGAATACACAGGGAGTAGAATTTATTAACAATTAAAATGTTATCATTTTAAAAAATCCTACCAGGCAGTGTTTCCAAAACCTGGAAATGTCTCTGAGCCATTTGGTGTTTCAGCAATCTTGGGCCTTCCTTCCAACAATCAATGGTTAAGCCTTTGGCCTCTGGTCCTGCACCTCTCATGACCTGTCTGGAGTCACAGAATAGTTTGTGCAATGAGGGACCTTAAAGATCATCCCATTCCAGCCCCAATGCCATTAGACCAGGTTGCTCCATGCCCCATCCAGCCTGGCCTTGAACACTTCCAGGAGTGGAATGTCCATGGCTTCTCTGGGCTGCCTATGTCAGTAAAGAATTTTCCCCTAATGTCTGATCTAAGTGCACATTGATAGAGAATTACCACGTTCTTACCACCTGAAGGCCTAAGTTAATACCAGTGTTGTGCTACTGTAATACCAGTGAAACCAACTGTATTTCTGTACATAAACCTCACAAAGCATCTCCTGGAGTTAAAAACTGTTGTGGCAATATGAACTGAATAAGCTGATTCAGGCACTGACAAGATCACTGAGATTTTCCTGGGTGGGAGACTGAATGAATTTATGAAAGAAATATCTTTTCTAGCTGCATGTTCCATAGGCTTATTAGCATAGGTCTTCCTGTTAGTTCCATAGGCCTTTCAGTATTTATATTTGGGTCATCTGATCCATTTACTGTGGTAGCTCATGCACTTCCTTCTATTTTTCTAGTGGTTGGAGAAGGGACTCTAGTATTTGTATTTATATTAACTTCTGTCTTTAAAGATGCAACAACCTTTGTTAAGCTTTGTTGCTTTATTAACCAGAGGAACACTAACCAGAAATGTACTTCCTCCCTTGTGAAGTAATTATCCCACATTAGGAGGTCCTACAGTTTGAAAAGTTTTGACAATTGATCTGTTATGCAGACAGCCAACCCTGTTTAGGCACATTTGGCTTCACTTTCCTGTGTTTAGGAGAAACATAATTTTAACTATCTGAGCCCTAGAGAGTGTTGGGGTTTCTGAAGGGATTTCTTTGGGAATCAGCTAAAATGCTTGCTGAGAATGAAAAAGCAGGAGCTCAGGTTCAAGCCCATGTTAGCAATGAGTCCAGGACATAGAGGAGGTATTTAAGCACCAGCCTGTACTAAAGCCAGTGCTCTTCTCTTTGTGTTAGCCATGGCTCCTGAGTGGGGTTAGAACAAGAATGTCAGCATGTAATTTAACCACAGCTGGATTTGGGTGTGCTATTGCATGCCTTATAATTTTCTATTCATTTGAAGTTGCTTTATAAATAAAAGGATGGGTTCTCTATCAGCCAGCCATTTAAATATCAATCTAGGATTTTAGAGTCAAATGAAGTTATTTTGTACATTATACTCATTAATAAAATTTTTGTGGGCTAATTTGTGACTTCAGTGAACCTTTAGGCACAATATTTAATATTATTTTGTTACGGCAAGACTTGTTGCAAATATTGTGCAATGCTGCAGTTTGTAATTCCATAATAATATTAACTCTGTTTTGAACAGAATGTTGTTAATGTTTAGCTACTGTAGCACAAAGGCTCTGCTAAAACTGTGTGTGTGTTGCAGGAAAGGGAAACATGAACTGCATTACCAGTCTTCAAAAACAGTTTAGTTAGAAAAGGCAAAAGAAGCAAACAAACAACCTTTGCATTGATAAAATGAAGGAAGTGTGGAAGCAATGACAGGACATTAGGCAATGTTGATCTCAGGAGTTGGTGGATAGACTGTAAATATAAATCCTAGCTCAGCTTCTGCAAGGTGAACAGGTGTTATGGCCTCCAGTCCATTGATTCCCAAAATAAGACATGTGGAAAATTGCTGATCTATGAAACTCCATTAAGAGCTTGGCAGGATCCTTAAAGCATAAACAATTATGCATTTGTTGGTTAAGGATTTAGTAATGGTAAATGGTGATTGGAGAAATATTAAGAGTTGGTGGCAGCCTGCTAATGCAAACTCTTTCAGTTAAATGCTAATGCCATTTGTCAGGAAGTGATGGTTCAGCTATGACTTGAGGATTTGGCTCTTCTTCCTCTTGAATTGTAGCTCAGAGCAAGCAATTTCTTCTCTAGCAATGCAAAATACCAGCTTGAACAAGCAGTGCCTAGTTTTTTTTATTTGTCATTCAATTGTGTCTCATTGCAAACCATTGGATATGAATCTAAGTAAAGGATATGTACTGATTATTTAAACATTTGTCTTCAACAGGATGGCTGAAGTCTTTTTATTTTCTTTCATAACTTCTACTCTATTAGCACAGGGAAGAAAATTATGGAGCACTTACTGTTCAGGGCAAAGAAGATTTAAAATGGCAATTAAGAAATTTAAGGTAAATGTTTCTTGGAGAATGTAATTTTGCTCCTTTGCTTATGCATCTGAAAATTAAAACATCTTTCTTCATGAAACAGTAAATTGCAGGGTAGTGTGGATTTTTTGTATTTGTCAAGCATTTGTAATCCACACTGTGCAGAAAGCCTGATTAAATTCTGTACCAAATTCTGCTTTCTTCAGGCTTTACAGTGGTTTCTGTGACAGTATCAAAGACATTATAGCAAGTGCAATATGAGAATGAATAACTTAATATTTTGTATATGACATGTTTTGTTTTATATTTTATTGTAGCTTCAAATTTTGTATTTGTTTGCTCTATTTTGAGTAATGTCTAGATAACATCCAACAAAAAGGAAAATTATTAATTTTTTAAAATATGAAATTAAACAATTGAAAATTTGGAGAAGATTTGGAAGAAATTTGTTTTGGGAAATTAGAGTCTAAGAAAAACCTTGAAGATCCTGCAGTGAAAGGAAAGTAGTAGTTTGATGGCGATAGATAAAACAGTAATTTTGTCTCTGGACAGAGATTTACTTATATTACACTTGTATTTGACTTTTTCTTTTCTTCAGTGATAGATGCATAATTGAACTTAATTTAAAATGCAGTTGGGGGAAAAAAGTGTGTTTAAATAGAGTTTTTGAGAATTCAGAATATAAGATCTCAGAATACAGGATCTGAGTGTACCAGTTGCATATTTGAATAAACCAATCAAATACAGGTTTAGAATATCTTATACTGTCAGCATGAACAGTAGAGATGATATTTTGGAGATCTCTCTACCCACTGTAAATTTTTCAGTTTGAAAATAAAGAATATTTATTTTCACCTTCTTCAGTATTATATTACTGAATTTTCTCAGACCAAATTAGGCACTCAGTGTTGCTTGTTCCAGGGTGATTGAGGTAACAGCATGAAGAAAGACTGAAGCAGGGATCACTGAGGTATTCACAGTTTTATGCTAGTGAAACATCGCCATTGATGTTGCTGTAACTTGATTTATTTCACATAATATGCTGTAAATATTTCTATAGACTCATTAGTGGCTTTATTTATTGCTGTTTGTTCTATTGGTTTTTGGTGGGTTTAAATTTTTATTTTTTTTTTTTTTTTTTGTTAAAGCCCTGGATAAAATCGCAGCTTTTGTGCCATCCAGTGAAGCATTAAAATACAAATCCTTGCAGCTTCAGAGAATAGCAAGGGACTATAAAGGGCTTTGTTTTTACAGCAACTTTTTTGTTGGTTCTCGAATTCCCTGGACCTTTATTCTCGCGGCTGCAGTAGTGGGGTGCGGATGCCTTTTCGGTGTGTCTGTGTGCTCCTGTAATGCGGCTTTATTGCCACGCGAGGTCAGCAGCTGCCGAGAAAAAGCAGGAAATAAACTCCCTCCACTGCCATCCGTTTTCATTTGCTTTATTTAGAATACTTAAAAATCAATACATCCTTCAGAACCGTATATACAGTGTGCAAAACCAAAGGATTTCTTTTGAACGCACAGCATCTTCAGCAAAAAATCTTCCTTGCGAGTTACTACAGAGTGAGGATCTAAAATGGCTTTAGGAACGTTTATTGGCTTCCCGAGTAGCATTGGGTAATCGCTGTGGCAGAGGATGGTATTCTGTACAGTGTGATGATGACAGGGTTTCAGCCTTATCTTGTTGTCTCCACTAAATTGGTGATAATAAATCTAAATTGAATAAGGTATTATTGCTGCAGGGAATAGTTTGGAATACAGAAATGGAAAATACCCTTCCTTTTTACTGCAGTAATAATCAATGTTCTGCCAAGATGTGGGGGAGATGTTGCCTGAAAAGATTTTCCCCCTGCTTTTGTCTTTGTTTTAAAAGCAACCCCCCCCCAACAATACAGGTAAAAAGTATAAGCTTGATGCCAAATTTACTGAATAGGATTTGGGAAATAAGTATTGAGCTCTGTCATAGGCTTACTATTGGCTAATCATTTCCTTAGCATAAGTCTCAGTTTCCTATATGTAACTCCAAAGAAGATATTCGCTTATCTGGTAAAGTTTTAGAATAATTTTTTTTAATTAGATTTTCTGATTTGCTGTTTTTACAGTGGGATTATCTACTGCAGCGTCACACCTGAATCTTGGTGTTCTTTTCCCTGAAATTCATAGTTATTTCTTGTGAGTATGCAGTTCTTCCTGTCCTAGATAGTTGTGTAACATTGCTAGTAAACATACCCTGTGTTTCCGAAGTGACTGCTTTTTAATAATTTACGGAGTTATCTTCATGTATGATTGGCACCAGCTGATATTCCTGTCAAACCTTTTATCCAAAAATCCCCCTGCACTGGCAAATTTAACAAATGATACAGATGACAATCAATTTACTGATCACCAAAATGCAGCAGGGTAGATGCAGTTTAAATATTAGGAAATACTTTTTAGCTATAACACTGATTAAGTTGAAAGAATGAACTGCCAAATGAAGTTGGGTAATTGCCATCACTAGAAGTTTTCCATCAATAGAGATTTTCCAGGCTATGAGTATGCATCCATTTAGCAGGGATGGCTTAAAAATAATGCAGTCAGTTTTGCCACAGTTCAGATCTTGGACTGAATGACTCATTATATGCATGTTTTATCCTAAATAATTTTAAAAATTTCTTCCTACTTTACCCTGGCTAGGGATAAAGCAGCAGGGATGTCAGAAAAAAAAACAAGTAACATTTTCTCTCAGCATGTGCCAAGCCTACATGAAATAAGAAACAAGTTGTAGTGAGAGAGAAGAAAGCCCAGATTGATGTGACCTTTATTATTTTAACAGTGTCTTTCAGCACAATTACAGAGTTGCAGGATTGCAGAGAACAGAGCTGGAGTATAAAATAACATAAATAAATAGAACAGGAGCCAAAGCAGTCAGCAGGAGGTGGTTGGAATTGGGCAGTGAAGGATGGGTGAAGGGTTTGCATTGGTCAAAGCCTTTATGATTCAGCCACCATAGTTGCAAATTCTGGAGAAAGGAAAGAATTTTAAAAAATATTTAAAAAAACAAAATTTAAAGAAGGAAGAAGCATATTACAATGAATACAGAGTCACTGGTGCAGCAGAAACGTCACAATAACAGAAGAGTAAAGAAATCCAAGTTAATTAAAGGGAAAGTATGATTTGGGAAATCTTACAGTGAAATGAAAGGATTTTTTGAGAATAAGGGAGAAATGCTATACATGCCAGACTGTAAGACTTCCATCACTATTCATCTAAAGAACTTAGATTAGTTCTCAATTATTTCTTTGTAAATCTCAATGGGAGGAAGGCAAGAACTAGAAATTTAATATTGCAGGGAGATAAATATCTTTTATATCAGAGTTTGGCAAAGAGAATCATTAATGAGTCTTTCAAAGTATTTGTGTCCCATATTATAATTATATTGCATTTAAGCTCAATTTTGTAATTGTAAATTGAGTGAAAATGGCAGATTACAAAACCAGAAGGCTGATACAACCTATGTAGCAATTTTGACAATGTTGTAAGAATGAGAAAAATTCCTGTGGTGTCAGAGTGTCAGGATTTTACCCTGTGGCTTTTATTAGTGGTACATCCATAATATTTACATGAACGTATCTATCTGCAGTTTGGGGTTATTCCATGCTTTAGTATATATACTGCCTTTCAGCAGGGAGATAAAGCATGGAAAAGGCACTTTTGTATCCTGGTGAATGGCTGACTGGTTATAATTCCTAACTCCATCTAACCCTGGAAGAGTTACACACAAGGATGCCTTGCACAGTTGTATGTGCCTCAGAGCACTGAAAATGACAGACTGGAGGGAATCCCAAGAAGAGCAACAAAGATGATAAAGGGATTAGAGGGTATGCAGAGAGAGTGGTTTATAGGTTTAACATAATCAGCTGAGAGGAAAATGACAAATAGGAAAGGGAGTCGTCTGTAAAGGCTCAAGAAAAAATTACTGAAGTTTGACATAATGAAGAGTAAAGTCTGGCAACTGAAAAAGATAGAAGATTAAAATTAGACATTTTAAAGAATATTCTGATGTTCAGTTGAAAAATGCTAAACTCTAAACAAGTGAGATCTTAATTGACTTTTGTATGCAAACAGCACTTTTGATGGTGTGTCCAAAAAATATGCTGCCAAATGCAGACAAACCAGACTGAGAAATAAAAAATGTCAGAGGGTTTAAATTAATTCCAAATTTATCCATCGTTTTGAAAGATGTAAATCCAAATTAGGATTAGTGATGCAGATTACTTAACACAAAACATGTATAAATCCTGTACATGGTGGCTACGTAGATTGAAAGTGTTGCAAACTGAATTTAAGAGATAACATGAAGTGCTTGTGCTAAAAACCCCAGCTATTCTGGGCAGAAAAGGAGAAAGGCCATGATTATTAGATCTTTGTCTGAATAAGTCCTGCAGAGAGAAACATGAACTGCAATGGATCAAACCTTTCCAAAAGGGAAAACTAACTATGCATATACTGTTAAAACAAGTTGTCATACTTATTACAGCTACATTAAATACCTTTTATAATAATTTGTATCCACAGCATATATTTGGAAAAGGTTTTTCAGACTTGCAGCCAAATATTTTCTATAATACATTTTGATTGTGCTATTATAACTTAATAGCAATATATTTTACAGGTACTTTGTGATGGCCAGCAAACCATGAAATACTCCTTCTTGAGTAAATGCAACAATTCACTTTTCCCAGGATTTTCAATGTATTTTAAATATTTCAAAGATGTTCCAGTTGAATAATCTTCTAAATGAGTTCACTACTCATTTTTGTATGAAGGTTAGTCCAACCACAGGTGGCTTGTAGAAGCATTGTTACAAAGTGTACTCATATATGCAAAACTTCTGTGATAAGGCAGGGTATATCAGTCCCTTGTAAATGGTTATTGCCTCTGGCCTGTTAGTGAGGGAATCCTTGTGATCTACTACATTCTTGTTTCCAGTTGTAGTTACCCTTCAAAAAAAAATTATGTCTTTCTTTGCACAAATAGTGGCTTTAAATTGCAAGGATTTAGACCACTTTGTCTTGTAAAATAATTTAGTAGCTGTTTTGTGTCAAAGCTCTGACTTAAAAGGAGAGGACACTGTGTTCAGTACAGTTTAGTACTATATACCAGCCTAATTCATGCCCTCTAGTATTTTACTGAAATGACAGATATGATTACAGAGGACATGTTGTAGGCTCGTGATTTCTCTCATCAGATTGTGTTTTTTACATTTTATTTACAACAGCAAATCTGTTTAAGAAACTTTATAAGTAATGACTTATGCTAGTTTATTTTGGAAGATAGAAGAGGACAAAGCAGGATAAGAAAAGAAGGAATTCCAAATATTTGTTGTTGTTGTACTTGTTATGGCTTTCACCTGGCAAGGTCATGACTTAATAGTTGTTATTTTGCATGTTTAATGTCACATTTTTACAACATTTTGTTTTACAGGGATAAAAATTTGGATTGTGCTGCCCACAGTGCATGATCTTTGACCGTTCTTTATGTACTTTCTCAAGTCTATTAATATCAAGAAACTAAAAGGCATGTTGTTCATGTCCAATGCTAATATACAAAATAGATTTAAAACAACATTATGACTAGAAATTTTCATTTTTTTTCTCATCTTTCTTCTAAATATTTTCCTGAAGCTGGTAGAGTTGCTTCAGCATCATTTTTCATCCTGATCTAGAAGGTAAGGTTGCTTGTGTTTTGAGGTAACCTGGTCTTGACCTGCTTTTTTTTTTCAGATTCGTCATTTTCTGACCACATTGGTGGAATGTGGAGGGGGTTTGACACTGCACAGAAGATGATCAGCTCTTACAGGAACTGGCGGCAAGTTTTCAGCTCTTTGAAACTGCTTCATCGGCCACAACTTCAAACCGTGATTGGACAAGAGGTAAACTGCTGAAACTATTTCAGAGCTGAATGGTCTTGCAGGAATGAGAAAAGGTTTAAAGAAGAGTCAAAAAAAAAAAAGAGAGAAAATTTGTAATGTGAGACCCCAGCTAGAAGAAGGCTGATTAGGTTGGGATTAATGTTTGTGATGATACATCTGAGAAAGTTGTCTCTGCGGTTTTAAAAATCCCTAAAGATCAGTTCCTACAACTGCTGTGGGCTCCTGAGGGACAGCATTCAAGGGCCATCAGGAGAATTAACATTAACCCCTGTGAAAGGCTGCTTGTTTACAATCGTTTAGTGATTTAGGAAGCTGATGTTTGAAACAAGTGGTAGAGGTAATGCCTGACAATTCAGCTGCAGGGAAACAAAATTGGTTTGCAACAGAAATACAGCATCTCAATACTGCATATGAATGGGATGTACATTTGTGACTTTAAATTTTATTTACATATGCAGTTATATTCTTGAATTGGATTTATGGGCCAAAGGAAAAGCCGGGAAGTATCTGTCCTCCTTGTCCTTTGGTCACAGTCTCAGCT
The DNA here is from genome assembly GCF_963513975.1 of Fringilla coelebs. NCBI lineage: Eukaryota > Metazoa > Chordata > Aves > Passeriformes > Fringillidae > Fringilla > Fringilla coelebs. Next base: position 50,776,580 of record NC_140033.1, on the reverse strand, counting down.
GTTAACTTTTGTATGTATTTCAAGCCTATCTAGTGTAAAAACTGGCTGTTAAAGTCAATTTAAGAAATGGAAGAGAAACCGGTAGTGTTGTATGGTAGGGATATGGTCAGAAGAATCAAAAGAAAAAAGCACATCATTCTCTTCTCATTATCAAGTGTAAACACAGAGTATTTCCATTTCAAAGTTAGGGAACAGTAAAAGCTGCAGAAGAAAGAGATAAGGAGAAGAGGCATTTCATATTGCTTTATTATAATGTACTGGGTTTCAGGCACTGTTTCAAAGAAAAAAGTTATGGTAGTCTTAAATATGAAGGTTAATGCTGTATTTTCTTGTACAAGCCAAAATCATTATGCAATATTATTCTTTTATTCCAATTAAGACTAGTTTTGATTTGCAGCCTTCTGGAGTAGCTGAAAATTTATCTGATATGAGGCTGGTGGATCAGCTGTAAGCTTACTTACCTGAATTAAATTTTCTTTTGAAAAACTTGCCCAGTGATTTTAGAACTACTATCACTAATTTTAGTGTGTATAAAGAAGACCTGTATAATAAAGAATGTGAAGTTTCAAGAAATTACACCCACGCTGGATTCAGCAGCACTGCTGAAGTTTAGCAGGAACTTCACCTAAACCATAATAAAGTGATGACTGGAGAAATTAAGAGGCTTTGGTCTAGGAACATGGTCATTGTCATATGCCAGTGTGCATCTCCTGACTGATATGTCAGTGGCTGATTTTGTGTGTCATCTTCTAAGCTGGGAGATGGTGTTAGTTAATTTTGCTTTTTATTCCTCTTTTAATTGACCTTTTTTTTTTGGGATAACTTTTTTTTTTTTTTAATTGCAGCGATTGGGTAACACAGAGAGATATGAGGAGGTTTAGGTATTTTTTTAGATTTCAACTTATGATATGGCTTATTGATATGTCAAAACCCTAGCAATTGCCTGCTCTCTAGGTGATTTAGTACTATGGCCACAAACTTCTATCTCCTTCAATGAGGAAAGCTTTAGTTTAGAATTGCATCTCTTCTTGTCTCCTTCAGTGTGTTTCATTCACTCTCACCTCCAAAAAAAGAGGAAAAAGGAGAAATTTTGTGTGTGGGCTAAGCTGATTCATCCCAAGGGGGAATAGAAAACAGCACTAGCTTTTTAAGCAATGCTGTGAGAGGAAAAGTTGTTCTTTTCTTGTATTTCTCATATTCAGTAAAAGGGACTGACAAGCTTTCTTAGGTGTGAAGACCCACGTAAACACTAGCATAAGCTGGATAGACTGTTATTGTATAGAAATTCTGTAGCAAAATGGGTGTACTTTGAATTTTAAGAGCATTGCTTTGCTAAGTCATGCAAAATCATTACTTTCCTGCTAACTAAACATCAAGAAATGCTGGCACTCAGCTATTATTCTTCCTACGCTTTATAGTCAAGCCTCGGTCTCTGAACTCGCAGTGTCCTGATCCTCACTCCACTGATATCAACAGACAAATTACAATAACTGAAGCAGAGTTTGGCTGGGCGCTTAGTCCTGCGCTGCGGAGTGCCCGACCCACAGCCGGGTTCTGTGAGCTCCTGCCCCCTCTAGTGTCACAGCTCGGCTCCTCTTCCTCTAACGCTTCCAAGCAAGGTGCAGCAAATGGAGCGGGACTTGGCATTTCATTAAACCCAAATTGTGCCCTTCAGAAGGTCACAGCCCCCAGTGATTCCTAGGTTTCCTCAGTTCTTGTGTGTAAGGGTAATATTCGGTTGTTACTGTCAAAGTTTACTCCTCTAATTACATACCATCAGCGCCAATTTTACCATCACCGTCCTTATCTCCAGCAGCCAGAAGAGCCTTCGTTTCTTTGTCTGATAGGTCTCTTCCTTCTGGGGTAAAGCCCTTCAGGACAAACCTAAGGAGGAAGCATAGAAAATAGAGGAAGGTTTGTTTGGGGTTTTTTGTTTGTTTGTTTGTTTTTGGTTTGGATTTGGGTTTTTTCCTACTGAACAATTACACTTCATATCTATTTGTACCGCTTATTTGAGACACAAGTTGGAATCCAGCGTTGTGTCTTCTGTTGTTGACCTTCTTTAACATTCAGAAGCGCCTTACTCTGAAACTGCATTTGGCTGAAGAACTACCTGTAAGGTATTGACCATTCATGTGTTTCAGGGATCCTGCAATCCAAGTGGCAACTAGCTATCTCCAACACTCTTCAGCTCATGTGCCCAGCAAACAACTGGCATCGCACACAAATACTAGTCGAGAGTTTCAGCTGTATGTTACTACCTAGAGTCCTGTAATAATCCCCCACAGGAAATTAGACTCTTAAGGCAGGGATATTTGAGAAAGGATGTAACTTTACTTACTTCAATTCTTCCTCTTCAATGAAGCCGCTCTGATCTTTATCAAGAATATGGAAAACCTTCTTCACATCTTCTGGGCTCTTCTTTTTCAATCCTACCATCTCGAAAAACTTTTTGTAGTTAAAAGATTCAGCCGCTGTAAGAAATGAAAAGCCAGAGAACTGCTTAGAAAAGTAACTGAAATACACACAACAGCACATACCCGTGGTTCTCTTCCACGCTGCTGTTTTTCCTGCCCTGGGAGGAACAGTGGAACCCAGCTGTGATAGGAGCTGGGTGTACTCAGTGTAATCGTCCGTGCTTCACAGGTGCTAATGGAAATAAACAAAGGGGCAGAGAGGCGATGTCTCCATTTTGCAGATGAAGAGCTGAGCTACAGAAGGATGAGACTTGCCCAAGGTCACACAAGAAGTCTGTGATAGACTTGGAGCTTTTGGAAGCTGAGGTCTAATGTGCTTGGTCTCATTTCAGTGCCTTAAACATTTTTTTTTCCGCTAAGTTTTACACTAGAACAGAAATTTGAGAGCAGACTCTGACTATTAAATAGCCGTCACTTTTTGACATTTCCATCCCTGGAAAAAAAAAAAAAAACCAACAACAAAAAAAACCAACACAAAATGTTCTTGCTCAAGCATTGGCGAGAAGTGTTTTTTTTTTCCCTGAACACTTACTAGAAATCAGTGTTCCATTTCAGCCGCTGAAGGAATGTGCAATCGTGGTGTGTGAGCTCAGACACTGCAAGGGAGTGCTGCGCGGCGCGCTGCCTGCAAGACCTTGTGAGGAGCTGTCTCCGGGGAGGAAAAAAACAAACAACCCAGAGCCCTTGAAATCGGAGCCGAGTTTACCTGCTCCACCTCCCTTGTCCTTTCACCGCACCCGCTTTTGTCCCACCCGGGTAGCTTAACAACTGTGATGTGGATTGGAAATACCATTCAGTGACCTCCAAAATGTGCGGTGGACTTTTTTTTTCCTTCTTATGCATTCTTATTCCCGCCGCGTTAAATTTACCTATTACATAAAATTAAGGAGGCTCAGTCTTCCGTGATCTGCCTGAGATCTGTCATTAGTTGCTGCTAATTGCATCTGCTCCGGGACTTGGGGATGGCCATAGAACAATGGAAAGCTAATGAGTAAAACAGCTGCTGGATCCAGCAAAGCAATTTGTCGCTCCCTCTGACTCCGGCTCGTGAGCTGAGCCGGGCTCAGCGGGTCTTGCTCTTCTGTCTGTTCGGGAAGGTCATCGCACAGAGCAGAACTGACAGAGGCGGCTCCCCGGGATGGTGCGGTCAGCCAGGTAGTTTGGGGGAGGGGGGATAACGTGCATCCCGGAGCACGATTTCTGGCTTTCTTTGAGAGCAACCTTAACTACCTGAATCTCTGTAAACACGAAGAGGGTTTGCTGTCAGTTTTGGGGGGTCGCGATGAAAGAGAGGGGTAGGGAACATCTGATACCCGGAGGTGTCTGAAAAGGGACTGTGGACCACTGCAGCCATTCGACCTGCAGGGAGCCCCTGCAGTGGAGCAGTCCACCCGCGCCCGTGCTCTACTGTTGCCTTCTGTCCATCCCGAAAAGCAAAGCCCACCCGGGGATTCTGCATAGAAAGTACAGAGTGGTTTCGTATATCCTTGAAATGGGAAACAGCAGTTCTGTAACATCTGAAACTAAATTTCAGGAATGAGTGAGAAGCTGCTGACATCCAGTGCTGACTTCTCTA